>NC_073627.1:128490180-128793211 GCF_029407905.1 Bubalus kerabau
GATGTTAGTTCCCCATCCAGGGATGGAACCTGGCCCTCAGCAGTGAAAGCAGAGTTCTAACTACTGGGTCATTAGGGAATTCCCTGTGAGGACTTTTTAAATTACTGATTGAATTTTATTACTGATAATTGATCTGTTCGTATTTTCTATTTCTTCCTGGTTTAATCTTGGTTCAAGACTGTACCTTTTTAAGAATTTTTCCATTTCTTCTTCATTGTCTTAGAAGTGAGTTATTTGGGGAATGCCTTTGAATTAATTGGGCTTTCCTGGTGGCTCAATTGGTAAAGAATCTGCCTGCAATGCAGGAGACCCAGATTAGATCCCTGGGTCAGGAAGATCCCCTGGAGAAGGGAATGACAACTCTCTCCAGTATTCTTGCCTGGAGAATTTCATGGACAGAGGACCCTGTGGGCTATAGTCCATGGGGTCACAAAGAGTAGGACACAACTGAGTGACTAAACACTTTCACTTTCACTTTGAATTGATTTTGTATATGTAAATATATTTTAAAGAGAAATGTACACTAAATAGAAAGCGATGTTATTTGTAGCAAAGTAAATATTTGTCATAATTTTGAACACTTTATGCTTAACATGTTTCACCTGCAATTAAGTATTCAAAATCTCCTTTGTCTCCTATTGTCTCTTACCATTTGTGTTTCCTATATAGATTCTAAAATTCATTTTCTCTAGCATTGTTCTCTAAACACCCACCTCTATTCCTGATTTTCAATAAAATAATTTAACACAAGTAGATAAAATTACAACATGGTCCTCATTAACTCCTTGTATCCTCTGGTTATGTAAAGTATACTTACTACTGTTATATATTAGAATCACTGGGTTTGTACAGTAAGTTTGTAGTCCTTTTTTGGTTTGTTTTCTTGATTAGGTAACAGCAGTTTTCTTTAATAAGAGATTAAATAAACCAGTTTTTCTTTTCTGCTTTGTAGATTTCTTGATAACCGGCTGTTTGCCACCTGTTCTGATGACACTACGATAGCCCTATGGGATCTGAGAAAACTGAACACGAAAGTATGCACTTTACATGGTCACACTAGCTGGGTGAAGAACATCGAATATGATACTAATACAAGACTCTTAGTAACGTCAGGATTTGATGGAAATGTCATTATTTGGGACACCAACAGGTTTGTGAACAGGAGACTATGTTAGGATTATGAACAACAAAAAAATGGTTTTAAAATGGTAAAAAAAAACACTCAGTGTTCTGTCTTAGCTCTCATATTTCTTTAGAAGAAAGAAACTGGCTTTGGGAAAAACAATCAGAAAGTGATTCTGTCTTTAGTTCCTTGCACTTAGTCATATATCATGACTAAAAAACTTGGAGAAAATTATATAGAAAAAAGACCAAGTACTTGGTACTTGAGACCAAGTACCAAATACTTAACCAAGACCAAGTTAATGATGAAAACTGGTTTATAAGATGAGTTTCCTGAATTTAAGGAAGAATATTTTGTTATTTCCTTTGTGGAACTGAAATGTTTTCCTTTGATCCTTCAATTCTAAATCTATTTTGTAAATTTTGAAGTTTGTTTTCATGCATTAAAAGAGTAGTTTCTCAGTTAGAGTGGTACTGATGTTAGGGGAATGTTGAGACATAATGTGTGGTGCAGTTTTAGTTGTCACTACAGGAGAAGAGAAGAGGATTTCCACTCACATTTAGTCAGCAGAGAACAGAGTTTGTAAACATCCTGCGGTGCATGGGGTAGTTTTCACAGTGGGCCAGTCATCCCATCTAAGTTGTCACTGAAACACTTCAATAGAATATCTCCTGATAGAGAACTGAAAGAGTTGAAGTTTCGGAAATAATTATAAGTTTCTGAAATATTCTTTTTAGAGCTCATATGTAAAACTAGGGGAATATTCTTAAAAGATTTCTAGTTATGCATAGTGTTTGAGCCAAGCATAGAGCTACTGATTATCTTTAAGACAAGCATCCTGTTTAAACTTAGAACTAATTATTTTTTAATTTAGAAGATTTTAATGTTATTAATAACCTTGACTTAGTTGGCAGATGTAGAATTCTGCTGCCAAATAGTGAATACATCCTCTGAAGCAGAGTTTGAACATGTACAAAAATTGAGTGTGTTCTGGACTACAAAGTACGTCTCAACCAGTAACAAAGAATTGTTATCACACAAATCTTTTCTCTGATATCAGTATAGTTTAAATAACTACAGGTAAATTAAAATTCCAAGGTTTGGAGACTTATAAACTTACGTCCTAAATAATTGATGGGTCAAAGAAAAAAATCATAGTGAAGTTAAAAGATAGACTAAAAATTAATGAACTAAAGCATCTTACTCAAAAAACTTGAAAAAGATAATAAATCTGATGAAAGTAGATATATAGAAATGATTAAGATAAAAGCAGAAATTAATGAAACAGAAAATGAAAGTACAATAAAGATTTTTTTAAAAGCTTGTTCTTCTCTGGTAAGGTACATTAAGGAAAAAAGAGAGATGACACAGTCTTAACAATGAGAGACAATAAAAAATACAATATAAAGTAAAATAATAAGGTCACTTTTATGCCAATATACTTGAAAACTTTGATGAAACTGACAGATTACCCCAAAAAATACACCTTTGCAAAAGTGATCAAGAAAGGAATAGAAAAAAATAGACATTACGAGGACAGATATTTAACCATTATGCACTGGTTCAGCTGAAAAGGTTGTTAAAAGATTGAATTTCTTCCAAACTAACTAATAGATAGTTACTGTCATGAATCATCCTCAGGTGTCATATCCTCGCACCTCTGGGTACCCACGAACCTCTCTGGAGATACCTCTCTCAAGATCTCTCTTTATGATCCGGTAGCCGAAGTCACTCTTACATAGTAAACTAATTGCAGGATCCAGTTCCAACACTGAAACTCTGAAACTCAGGATCCAATTCCAGCATCAACTCTGACTAGTTTTCATGTAGGGCTGGTTATTTAAATATTCTGAACATCACCTCTGCTTTAACCATTAGAGAAATGAAAGAAAAAAAAGTCAATTAAAACATAGCTACTAATTAAACAGCAGCATGTCAGTTTTACAGGTGACTTCTACCAAATATTACAAGAAACAGAACATTCCAATTTTATTACTGTCCAGATTGCAGAAAAATGGAATTCTCCTTACCTTAGGTATGAAGCTGGTATGGCCTTGATACTTGAATTCAAAATGAAAGTTCAGTCTGTAATGTGAATGTAGATGTGAATATTCTAAAAAAAAAAAAAAATGATTCTGTAAGAAATTAATCAAAATAATCATGACCACTTTGGGTTTATTCTAGAAATGAAAAGACGATTTATCAGTAGAAATTCTGTTAGTATAATTTATCCCATTAACAGATTAAACATAAATCCTTATGACTGTTATCAGCTGAAGAATAACATTCAACAGTCATTCATAATTAAAAGGGACATCATTACCAACCTTACAGAAATTAAAAGGATTAAAAAGGAATACATGCTTACTCAGTTGTATCCTACTCTTTGTGACCCTTTGGATTGTAGCCCACCAGGCTCTTCTGTCCATGGGATTTTCCCAGCAAGAATACTAGAGTGCATTGCCATTTCCTCCTCCAGGGGATCTTCCCTACCCAGGGACTGAACCCATGACTCCTGTGTGTCCTGCACTGTAGACGGATTCTTCACCCACTTAGCCATCAGGGAAGCCCCACAAAAGAACACAATGAACAACTTTATGGCAACAAATTGGACAACTTCGATAAACAAATACCTGCAGAATCACAAATTATTTAACTCAAGAGCAAACAGAAAATCTCTAGACCTATTGACCTATATAGCAAGTAAAGAAATTGTATTGGCAATTTAAAAATCTTCCCACAATGAAAAGCCCAGACTTGTAAGACTTCACTCATGAAGTTTGGTAAATTTTACCAGACATTTACAGAATAAATAATATCAATCTTTCACAAAGTCTTACAGAAAATAGAGAGGAAGGGAGAGCACTTACCAACTCATTTTATGAGGCTGGTATTACTCTGATACAAACCCAGACAAACATCATAAGAATAGAAAACTACAGACCAATATCCTTCTCCTGATAGTTTGATAAAAATTCTCAATAAAATATTAGCAAATCTAACCTAGCAACATATGTAAGGGATTATATGTCACAACCAGTGGAATTTATTCCAGGATATAGATAGGGTTGGTTAAACATCTAAAAATCAATTTGTGTAATATATTAATAAAGGTCAAAGTCCATATATATGATCATTCAAAGGCAGAAAAAACACAAGACAAAATCCAATACCCATCTGTGATAAAACTAGGAATAAGAAGGAACTTTTTCAACTTGATAAAGGACAGCTATAAAAAGCCTACAGCTCAAATCATACTCGGTGTTGAAAGACTAAAAACACCCCCACTAAGACTGGGAACAAGGCAAGGATGCCTACTCTCACCACTTTTATACAACATCTTACTGGATATGCACTGAGAGTACATTCAGACAAGAAAAATAACAGGCATTTAGATTGGAAAGAAAGAAGTAAAATTATCTATATATAAGATATGAGCGTATATATTAAAAATGTTGAATTCACAAAACTACTAGAACTAATAAGTTCGGCAAGGTCATAAAATATGTAAGATTCATATATAAAATTATGTTTCTGTTCATGAGCAATGAACAGTCCAAAAAAGAATGAAAAGAAAAATTTCACTCATAATAGCATCAAAAAGAATAAAATATAAGATATAAATGAATGGAGAGACCATTTCATGCTTATGGATCTCAATATCATTAAGATGGCAATTCTCTCAAATTAGTATATAGATTCAGTGCAATCCCTATCAACTCTAGCTGCCTTTTTTTTTTTTTGGACAAATTGTCAAACCAATTCTAAAATTTTTATGGAAATACAAATAACCCAGAATAACCAAAACAATCTTCAAAAGGAAGAATGAATTTGGAAAATTCACACTTTCTGATTTCAGAAATTTCTACGGAGCCATAGTAATCAAGGCAAGGTGGTACTGGCATAGGATAGAAATCTAACATAAGGGAACAAAATAGAGAGTCCAGAAATCAATCCTTATATTTATGATCAGCTGATTTTCAACAAAGGTGCTAAGGTAATTCAGTGGTTCAGGAAAAGATAGTCTGTTCAACAAATGATATGAGCAACCAGATACCCACATGCAAAGAGATGAATTTAGACCATTATCTCATATCACAGAAATGAATTCAAAATGGATTTCAACCTGAACATAAGAGCTGAAACTATATAACTCTTAGAAGAAAACATGTGAGTGAATTTTCATATAACACCAAACTGATTTTAAAAATGGATAAAATGGACTTCATTAAAGTTAAAAAGCTTTGTACATCAAATGACACTAAGAAAGTGAAAAGGAATATTACAGAATGGGATAGCATATTTGTAGATCACATTTACTAAAGGATTTGTATCCAGAATGTATAAAGAACACTTCCAGCTCACTTATATGTATTACAAATAACCCACTTTAAAAATAGGTGAGATATTTACATAGACATTTCACCAAGAGCAATATACAAATGATTAATAAGCACCTGAATAGATGTATGACATCATTAGTCTTAAAGGAAATGCAAATCAAAACCGAAATAAGATACCACTTCATATTCAATAAGATAGCTTTAACAAAAAAGACAGCAACAAATACTGGCAAGAATATGAAGAAACCAGAATCTCACATATTGCTTGTAGGAAAATAAAATGATACAGCCATTTTAGAAAACAGTTTTGGCAGCTTCTTAAAATGTTAACCACAAGAGTTGCCATATGATCTAGCAATTCCACTTCTAGGTATCTACCCAAGAGAAATGAATACATATGTTTGCACAAAGAATGCTTATAATAGTATTATTCATAATAGCAGAAGAAAATAGAACCAGTTCAAATACTTATAAACTGGTAAAAGGATGAACAACATGTGATGATATATTTATACACATATTATATGTGATAACAAAGTACTGTTAGGTGCTACAATGTCGAAGAACCCCAGAAAAGTTGAGTGAAAAAGCTAAACCAGAAGACAGTTTACTGTATGATTCTATTTATATACAGTGTCAACAACAGGCAGATCTGTAGAGATAGGAAATAGTACTGGTTACCTGTGGCTGGGAGTCGGAAAGGGAGTAACTGCTAATGGGGAAGAGGGATTTTTAAAGTGATGAAAATGTTCTAAAATTGGGTTATATTGAGTACACAATTCAGTAAATTTACTTAAAAAATCATTTAATTGTACACTTAAAATGAATGAGTTTTATGGTATGAAATTATACCATGATAAAACTGTTTAAAACAATCTGTTAATTAGAAGGAAACCCATTAAAAGTATGCACTAAAAACCTATAGCACATTTTGAAATGGTGAAATTTTAGAAGTTTTCTCTCTAAAATCAGGAAGGAGAACATACTTGCTCTTACTATTACTGTTCACTATTGTTTTAGTGTGGAGGGAGGCAGGGTCCTAGTTGGTGCAGTAAAATAAGGATTGTAATATATAAGGATTGGAAAAGAAAAAAATGAAACAACATTCACAGATGATATGATTGTCTATATCAGGGGCTGGCAAACTTTCTATAAAGGACTGTGGAATAAATATTTTAGACTTTGTGTGTTCTACTGGGGCTTCCCAGGTGGCGCTGGTGGTAAAGAACCTGCCTGCCAATGCAGGAGACTTAAGAGATGCAGGTTCGACCCCTAGGTTGGGAAGATCCTCTGGAGGAGGAAATGGCAACCCACTCCAGTATTCTTGCCTGGAGAATCCCATGGACAGAGCAACCTGGTGGACTACAGCCCATGAGGTCGCAAAGAGTCGGACAAGTGAAGTGACTTAGCATGCACACATGTTCTGTTGTCTCTGAGCAGTCATAGATAATACATGAATGAGTATGGCTGTGTTCCAACAAACTTTCTATATAGAAACAGGCAATGAGAACTTCCTGGTAGTACAGTGGATAACAATCTGCCTGCCATTGTAGGGGACACGAGTTCAATCCCTGGTCCAGGAAGATTCCACATGCCACAGAGCAACTAAGCCTGTGCACCACACTACTGAGCCCAAGTGCCAGAACTACTGAAGCCCATGTGCCTACCGCCTGTGCTCTGCAACAATAAAAGCCACCACAATGAGAAGCCCCTGCTTGCTGCAGCTAGAGAAAGCCCATGTGCAGCAGTGAAGACCTCTAATAAAAAATAATAAATTAATAAAAAAAAACAGTAATCCAGATTTTGCCCATAGGCCTCAGTTTTTAGACACGTGGACTAGATAGAAAACTCTAGAAATTCTACTGACAAATTATTAGAATCAGAGTTAACTACAATTGTTGATATAAGGTCAAAATATAAAAATCAATAGTGTTCCTATACATAACTTTAATTAAAAAATTTTAAGTACATAATTTTAATAATTAAAAAAATTAGCTGGGGACTTCCCTGATGGTCCAGTGGTTAAGACTCTGCGCTTCCAGTGTAAGGAGCATAGTAGGTTCAATCCCTGGTCGGGGAACTAAGATCCTGTATGCCATGTAGTATGGCCAAATTAAATAAATAAAATACTCTTAAAAATTTTAGTTGGTACACAGGAATAAATTACAGCAGAAGATTTATATAACCATTATGGAGAAAACTAAAATTTTATTTAAGTTATTATAAGACCTGAATAGAGTCTGTGAATGAGCAGATTCCTCTAAAATACAAACAAATTTTAAATGAAGGGTATAAACTCATAAGATGGGGAAACAGGAAAGAAAGCAATGACAATAAAATTTTAAAATCTGGAAAGCAGGAGGATGAGTGGCAACCATCTTAGCAACTTACTTAATAATAAGTACAAGAAAGCTGAATCCTAAACTAGCAGTGGAAAACGTTAAGAACTTAAGACAGTTTATACAAAATCCTCAAAAATCACAGGAACTGGCAACTCTGGGTACTGTGTAGTAGAAAGGGTAGCTAAAATAAGGATTTAAATGAAAGATATTTAAGAATTTATATCTCTTCCCTTAATCCATACTGCTGGATGATTTACCTCCTCTATGTCAGCAGAAATCTTAACTCTTATTCTCTAAAGAGGGTAAAATAGAAATCTCTCTATATTAAAGGATGCCAGACACAGTTGAAGGCTTTGAGTACCTGACCAAAATCTGGGGGACTAAATGACCATATGCACACTGAATACTGAATTCAGATATCCTGAGAGTTCTTTCAGCTATTGAACTAAAGATACTGACATCAGAAGTTCCTCAAAAAATGGCTTCCTTTTTTGAAGCCTGCCCTTGCACTTAGAGTTCCCAGTCACCTTTTTGGTTCCCCACTCTTAACTATGAGCAGACAGTCAAAAGATAATCAGACATTTGACAGAAGTGTCTAATAGAAAGACCTAAACAAATGGGGAGATATTTTGGAAAAAGTAGAGACTACATAAGGAGAAGAAGACTTAAATTTTAGAAAAACTCTCAGATAAGAAAAGACATTGCATGCTTGAAGCGCTGCATGCTGACTGAAGGATGCAACAAGGGGAGAGAAACAGGAGACTTAAAGTATTGGTATTGACACTTCTTAACATGGGTGGTGAGTTACAGATGTTCACTTTTCTCTAAACTCCACAAGTACTTTATGTACTTTTCTGTAAGGATGATACATTTCACAGTTTTAAAAATAAAAAGGAAATAAAAGGGGGAATAAAAAATATTAGGCAAGGAATAAAAATGTATCCAAAAGATCATGCAGATTTGAAATAAAGCCAAATAGAACTTAAAGAAGTAAAAAAAAAAAAAAGTACTGTTGAAATTTATAAAAACAAGTAGCAGAAACAGTTTATACAACAGATTAATATAGATACTGAAAAATTACCCAGAAGGCAATATATGGAGATGAGGAGATAGCAAACATGAAAGAGCAGTTATGAGACAAGAGTCTCATGGGAATGTTTCAAGTATCTATTTAGAACTCCAAAAGAATTTAGAAATAGGTGAGAGGCAACATTGGAATAATGACAGAAGATCCTCCAGAATATATGAACAATTTGAATCTTAAGATTTAGAAAGTCAAACGAATCTCAGTGAAGATCAATAATAAGAGATCAACATTTACAAACTTCAGAGTGAAACTGCAATACTCTAAAGACAAGGGAAGATTAGTCAAAGGAAAAAAAAAATATCCAAAGTAACAATTCAACTGATAACAGACTTTAAAATAACAACAATGGAAGCCAGAACTCAATGAAATATTGTCCTATTTAGAAATAACTATCAACCCTTATAGGCTCAGCTGAACCTTTAATCAAAAAGAGTGAAATAAAGATTTTTCAGAGCAATAAAAAGTGAGAGTTTTCCTCAACCAAGTTTTACTTAATATACATGAGAAAGAAAGAATAATCTTTTTAAAAAAAGTTAAAGAAATGGAAGAAGGAATGAGGAGCAAAAATTTTTCATCTGTAGAAGTCTGAGTATACATTGAGTGTAAATTCTAGTTGGAAGGGCAAAAATAGGACTATCACTGAATGTTTATGATAACTAGGTTTTGTTGGTTTGATTTCTTCTGTAGGTGTACAGAAGATGGATGTCCACATAAGAAATTCTTTCACACACGTTTTCTTATGCGGATGAGATTAACACCAGATTGTTCCAAAATGTTGATCTCAACGTCCTCTGGATATCTCTTGATTTTGCATGATCTTGACTTAACCAAGTCTTTAGAAGTAGGCAGCTATCCCATTTTAAGGGCAAGAAGAACAACATCAAGTTCAGGTAAGCTTTCCTTTTTTGATTAAAAGAAAGAGTTTTCTAAATAATCTCAGACGTGGAGATGGTATATGTTTCTATTTTGAGATGATAACAGGAAGAAGGGAAGAAAATTAAAAGACATTCTTTGGAAAGCTCAGTGAGAGCTTTTTTCCCAAAGAAGTATAATGATCTGCATGTATCTTTGATGTAGTATTAGTTTGTACCTCACAAATTATCTAGGAAGAATAACTTCAAACTCTAAAAAAAAAAAATTTTAGCCCTCTGCTAGCCAGAAAATCTTCATCAGTGTTTGTAAATCATCATTATCTCAAATACTAGTGATAGCCCAAAGTACTGTCAATCTTTTTAAGTCTTTCTGATAAATTGGCATTTAAAATCAGCTTCAAATGTTTGGAATCTTTCTCTGTGCATGTGGCCACTTTTGAGGATCTTTGGGAATGCATAGGCCTCATTGTATTGCAGTTGCCTAATTTCATTGCTGAAAGTAGAAATTTAAGATTTACCAGCTTATTTGCAAGCAAGAGATTCATTAACATGTAAGTGCAGTCCTTTTAATTTCAGAATTTGTTAGGTTAAACATTAATAGTCAACTTAAGCTTAGTGAGAAGTAGTGATTTAGGAGATCTAGTTGGCATGTTTTGCTTAAAAACCAAGAAAGTTTTCTGTCTTTTAAAGGTAATTCTGATACTTAATACCATCAAAAGAAATTAGATTAATAAGAAGTCCCCACAGATGTGTGGGGCTACAAGAAAAGTGTGACATAGAGACTGCTGTTGGGAGTAGTACATCAGACTCCCCTATCTGATACTCATTTTATTTTCTCAGATTTCAATATTATGTTTGTATTGCATTTCAAAGATAGTATTCACATAATTTCAGTAAGCATGATAGAAGTTGTTGCTATGCTTTAAGGAAGATCTGTTCGTGTTCTCAGTAATGGGCCTGTTGTTTGGATGCTATTCTAACATAAAACAACAGACTGAGCAGCTCAGTTTTCATTCATGCTGAATTTTCTTATTCCATTTCACTACAGAAATAATGGGGAACCTAAGATGTTGGAGAAGGAAATGGCAACCCACTCCAGTATTCTTGCCTGGAAAATCCCATGGATGGAGGAGCCTGGTAGGCTACAGTCCATGGGGTCGCGAAAAGTCAGACATGACTGAGCGACTTCACTTTCACTTTTCAAGATGTTCCTGTGTTTATTTGGTTTTTCATTTTTATTTCACTTAAGGAAGTCATTGGTGTAAAGAATTTTAGAAAGCGACTAAGCCTTGGAATGGATAGGACATTCCAAAGAAACATCTTGCCCACCTCAATCTTAGTTATATATAGACCACTTTTAGGTGGGTATGTAGTTGCCATGCTTCATATGAACTTTAAAAATATGATTCAAGTAGATTATTTAAAAGTTGAGACATTACCAGAATTCACTGTTGGAATGTTTTGTATTTTCAAGATCTTACCACTTTGTCGAGTTCGTCTGGTCCTAGAGTTTCTGGCTCACCTTGTCATCACAGTGATTCTAATTCATCTTCTGAGAAACACATGTCACGCACCTCACAAAGAGAAGGTAGGTCAGAAGTTGGATTTAATAATCTTGTATATAGATGCTAAAATAGCTTTCTTTGGTTTGATTTTAATCTTTAAAAATAAAAGCCAATAGAGATGAGGTTATTCCTTGCCCCTCAATAATCATTTTCAAAAAGCTAACCAGGGAATTCCCTGGTGGTTCAATGGTTAAGACTCTGCACTTCCACTGCAGTGGGCACAGGTTTCATCCCTCGTCAAGGAACTAAGATCCCATATGTCCCTCATTGTGGCCAAAAAACAAACAAAACCCAACAAAGCTAACCAGAGTCTCTAGGTTGAATATCATGGGCTTAAATTTTTGTTGGAATTTGAATTTTGGTTTTACTTCCTGGATTTAAGTTTGGTCCTGTTTGGAGAGAGAATAGTTGGGAAATACAGACTCCAATTAAGATTGTAACAGAAATTAAATGAGAGAGTGCATCATGCAAAATGCTGGGCTGGATGAATCACAAGCTGGAATCAAGATTGCTGAGAGAAATATCAACAGCCTCAGATAATGCAGATGATACCACCCTAATGGCAGAAACTGAAGAGGAACTAAAGAGCCTCTTGAGGAAGGTGAAAGAGGAGAGTGAAAAAACTGGCTTAAAACTCAACATTCAGAAAACGAAGATCATGGCATCTGGTCTCATCACTTTACAGCAAATAGATGGGAAAAAATGGAAACAGTGGCAGATTTTATTTTCTTGGGCTCCAAAATCACTGCAGACGGTGACTGCAGCCACGAAATTAGAAGACACTTGCTCCTTAGAATAAAAGCTGACAAACCTAGATAGCGTATTAAAAAGCAGAGACATTACTTTTCCAAAAAGGTCCATATAGTCAAAGCTATGGTTTTTCCAGTAGTGATGTGTACAGATCTACAGTGATGTGAGTAGGACCATAAAGAAGATTGAGCACCAAAGAATATGCTTTTGAACTGTGGTGCTCGAGAAGACTCGAGTCCCTTGGATAGCAAGGAGATAAAACCAGTCAATCTTAAAGGAAATCAAGCCCAAATAGTCACTGGAAGGACTGATGCCTGAAGATGAAGCTCCAGTACTTTGGCCACCTGATGGGACAAGCCGACTCACTGGAAAAGACCCTGATGCTGGGAAAGATTGAGGGCAGGAGGACAAGGGGGTGAAAGAGGATTAGATGGATGGACAGCATCATTGACTCAATGGACATGAGTTTGAACAAACTCTGGGAGAGAGTAAAGGACAGGGAAGCCTGGTCTGCTGCAGTCCCTGGGGTTGCAAAGAGTTGGACACGACTTAGAAACTGAGTAACAACAATGGATCTGATAGTGCTATATAATATATAATATAAAGGGATGATTTATCAGGTGCTTGTGAAAGTCGCCTGGTTCCAGCCCAGTAGGCTTTTTGCTCTGCTGTTTCCTTACCTCAGCAATGCCTGGCAGCCTCACAGAGGTTGTGGGATAAAGTGAGCTACAATGTGGCCCCACTTAGCTTTTGCCAGTTTTTTCCCAGCCAGTCTGGTAGAACTATCTGGTTAATCTAGCCTATCTACCCCTCAATTGAAATGCTTTCTATCTAGCAAATTTCACTCACCATCCCTCTCCATACTAACCCACATTTGAGGTCTTACAACACTTTTTATTTGTTCTCCTCTTGGTGGTCTGATGGCTAGATACAGGTTTTGTTTTTGTTTTTGTTTTTGTTTTTTTGGTAGTTTTGGGTCACCTTTTGGAGATATCTTGTACCTAGAAATTTAGAGGAGAGACCGTACATTAGATTTCTAATTCAGGTTTTTCCTGGGTGGCCTTACCTGGTAAATGCCTATTTAATTACTTGATTACGTTTTATGGCTACTGCCAAGAATGGTTTGAGAGTCTTTCCTAACCTAACCTATTGAGTATCCATCATCTGGTTCTCTGGATGTTAAAGACTGTGCTGTCTCATTTTAAGTTTAAATATTCTCCTCTTAGAGATTTATGCCTGGATATATAGTATTTCTCCTGTGGATTTTTAGGGATGTAGCACAAATAAAAGTAGAGTAACTGATCCAAGTGTAATTAGAGAGGCCCTTGACCCTCCAGTCTTGCTGCCCCATCTCCACTCTGACCCTGTATGGTTCCTCCCTTTAGCCAGCTCTTAAGCAACCTCCAAGGAGCAGAGACTCAAAAACCACTGCTTATCTATTCAGAATGAGTTTCTTTTCTGCTTAGGTTATAGATTTTCAAAATTAATTCTTGAAATAGGATTTTTTTCCCTAAAATTGTTGTTAAAGTTTAATCACATGGGAAATTACTTATATATAATTTGGTTGTAACTGCAGTTTAGAACATAACAGGTTTTTGTCAGTGCAGTAATCTAAAGGGAAGCTTTTAAAAGAAGAGACCACATCTAAGTGAGAAATAATTCACAAAGGGTCTGACAGAGGCAGTTCATTATTTTTAAACTAACTCCTCGGAGAAGGCAATGGCACCCCACTCCAGTACTCTTGCCTGGAAAATCCCATGGACGGAGGAGCCTGTTAGGCTGCAGTCCATGGAGTCGCTAAGAGTCAGACACGACTGAGCGACTTCACTTTCATCTTTCACTTTCATACATTGGAGAAGGAAATGGCAACCCACTCCAGTGTTCTTGCCTGGAGAATCCCAGGGATGGGGGAGCCTGGTGGGCTGCCGTCTACGGGGTCGCACAGAGTTGGACACAACTGAAGCGACTTAGCAGCAGCATAGGCACAGAATTGTTGAAATATTTCTCTTGGTATTAAATTTCGAAGTTGCTTCTTACCAATGTTTATGAAAGTGGTTTTCCACATACTCAGGGACATGACATACTCCCATTTGTAACAATGGCTCACTACAGCAGTCACTTGCATCAGTGGCTAGGTAGAAAGAAATGATGGCCATAGCAGAGTACCAGGAATATGTACAGTTGGCAGTATCTCCCACCCCTTGTCTTGACATGTCTCTGTGTGAGTTGTCCTCTCTTACCTCCAAAATTATAGGTCAATTTATTGTTTATGGTACTATCCTAGGGGCTGTAAGTCCTTCTCCTTACATATATCTTTAATCTACATTAAGGCAGTCCTCATGGCTTCCAAGTATTTCTTTCTCTGGACTAGAGAGCACCAGGTCTTCTGAGATGAGAATTGTTATTTTTTACTTTTCCAGACTCCTTTCATACCACATAACTTCGATTCTTATATAGCTTTCTGAGATGCAGATTCAAATCAAAAGGACTCCTAGTCAGCTTTACTGCCGTGTGTGTGTGTGTGTGTTAGTCTCTCAGTCGTGTCCGACTCTTTGCAACCCCATGGACTGTAGCCCACCAGGCTCTTTGTCCGTGGGATTCTTCAGGCAAGAATACTGGAGTGGGTTGCCATTTCCTTCTCCATTACTGCCTTAGACATAGATTACTGTTGATTCCTGCTGCAGGAACTTGGATTTTTTAGTTCCTGTCATACCCTTTCCCCTACACCCACCTCCAGAAACATAGCCCATACACTGAAGGGCACCTCAGTGTATTTACATGTGGTAGCATAAAGGGCAGATGAAGAAATAAGAAAGCCCCGATAGGGTGGCTGCCAGAAATCAAAGCTTTGATGAGCTGCCTTAGTCTTTTAATAATACGAATTCCACATCCTAATATTCTTATATCTCAGGAATTTCACCACGAAATAGTCTTGAAGTCTTAACCCCTGAAGTTCCTGGTGAGAGAGACCGTGGAAACTGCATCACATCCTTACAGCTGCACCCAAAAGGCTGGGCCACTCTTCTTCGGTGCTCAAGCAACACTGATGATCAGGAGGTACGGGGCAGCACCACTGCACCTTCAACGGGGCTGACTGAACAAACTGCCATTGCCATGTGTGCTCATGGCGTCTTTATCCCTTCAAAATCCTTCTTCCTCCTCTCTGGCCTGGGTTTGGCAAGTGGGAGGTACTTTAAACCAGTCATCAGCTCGGATTAAGCCCAGTTTAATTCTTGCCTCCTTCATCTCATTGTAAAAAACCTCTTACATAGTAAACCCAGGACTGAGCTAAGCTGACTAAATGGGAGGTTTTGCTAAGTCAATGGAGTATTATGAGTTTCTCTTTTTACAATGCAGGGGGCCAGGGTTTAATCCCTGGTCAGGGAACTAGACCCTACATGCCACAACTAATATCCTGCATACTGTAACTGAGACCTAGCACAGGCAAAATACAAACAAAAAAAACAAAGCTTTGGGAAAGGAAGGGATTGAACTGATAACTAGGGGGAAAGGTCTTGTATGACCTTAGGATCCTCCTTACTCTGGAAAGCTAGTGTCTTCCAAGAATCTCACTATCTTCAGAAGCCACAGCTAACAGGAGAGAAGAGTCTTCGAAGTGTGTAGGAGAGGTAGTCTAGGGCTTAGATATCTTAACCCTAAAATATCAAGATTGTTGTTACTGTCAGGGGAATTATTACTTTAGAAGTCACAGTAGCCTCGGGGAATAAAATGCTTCCAAGTGTCACAGTACAGCAATAACCTTGATATGAATGTAGATAAGACAGTGTGGGGCCTACAGATTTTGTTAATTGGGAGAGGGGTAGCATTCATCTGGATGTTTTCTTGCAGCAGGGATGTAGCTGTGGCATTCTGTTGAGCCTTTGGGGGAAAGAAAGATTATCTGTAGCACTGTTTGGGGCTCTATAACTTTGTTTTTGAATTAATTTTAGTTGAAGTGTAGTTGCTGTACTGCATTTTATAAGTTACAGCTGACTACAGTTATTCACAATTTTTAAAGATGATACTCCATTTATGAGGCTCTGTAACTTTGACTTCGCTCTCTTCTCTCCCTCTAGTGGACTTGTGTCTATGAATTCCAAGAAGGAGCACCCGTGAGACCAGTTGCACCTCGCTGTTCTCTACGCCTGACTCATTACATTGAAGAAGCCAATGTAGGCAGGGGTTATATCAAAGAACTTTGCTTCAGCCCTGATGGGCGAATGATTTCGTCCCCACATGGATATGGGATTCGCTTGTTGGGGTTTGACAAACAGTGCAGTGAACTTATTGACTGTTTGCCCAAAGAAGCCAGTCCCCTGCGGGTGATCCGTTCTCTGTACTCTCACAATGATGTGGTACTGACGACAAAGTTCTCTCCAACACATTGTCAGATCGCCTCTGGGTGCCTTAGTGGACGGGTTTCTTTGTATCAGCCAAAGTTTTAGGCACAATTTAACGTCAAATAAGGAACTCTACTGGTGTTCGACTTCTATATACTTCAATTTAGGTGAAGTATTTTCTTTTTAGAAGATCTTAAAAGTTTGGGTCAAGATCCTGGTTCTTATGGGTCCACAAACATACCTGTGACCTGAGTACTTGATCATCCAGCATCACGAGGCATCGCCAAGTTAGACTCCTTTTGCAGCATTCCTCCGCTCCTGCTGACCCGTGCCACTACACTCCAGCTCTGCTGGTAGCTTTGTCAGGTCTCTTTCTTTTAATTCTCTTTCTGTTTTTGATTTTGGTGTGAATTTTGTGGACATTTGGCAGGAGTTTTGGTTGGATTAGGAGACACTCGTGATGCTAGTATTGAATAAAACCCGGAAGTCTGATGTTGGCATACTGGTTGCTGAAAAGAAATTTCATCTTCACTTATCAGTATTCTTGGCCTTTTAAAGTTGCTGTTAGTTTCTCTATAATGAGCACAGATGATGGCATTATCCTTACAACTGTTACAGTCTTGCACCAAAATGTCTTTTAGGTTTCCTGTCAAAATTATGTTTTTCACCATGAGAGTAATTTTGTTGTGAAATTCTAGAAAAAACATTATCACCTCTGTTTGTAATTTACTGTATTTGTATGAATTTTTAAGTCTACAGCATATGTCCTTAGTTGATATTTTGTTCCTGTCAACAGCATTAGAAAGGAAGAGAGAGGAAGGAATGGGCTTGGGTCATTTCTATTGTATGAAGAGGATTTATTTATTAAATTAGTATACTGTCTGTCTGGCCACAGAGTGATGAGAACAATGTAGCTTAGATTTTCTGTTTCCTCCACCACATTATTTGAATCACAGAGTGACAGGTGGAGGGAAAATTGAGAGTAAAGAGAGTTGTGTTTTTCTCATTTTCCTTGAGTTCAACTCTTACTATTAATGAAGAGATAACTTCCATTTGTTTTCAAGCTGTTGTCATGACTGTGGCAGTCAGTGACTCGGCTGTCAAGACCTTTTGTTGTGTTTTGTTATGGAACACAGCAAGCAAAAAGCATCATGCAGGGGCCAGGCATAAGGCTGACTACTCTGCTGATGCAGGCAGCTTTTTTCTAGTCTTCTCTGCTTTGAATGGGATTATCTTTAGAGGAGATTTTGCCAGAGGTTAGAGTAATTTGAGCCACGTGCTAGTTTTTTCCCTCTTAGAACATATTCTCTTAGGCCAGTGGTTCTCAAACATTTAGGGTAGCTCAGTCGTGTCCAACTCTTTGTGACCCCAATGGACTACTTCATGGAATTCTCCAGGCCAGAATACTGAAGTGGGTAACCTTGCCCTTCTCCAATAATCATTGAGGAGCTTGTAAAAAATAGAGAATCTGACCCTCACCTTAGGAGGTTCTGATTCAGCCTGGGAGAGGACAGGAATCTGTATTTTTAACAGTAACCCCAAATAATTTATATTCAGATGGTTCCTAGATCACAGCTTGAAACATTACTACCTTAAACATCAGTAAATATTTCTGTACCCATCCGGTGCTTACCATAACTCCCAGAAGGTGTTTTGATAGTTTAAAAAATAAGCAAATGAAAGCAATTTTAGAAGTCTTAAAATGGATGCAATCTCATTATTTGATGAATGTAGAAGTTAAGTGACTTAGCTAAGGTCATCCTGCAAAATTAGTGGCAGAGCCAGGACTTGAATTCAGGTCTCTCCATTCCTTGCTCAGGGCAATTTCTACTGTATTATGCTGGCTGTTAAAGATTTATAAAGACTTTTTTTTTTGTCTTTAAGTTGTATTACTATGGATACCCTTAAACTGGCCAATAGATCGAAAAAGAAAGGCATGAGAATATTGATGCTGAGAATTCCAGTGATAAGGAGAAACTGTTTTAAATCTTATAGAAATATTTATGCAACCCAAATGCATGAATAAAAATGACATTTTTTGTAGAATCTACCAGACAGCCATTTACACACATAGAGGTTACATCTCACTTAGATAATGTTGGCTCTAGGACAAATTTTAAAAATTACATCTTTTTTTTTACCATGGTTGTTAAAATAAAAATTGTAAATTTTTTTAGTCATCATAAAAAGTACACACTGAAAAACAAGTTTGCCATAAACTTTTTAAAAACATATTTAAAAGAAAGTTTGGGAGACAAAAATACCTAATGCTGATAGTAAAAATAAGCTACTAAGTACAATGGTTATAAGAAATTTCTATATATTGCATCTCCTTTGGAGAGCACTCCATGTTAGATGCTGGGCCCAAATGTTGCCCAACTCTAAATTTCAGTACATGATTCTTAAACCACTCTATCATGTCAAATAATGTACATACTTTACTGGTAACCTTCACAAAAACTGCAAGGCTGGTGATGTGAGCACCAATTTACTGTGGAGGAAATGGAGACTCAGGTTAGGTGATATGCCCTGAGCACAGAGCTGACATGTACTGGATTTCAAACCCAGTGTCTTAGTTCCTAGCCTGTGCTTACTACCCAACCATTTTACCCTTTAGTTTGTAAAGGATGGTAAACTGGCCTATTAATTTACCTATTTAACACCCTCTGGAAGTCTTTTATTAACAGAGCTGGCTTATTTTCTTTACTATGCAAAAGAACATTTACAAGATTGACAGTTTCCATTAGAATTAGTGCCATAAACTGCAGGGTGTACATACAGTCCATACCTAACTAAAAACCCTCAAGTAGGATAAATAACTATAAAGAAAAATGGAGGATTAATAGCCTTGTACAGAGTCACACAGATGAGAATGAAAAATTAATAGCCAGCAAACTCAGTAAAATTTTTGTCTTCTCTGAGGTATAGAAGGAAGTGAAGTCACTCAGCCGTGTCCGACTCTTTGCGACCCCATGGACTATAGCCTACCAGGTTCCTCCATCCATGGGATTTTCCAGGCAAGAGTACTAGAGTGGGTTGCCACTTCCTTCTCCAGGGGATCTTCCTGACCCAGGAATCAAACCCGGATCTTCCGCATTGCAGGCAGATGCGTTACCTTCTGAACCACCAGGGAAGCCTCCTCTGAGGTATGATCATGATCAAAACGTCATCAGGTAATATTAAGAAATTAAAGGGCATCAGGAATGCTATACTATTAATAGTGGGGGATATTACACTTAAAATTTTGAGGTCCCATTTCACTTACAGTATAAAGTCTAATCTGGTGTTTTTAACTCAAAATTTTTAGTTATTTTTATTCATAACTGGTAAATTGTATTATAATTGATAAGTATTATAATTGTTGGTAAGTATAGTATAAATTATACTTGTTTTTAAAAGCTTTCTGCAGAGTAGTGTATTTATGGCAAAGCTATGTTGAATGACTTTAAGAACATCAACTCCACATTTTCAATTGTGAAAATGAAATGGCTGATGCAGAAGAGACCTGTATTTTAATCTTTTGAAAATGTCTGTGGTCTTTTTTTCTCAGAAGCCCAAAAAGCATGTGTATTTTGTTGTTTTTCCTTGTTACATCCCTGAAGAGAGGCTATACCAAAAACTTGAGGAAAACAAGCATGGAAAAGGTTAATCACCTGTTTCCCACTTATATATCTAGAACCAGGATCACATCACATTATTGTTAAAGCTGTTTTCTAGAAAGTGCAATATAGGAAAAACACTCAGAGAATCTTTTGGGAGCCTAGTGTTTCCCATATTAGAATATATGGTGTTGGCATCCATAAGGATCTGTTAAGCTTGTGTTTAACAGGATAAATAATTTGATAACTTACTGATGACAATCATCCCCGTTTAATGACCAGCAGTCACTGAGAGCTATGAAAACTCACTCAGTAACACCGTGTGGGTTATGAAGAAAAGCATATATATTAATTTTGGGATAAATAATGCATATCTCTTTAAGTGCCAAAATTTAAAACCTGTAATTATTTTTGATGCAAGTCTTTCAGATATGTCAGTATACCTTACCTGCCTTCTTCTTAAACAGCATGCTCAGTATAATTCACTTTTTCATGGTGAAAAGTAAGTGATATTCATGTGTTATTACAAATATCTAAAGAGCTCTGATGTATGTAAAATACTTCATAAATTGTAAAGGGCTATAACAAATTGATATTATTATAAAGTGATTCCCTCAGCCCCAAGGTATATATAATCATTTGCCTTAGATTGCTGGTGTGTTTTTTTTTTTTTTTTTAATTTAAAAAATTTTATCTCTGCTAAGCAGTCTGTTTTGCTTATATAGTGGTTTCTTACTACACTTATCAATACACCTGCTTCTAACAGGCTCCCCACTTCCTTCTAATATGCTGTGTTCATCTGTTAGGAGCTGGGAGGTGAGATAACCAAGTCTGCTTAGTGTTTAAAGAGCTGGATGCGCTCTGGGTGCACAATCTATGAGAGTTTTTTTGGTTGCTCACCACCTTCCTGACAGTTTCACAACAACCTTCTGAAGTTCCCAGTTAAAGCCCAGGCTAGTGATTTTCTTCAGTTGCCACTAAGTAAAATACTACAAAAGCTAAGGATGCTGCTATATTAAGGAAAGCAATGTACCAAAGTACAGGGAAGGAAAAACAAAGGCTCTGTATTTGCACAGGGGTCTTTCATGCTTTGAAGAAAAAAGAAGAGTGCAGAGTGAAAAAATAAAAATCCAGGTAGACTTAAGAGTATTCTTAATGCCATTAAATTTTGTTGATAACTATTAAAAAATATGGTTATCACATTGTACAGATAGTTTAATCTCAGTGTAAAATGAGATGTACCGAAATTTATAACCTAAACACAATTCTGAAGAATTTCTCACATTCAAATGATATGAAATTATTATCAAAAGCAAAGTCTTAAATTTACTTGTGTGCTGCTTTAGTTGTAAATGAATTAGTGATGGGAAAATGGATTTTATTAATGGATTTTATCAAAAGTTCCAAGGAATATATCTCCCATGCACATACCCTCCTCTATGTATGTGTATATAAATGTCACTATAAATGAAAATGCCAGACATAATAAAATAACTTTTAAAGTTTAAATCTGGTCCAAAATACTTAAGAAAGAATTTTCAGCTTTCCTGAGTTTTTTACCTTATATAGATTTCAGTTTTTACATTAAAGGTTGAATATTTGAATTTTCTTTTAAATTTCACTGCATCTTCTATTTCTTGACTGTGCTTTCTGAAAATCTTAGATTTAACACTTTCAGGAAGTTTAGATTGTCCCAGATAATATGCCAAAC
Source organism: Bubalus kerabau (assembly GCF_029407905.1). Taxonomy (NCBI): domain Eukaryota; kingdom Metazoa; phylum Chordata; class Mammalia; order Artiodactyla; family Bovidae; genus Bubalus; species Bubalus kerabau. The sequence continues at coordinate 128,511,913 of NC_073627.1, forward strand.
ACCAGAAAGTTTTCTCACTAGATTCTTACACCAAACTGTAAGCTCCTTGAGGGCAGGGACTTTTATTCCCAGTGCCCAGCAGGATCAATCAAATAAATTGAATGTTGGATGAATCAAATTCACTGTATGTGGTCTCAAGTTCCCGTGAGGCCAGAATTTTGATGTGTAAATTATTCAGTACTACAGAAGTCCATCATTTATTATAATGAACAGACTATTCATTGGAGTAAGGTTTTTTCCTGACAGTAGGACAGAAAAACCAAGCATTTCTCATTGTTCTCGAAAACTGCGAGATTCAGTTTTTCATTCAACAAATATGTGACTCCCTACTAGATGCCTAGTTTAGTACTAGAGCTCAAGGGACAAAGATAACTAAGGTTTTGGTATTCCATAACTGCAGGTGACACAGACTTAGACCCAGGACTGGCTTCATGGGTATGTGACCTATGCAGTCACAAGGGCCCTTTACTAAGAAAAGCCTCAAGCTTAGTTTATTGCTCTGCTGAAGCAATCTTGACATTCTTAATTTTTTGAACACGGGGCCTGCATTTTTATTTTGCACTGGGCTCACAAATTATGTAGCTGGTCCTGCTTGGATAGTATCATTTTGACCTAGTGAAAACAATAAGCATTAGAGTACCTTTTATCTACCTTCTAGTAAAGATATTCACATTCATTGAAAACTAGCCATAAAATAATTAGTAACTTCTCAAATCTAAAATTGAAACAAAACTTCCTTCTTCCCACGTTATTTATAGGTTTTTACCTTTTCTGAGTTTTCAAATGGATGGTAGAATTACAGGTGAACTTATCTACATACCTACATACAATTTTAAGGTTTTTAATGTTTTATTAATATATGCATTGAATAGTTTAAGTCTACCTCATAATGTGCTTTAAAAAAATAAATGCTACTTTGAAACATCTGACACACCTTTTGGGTGTCTTTTAACCTATTTAAAAGATAGCAAACTTGGATTTAGTATTAGTTTGAAAACTTTTGTTTACATTTTGTTCGTTTTTAGACCAGAATCAACCATAAGGCTATGACAGAGGCAGTGGTGTTTCTTGTTAGTGGTATTCTAAACTTTTTTGATCATGTAACTCCTAACAGAAAAAGTTGAGAGAAAACACTTTAAATTTTGGTTATTTATAAATTATACACATATTATACTCATCTATTATATACATCATAAAACATGTATAAAGCAAACTTTAGAAGGATCAGTTAAGTTCAGTCGCTCAGTCGTGTCCAACTCTTTGCGACCCCATGAAACGCAGCACGCCAGGCCTCCCTGTCCATCACCAACTCCCGGAGTCCACCCAAACCCATGTCCATCGAGTCGGTGATGCCATCCAGCCATCTCATCCTCTGTCATCCCCTTCTCCTCCTGCCCCCAATCCTTCCCAGCATTAGGATCTTTTCCAATGAGTCAACTCTTTGCATGAGGTGGCCAAAGTACTGGAGTTTCAGCTTCAAAAAAATCAAAGTTCTACATTACCTCCTGCACTTTTATGTTCACCTTGTCTTTCCACTGCTATGTGCACACTGCACTTTGTGAAGGCTATTGTAAAACACAGAACTGGCATTTTACACTGAAAACACATTTATTAAGATCTGAACCATTCACATCTGTTCACTAAAGTTCTGGCCATTTACAAGTTTATTCAATATGAATGTGTATATGCTATGCTAAGTCACTTCAGTCATGTCCGACTCTGTGCGACCCCATAGACGGCAGCCCACGAGGCTCCCCCATCCCTGGGATTCTCCAGGCAAGAACACTGGAGTGGGTTGCCATTTCCTTCTCCAGTGCATGAAAGTGAAAAGTGAAAGTGAAGTCGCTCAGTCGTGTCTGACTCTTAGCGACCCCATGGATTGCAGCCTAACAGGCTCCTCCGTCCATGGGATTTTCCAAGCAAGAGTACTGGAGTGGGGTGCCATTGCCTTCTCCAATATGAATATATGTCATTTCATAAATGATTTATTCAGTGAAAATTATTCATACCAAATAGGAAGCATAGTTGATAATTTTTTGTCAAGCTGTATACAGTGATTAGTTCTCATACAAATTTAGAACATGTTTATTTTTCACACTGCTCCCTAGAATGACATCTTGTATTATTTAATAGTGTGAGTGACAGTTCATTTTGCCATGCTATTTTAAATTTACTAGAAAAATGACAATCCTACATGGGATGCTAACTTTTGGTAAGTCACTGAAAAGGAAAATAGAGTGAATCTCTTTCAGTTCAGATTATTTGGAGAAATGAATCATTCTTTAGATAATTTAACCATAGCATTAATGATCACTATTTCAATTATTCCTGAAATATGACTGACATAGATTACTTATAGTTTAAATAGAAGAGATTTGGCATTCATTAATACTAAAGAACTATTTATATTCATTTCCTATTACTGATATAACAAATTTCCAAAAACTTAATGGTTAAGAAACTTCCTTCTAGGCCCTTCCCTTCTGGCAGAGAACATGAAAAGTGGTGCAGGCATTAGTATCACCAGGAGGGCTTGTTAAAAGATTGCTAGGCTGACACCCAGGGATGTTGACTTCACAGTTCTGGGGTGGGAGCCCCTATTTTGTATTTCTAGCCAGTTCCCCATTGATGCTGAAGATCTAGGGACCACAGTTTGAGAACCAGGGATATAGAAAATGTAGTTCAGGTTTAGTTTTTTCATGGATGACAGTTCCATGAATCTCTGTGAAGATAAAGAACGCCAGTTTGGAGACTATCTTAACTTTGGAGGTTGAGAGAGGGATAACCATGCTTCCCGTCAGCTACAGCGTCCTCTCAGCAAGAGCTAGAGCTAAGACTTCCCTATTTTCAAATGGCATTTACGTTACTGAGCAGTTAATTATGCTAAGATCATCTTATCTTCTCAGGAACAGACCTGGTGCTGTGTGGCTTATCTTCTAACTACATGAGAGGAGGCACTACAGAAACACAGGGAGCTCCAAACAGCTTACAGCAGCTGCGGACAGGATAACAGTTGAGAACAGGGATAGCAGCTCTAACCAGAGTACAGACCACTCAGAACAGCTTTTAAACCCTTTTTGGCAGGTGGGGGATGGATGGCTGTCTCTTTTGAAAGCTATTTAAATTATGGATACATGAGCCTGCTCTGTTTACATTAACTTGCAAAAGCCCATCCCTATAAAAGATTCGTTTTTGGGTAAGATGAATCCAAATTTTGTTCTAAAAAGAATACTTTCTTAAATACAAAGTGTCTGGTCTGTTCTGAACACATTATTCTTAGGGAGCTATTACCTTAGAGATTGTGTGTGTGTATACAATAAACATTTGTATAAAAGAACAACTTCCTGGCCTTTATTAAAAGTTGCAGAGTACTGGCAGGAAAATCATGATGCCCACCTACCTTGGTCACTTCGGGTGTGAGTAAACCACTCACTTTTGGGGTAGTCTTAAGGAAAACATCAGCTTATTAGCGTCAGCTTATTACTAGTCCTCTCCCAATCTGGCATGTCTTCTGGGCTTGAAGAGAGGGAGCTGGTGGCCACCACATCATTAGTAGGAGTAGTGGGACGGTTAAGTTAGTAATATGCCATAGGTTTGTGTTCCCCTCCAGCAGGTGTTTCTATGTGTCCTGACTTCATGGCAATCTAAGAATTAGTAGTATACTAAAAGAACTGAATCGAGTTTCTCAATATGTGCTGACATCAAATACTGTGACAACACCCTAATGGTTTTTCTTAACATTTTATTATGAGATATTCAAAACATACAGGAAGGTTGGAAGAATTTTACAGAGAATATATGTTTAGCAAGACTCAACTGTCAACACTTTACTATATATCAATTATCCAATAGTCTATCCACCTATCAATCCATCTTCATTTTTGATGTATTTTCATGAATGAATTGCAGTTATTTACACCCATCCTTCTAAAACTCCTCAGCAATACATATTATTAACTAAAGTTCAGTATTCTTCTTTTGTTGTAAAATTTCCATACAATGAAGTGCACAAATATTAATGGTACTTGTGCTAAATAAGTTTAGGCAAATGCATACACCTATATAACCCACACCCCTATTCAAAATATTCTTATTTACCATCACCCCAGAAAGTTCCCTCATGTCCCTTCCCAGAGACAACCACTTTTTTTCCCTACCAGATTTCCCTGTTCTAGAACTTCACATAAATGGACTCAGACATTATGTATTCCCCATGATAATTTTTAGAAAACAAATTCCTAAGAAATTCAAAGTGTCTCTGAAACAGGGAGAATAGTGATAAAGACAACATCTGGGATCAGATTCTGATGCATTCACTGAGCAGGTATTATGAGAACCTCTACTCTGTAGATACAGAGATCAGACAGACAATCTCTGCCCTCAAGGAGTTCACACTGTCTTGAGGGGATACATCCTGGTCAGAGTCCTGGAGTTGAGACAGTCATCACGTGCCACAGAAGGAGACCTAATACAGTCTGGGAACCAGAAGGGAATCAAGGGAAATTTAACGTTGTACCTAGGAACTTGTCTCAGGCAGCCAATACTCTGTATTATCTGCAATTCTAGAATCTTGTAACTCAAAATGATTTGTCCTTAAAAGGGCAGTTTTACAGTACTGAGATGTAAGGCGTTCTGCCAAAGAAACTATAAAAGTTACAAACTGAAATTGGGGTTACTGTTTTCTCTAGTTTGAACTGATATAAACTCAGATGCTGTATTCAGCATTGCTTCCAAATGTAAAAACTCCATGCTTTTCTGGTCCTGGACCACAAGTGGCAGAAGTTTTGAAGGGCTCAAAACAGCAACAGCAAAGCTTTAAATCTTCCTGGACTTTGCCTTAGCTTTCTCAAGGCTTATCACACCCAATATATCTCCAAATTGAGGCCCTCACTTCCCTAACTCATTTTCACTCATTACCTTCAAATTTTACACACAAATTACAAATGAAAGGTACTTGGATCCCTTATATACCAACTTTGCCCTATGTTCTAGTGGGGAAATATGAGGGGAGCCCAAGAAAATGTGATGGTACTGAAATTTGATTAATCACTCTTCTTCCAGCAAAGTATGACAGGGATAAGCAAAGTTTGGAAACTTCTTTTATCCAAAGAGAAAGGAGAAAGCTACACACCAGGAGCCACCTATTGCTACAGATACGATGACCCTTTAAAGAAATTAGTTTCTTTTTCCTATCATTTGAAACAAAGTTAGCTAGCATCTCAGTCTAACTAACCGCATTCCCCTTTTTTGGTGTACTCTGTCAGGAGCAAGTCACTGCTGACTAATGACTGAAAAGAACTTAAACTGAACGTTGATGGTAAAAGGAAGAGCACCTACTGAGGTGGTCTGCTTAAAACAAGTCATGGCACTTCTATAGTAACAAAGCAGCTATCAATGACAAACTAATTTTAAGGAATACTTTCTTCTTGCCCTTCTCAGTCAGCTTGACTCAGCTGAGTTCCACAATTCACGAACAGCTGCAAGAACAGAAAAATGAAGTGCCTGCACATTGGAATCCTGACTCAAGCAGACTTGTCTCATTGGCTGGATAAAGGATAGCAGAATGTATAACTGAATCATTTTCCTATACACCTGAAACACAATGCTGTAAATTGACTATATTCATATATTAAAAAAAAAAAAAGATAACCAAGCATTAAAGGTAAAGGAGGAGAGGAAAAAAGTCTCGTTTAGCACATGTATGTTATAGCCTGAAGGTTTGTGTGCCCCACCTTGTATGTGGCACTCTTGACCCCCCGATGTGATGGTATTTGGAGGGCAGCCTGCGGGGAGGATTACATTTACATGAGGTCAAGAGGTTCTCTCTCTGCCATGTGATGACACAGAAGTCTGTACACTAAGAGGCCTCTCATGGGGAACCAAATCTGCCAGCACCTTGATTTTGAACTTTTCAGTGTCTGGAACTGAGAAATGTCTGTTGTTTAAGCTATTTGTTGTTGTTTAGTTGTCCAGTCGTGTCCACCTCTTTTGAGACCACATGAACTTGTAGCCCGCCAGGCTCCTCTGTCCATGGGATTCTCCAGGCAAAAATACTGGAATAGATTGCGATTTCATTCTCCAGGGGATCTTCCCAACCCAGGATCAAAGGCACATCTGCACTGGCAAGAGGATTCTTTACCACTGAGCCACCAGGGAAACCCCTTAAGCCATTCAGTCTATGTTATTTCATTATAGCAGCCCGAGTAGTGTTAAAATGTTTCCAAAAACTTCTATGACCCATCAAGGAATGAAAGTCAGACAGAATATTCCAGATTGCTGTGATGCTGAATATTCGTATGTCCCTTCACTCTCTTGATTCTTAAAAGAAGTATTTATCAGATATCTACCAGGTGTAAAGCACTGTGCCAGGCGCTTGCAACTGTGGAAACTGATTAGATCAGTCTCTGCCTTGTGGAGCTGACATTTGAAAAGCTAAGTAAGTAAAGTCGCTCAGTTATGTCCAACTCTTTGCGACCCCATGAACGGTAGCCTACCAGGCTCCTCTGTCCACAGGATTTTCCAGGCAAGTGTACTGTAGGAGTAGGTTGCCATTTCCTTTTCCAGGGGATCTTCCCGACCCAGGGATCGAACCCGGGTTCTCCAGCAGTGCAGGCAGATGCTTTACCGTCTGAACCACCAGGCTAAGGCATCAAATAATGACAATATAAATAAAATAGGTAAGTGCTATGAAAACAGCACAGGAATATGGTACCACAAGAGTATGTAAGAGGGGAATCCGAATTGGTCCTTAAGTGTAAGCTGACAACCCTGAGAAAGTGACATCTGAGCTGAGATCTGGAGGCAATTAAGCAGGACTTACTGAGTGAACCAGTACAGCGGGACTCCGCATGGGCAAGGCTGGGAGACCAGAGAATACAGAAGTCCCCATTGGCTGGGCAGGGCAGTTTTAGCTGCAGATGACAACAAGGGAGACAGGGCCTGGATCACTTGATCTAAAAAAAATACAGAAATAATGAAGAATGGACTGAAGGGAGAGGAGAACCCTGATAAATCCTATTTTATCCATTTCTACTTCACAATCAGATACAGTCATCCGCAGAAAAAGCTCCCTACTGGAAACTAGATTCGGAAGGAAGGAAGCTGGGATCAGCCTTTGGAGACTGGGAGGTGCTGCAGCTGCAGACCTCCCCAGGCCCCCCACTCCGCATCACACTGTGAGAAATGCTCTCTACTCCCCTCACTCTGCAGGCAGTTTACAATGACATTTTATCAGAAGACGTGCTGAACACCCCTTTCATCAATTCTAGAGTTCAGGATATTCACTTTTATGATAAATGTCTTTAAAAATTCTAAAACTGGAATGTTTTAGAGTAATTATTAATGTATGGCAACTGCTTCCTCATCTGGTGGTCCCTCATCAGGGAAGCTCAACTATCCCTTTGTAAGGGTCAGGGAGCGCCTTACAATTTAATGTGTAAACCAACAGTGTAGCTCATATGATTTCACAGTCTCCTAATAGAAACAAGCAAAATGAAAAGCAGATATAAAAAGCTCAGAAAGCACCCATATCCAGACCATTTAGCTTGGGAATAAGCATGACCTGAAGATACATTATTATAATACAAAGTATTAATAAGCTGAATTTACCAAGACAGTTTATACTCAGTAAGGGAAAAGTTAATTTGGAAAATTCCTTAAAAAAAAAAAAAAATGCTTTGCAGTCAACCTATTTCAAAAACAAACTTATTTGTAACTTTTTTTGACCAAACAAAATGGATCAGTGAAGAACTGTTTTACCTACAAAGGTATGAGGCGGAGTCACGGTAGCATGCTAAATGTTCTACCAAGAAAAAGACTAAGAGACTAACCTACTACAGAAAGCAAAGTGCTAGTAACCATAACCCAACCACAAGAGAAGACCAAATAGAAAGGACTTAAAAAAAAAAAACAAAAAAACTTTATTCCAAACAGAAATACCAAAAGAAGCACATTAACTCTGAAACATTTAACAGATTTCATTTAAACTGATATAGTCACAAAACTGAAAATATCAAACAAAACCAGCTTTGTGTGCTTAACCACTTTTAATAATGAAACTTTAAAAAAGGAAACATATAGAGACTCCCCCACAATTTGGGAGCCATTCAGGCAAGCATATATTCAGTATTAGGCAAAAAGGCAGCATTAAAAACTAAAAATCCTCAAATTTAAGGAGAATGCCTATTCAAGTCTTTGATACTCATTTATAAGCACATGAGAAAACAGATTATTTTCAAAGAATCAAGTCCGAGTGCTTACCCTGTCTTTCAATGTGATCGCCACTGCACCTTCATTTTGACTGCATACCCCTCACACGACAGTACTTCACCTACACTGAATAGTCTTGGTCAGTATGACTGGCTTACCGTGAAGGCCTCCAGGACCACCGTCGTCGTCATCTTAAGGTCTGTATTGCCTGATAACTGAGTCTCACCATGTTATCAAGCTAGGGAATTTCAGGTCTCCAAAGCTGATTATATACACACAGTTCTGTTTCATTGCACAGTTCACAATATATAGCAGGTGATTATATGTAATATTAACTATTACTTAAAAGCACCAACTATCTCCGACCATAAAAGAAACGAAGACACACTTGCCACCATATAGAGGTTGTGTTTACTCTGTAGTGCAGTCCTGAGGGCTCATACCACTCTAAGGGTGTTTAGTATAGACTCTATAACATATTTTTGGTGGCATCAGAATGAAGTATAGGAGGCAAGACCCGAACTGCCCTGTGCTCTGAGCCGTCTGCACCACATATGTAACAGAAAGGCCACTTTTAAAGCTTTTCAGATAAAGTCATTCGATCATTATTTGCCTTTTCAAAATTATTACCATACTAGTTCACACTGAAGGTAAAAACAATAGTTAGAATCTTTTACTTACTAATAACACATTTTGACTTCTTTTAAATTTCAGACAAAGCTGTTGGCTACCACAAGTTCTGTTGAGTTTTCTGTCAAATTTAAGAAACTACAGGACAACACAAAACCATCCCTGGTAATGTATTTGCAGTTTGGTCTTCAAAAGCTGTAAAAAGTGACAAATCAATAAAGTGAGTTAAATTCATTAAAAAATATTTATTGTTTTTAAATGCCACATATTTGAGATAGCAGAAACCAAAGCAGCCTTCCAATTCTCACTTCACTTCTATTTCACAAAAGTGCTTTAGAATTTAGATTTCTATCACCTACATGGAGTGTATAGGCAAAAGGAAGCCCTGTAGAACTGAACGCCAGGAGAGTCAGGGCCAGGGCGTGACCCCAGGCTGACTCGCCCACCACATGCTGAGCACCCAGATATGCCCCCGAGCGTGGGACACACAAGAGAACGAGAGGTTCAGGCACCACAGTGCCTTTGCCACCCATCCCTGAAATTCAATCTGTTTTAAATCCTGACTCTGTTCCATAGGCCAAAAGATGCTACTCTCATTTATTTGGCGTTAAATTCTTATTTTTTCAAATCCTTGCACCTGCACCTCGTTTCTCGAATAAACTGCCATTTCCAGCACATTCCCAAAGAGCCTCTGTAAAGCTGGCAAGCTTCATTACCACCTGGCAAACACTTGACACCGCCCCCCATCCTTCACAGCGGAAGGATGATGGTCCTGTCACCTGACCAGCCATCCTGCACTGAGAGGTAAACATCTTTGTTGGACTATCTGTCCAGAAACTGAATAAACTATCGTTTGAGGCCCTGGATTTATTTTGGTCAGTATGTGCACATATTCACATGCAATTATCCAGAAAGATGAAAAACTGGTGATAATAGCTAGGTGCTCTGCCCATGTCAAATGCTAGAAAGCAATCTTAACTACATAATACTTACAGATGTGGATTTTTAAAAAACTGATTAACCATTTTTCTGGGATATCTGGTATGTTTTACTAGTTATTCAATACCAACTGAAAGAATCACTTTGCTTTTTTATCTGGAAGAAAATATTTTAAAATCTGATTCCTCTGACAAGCAAATTTTTGTCTGTTAGGTAAGGGATAACTATGCTACCCAGCTATCACCAACTTCTTGAATTTAAAATATTTCAAATATCTTTATTTAAGCCTTATCCTCTTAAACTGTCTTACTATTTAAATGATAAAATGGTAAAACTGAGTTCCCAAAATGTAAAGATCCTAAAAGAAGTTTCTATTTCCAAGAGTAAAATAAACAAGACAGCTTAATACTGTGGGTGAAAGTTATCCTGAGTTTTTTCTCCTCCTCCTCTGGAACACTTAGAAACCAGAAAAAAAAAAAAAAAATCTGAGGTCCGATTAATAGACTTCCAAAATACAATGGAAGCACTTTTGTTGTTTTTTAAAGAGAGTTTCAAGAGAATAGGATACTTGAAAATGACAAACTAATACTCAAAGGAAAAAATGAAAAAAAAACTTCAAAGTTCTTCACTAAGTTGTCAAAAACAATTCAAAGAAGTTGAGCTTAACAGAGCTAGATCTGAAATACAATTATAGGTTTCCCCTGCATTCCCATGGAACCTTTCGTAAGTCAAAATGGCATAAAGTGAAGAAGCAATTACTTTTTGTAAAAGCAAAAATCAACTTTTAGTTAGTGAAAATAGGTACTAATGTAGGTCTTATGTAAAAGCAAAGTGGCATAAAGGAAACTCTGGAAAAGTGGGGGATACCTGCAATATGAAACTTAATGGGATGAAACAAAATTAACAAAATTTAAGTCTCCAGATCTTTTGGCAATGAAATAAGTGAAATATAAAAATATTTTGGAAAGGTTTAAAGTCACGTTCAGAACTACAGAGAAAACTTTCAACCCTAGAAAGCAAACCTTAGATGCTTGAGTCTACCATGTCTAGACAAATAACTCACATAATGACCATCACAAGAAGTGCTTAGTTTCAAAATGAATACAAGCAATTTATCATGAAAAGCCTACACATAATAAACTATTTTTCTTCTCTGTTCTGCTCCATTGTTCTACCATGTACATGCTTAAGTTCACAAAAACTACCCTTTGCAACTCCTCCTAAGAGCAGAGAAGCAAGAAATGGAGTAACAGAAGTAAGTTTGAGAATTCATGGGACCCTAAGAGCCTTTTCTCAGGCTGGTCATGGCCACTTATGTTTCAGTACAGAAGACTTCTGGAAAAGAGAATCATACCTTGGCTGTTTGTTTCCTTGTCAAAAGTTATGAGAGAAAGCTAGTAATAAGGCAACTAGCCTAAAGGTCTCAGATAATGATTTAAAAAATCCCACCCCGCTCAAAATAAAACCTTTAAATTTTCCTACTGAAACCATTTATTCTGAATTTGTTGGGGCTTAAGGAAAATAGCTTTGCCCAGAGTTCACTGGGCCCTGGATATGGACACCAATTTGTATTTGGCCCATTAGAAACAAGGCCGAATTGCATCCATCTTAGGTCTATTCAGTCGACAAATGGCACTGAACCAATTTCTTTCATATAATCTTTAACAAGAACTCATAAGTCGCATTAATTATGCCCCAAGAGATGAGGGACCGATGGTAATTCAGATGGGCACCTCGGAAAAGGTTTGTCAGTTTCCTGTCCCGTTCTAGCCAGATTTTTTGGAAAACCTTGGGGAAAGACTGAAATTCCCCACCGATTTGAGACTGCATGCGAGTTTTTACAACATTAACTGGAAAAAACAAGATTCCCAACATGGCACCCAACAGGCCTCCACAGATAAAATCATTGACCAAATGAGCACTGTGAGTCGTTGCTGTAGGCAGGTGCTCCTTTATGGGACCTCGAAGGCCAAAAAAAAGGACATTGCTGAATCCGTTACGGAAGAGAACGGGCACCAAGCCTCGATAATACTCTCGAATTCCATGGCATTTCAGTGCCTTGAAAGCCTGGTAAGTGTTTGTAAATTTGTCATGATGCCTGTGGTCCTGAAGCAATGTTTGGACTCTTTCCAGTGGAGTGAAAATTGCTTCTGTTGTCCCTGCAAGGACTGCGGCCATGCTGCGGGTTGCAAACTCTGGGGTACTGACATGCTTACGGAGAAGGCAAGATAAATCCTCATACAGACCAAACATAAGTGCCAGTGTGGTTGTCTTCTGCATTAATGGGGGGAGGATTCCGCGATACAAGTTTCGAAATCCGTCCCTCCTCAACTGAAGTATCGCATCCCGGGTTTTGATTCCATACAGCTGTTGCCGAAAGAGAACCTTCTGAATGGGAAATGTGATTGCTATGTTGTTGAATGCTGCACAGCAGCCACACAGGTAATGCTTCATTTCACTAACAGTTGCAATATGAGGTGCTATATCTTGCTTTGAAGATGTTAGGATTGGGGGCCTCTTTTCATGAGCTTCTGAATCCATCATGTTGCTTAAGATCTTTCTCCGTCACAAAGGACTTTTCTAACCTACAAACAACAAAATGATAATAGGTAAACCTTTATATACAGTACTAAACATATGAAAAATTCCCCTAATCCTTCCTCCAATTTTTTGACTCTATTACATTTGGGCGGGGGGCGGGGTGCGGCCTGAGGCCCTTTCAGCAGTCCACGGGGTCCTCCTTTTTCCAGCTACATATCTGCATAAGGCTGGATTTTCTGCATATACTTTAACCAAATCAATTTACCACAACAGATCAAATGCAGAGGTAGATATGAGATGCCACTGACCTTTTAAGCCGGACATTAAAGAGACTTACAAAACTGTAAAACGTATTTCTCATTAATTTTTGGGGAGGGAAAATAATTATTTTTCATGAAAACATGTTGCTTATGTTAACATGTAACGGGTTTATTGCTGTTATTCTAAAGTGAATTAATAAATATTTAAAAATTTTGTTTTTATTTCTAAGACCATGAATATTAATCCATACAAATAAAGGCTCTTTGGGGGGGGGGGGTCCACAAAATTTTTTTAAGTTTGTAAAGGGACCAAAAAATCTGAGAACCACTGGACTAGATCATATGTAATGCCTAAACTACATAATGGTACATGCGATTATCCTTCTGAAACAGATTCAAAGGGCTCTTGTAAGTAATAAAATAACAAGACACACATTCGATCATTCTGTTTGCTAACACTTAGTATCTACTGTAAACTAGGTCCTCTGCTAAGTGCTACAGATTCAAAGACAAGGAACTTGCAATCTAACAGAGGACTGCCAAGGTAGACAATCACTTCAGTGTAATACCTTCTATGATAAATATCTACTGTGGGAACACAGGTAAGGGACAGCAAGTATATACTTTGTGAAGTGGAGGCTGGGAGAACAGGATCAAAGACAGCCTGCAGGTATATACTATACACTCTTCACATATTTAATTCTCAAAAACAACTCCATAAACATTACATTCCCAGTTTTACAAATGAAAAACCAATATCCCCTTCATCCAAGATACAGTTAGTAACTGGTGGAGCTGGCATCTTGAAATGAAGTCTGCCTCCAGAGTTCATGTTCCTGTTGTCACACCACAGATGGCAGTGACTTTGGTAGGCTGTCCTGGGACAGATTGGCCGTACCAGACCATGCTGAAAAAGATCTGAAGCCTAAATACATAGGCTTAGCCCACTGAATAGAATGAAGGCAACGTCCTACCCCTGGAATACATACGCTTTCTAAAAAGAGCCAGATTACTCCTTGCCAGTCATCTACAACCTAATTAAAAACAAGCAAAGGACTTGAACAGACATTTCTCCAAAGATATACAAAATGACCAACAGACATACAAAAAGATGCTCAATATCACTTATTGTCAGAGAAATGCAAATGAAGACCTCATACTCATTAGGACAGCTGCTAGTAAAAAAGAAAGAAAAGAACAACTGTTTAGTGGGGATGCAAAATGGTGCAACCACTATGGAAAACAGTATGGCAGTTCTTCAAAAAATTAAAAACAGAACTACCATATGATACCATCACCAATCCCACTTCTGGGTACACATCCAAAAGAATTCATCACAGGGTTTCCAAGAGATTTCTGCACATTCAAGTTCACAGAACTTTTCACAGAGCCAAGAGGTTGAAAGCAACCCCAGTGTCTGGATGCATAAACAAAACGTGGTATATACGCACAAAAGAATATTATGTAGCCTTAAAAAGGAAGGAAATCCTGTTGCATGCTACAACATGAATCAACTGTGAGGATAAGGGGAAATAAACAAGTTATAAAAGGACAAATAACCACGTAATTCCACTTACACAAGTACCTAAAATAGTCAAATTCATAAAGACGAAAAATGGAATGAATGGTGGTTACCAGAGGCTGGGGGAGGTGGGAACAGAGTTATACTGTTCACTAATGTGTACAGTTCTGCAAGATGAAAACTTCTGGAGGTCTGTTTTATAGCAATGTAAATACACTTAATGTTACTGAATTTATACTTAAAATTGGTTAAGATGGTAAATCTTAGGATACATTTTTTCTTTTTTTAACCACATACCTAGAAAAGAATACATATAAGGGTTTCAATTATAAGTAATTACAAGAATAAAATAGGCTACATAAACCATCTAGGTCTTTGACATATGACCAAAATAAAACCACCCCCCTTCCCAAACAAATTTATTGTTCTTTCGTCCCCATACCACACACATGCTGCTGTAAACTGCTAACCATTCAGGACAAAAGGTGTTAAAGAGAAATGTCATCATGTGAAGGTGGAGCAGAGTGCAGAGTGAGGGGTACAATCAGAAAGCGTATGTTCAGTTCACACGTGCAGAAGCCACAGACATGGGACAGAAAATACAGAACACACCTACACGACTCTAATTTTCCTTCTAGAAATACAGCCTAGGCAAACAGTTATTAATAGAAGAGGTACACAAAGACTCAACTACAGGACGAATACGACAGTGCTCTTAACAGAAATACAGAGTCAAAATGTGGAACAGAAAGGCACGCACTGCACAGATGAAGACGTGGCCAACCGACAGGATGTCACACAGGTACTAAAAATGAAGGAGTATTTACATTTAAGGCTCAGTAGATTAATTTGAATTTTTAATGGTGTTAAGTGTTGGACAGCAGCGAGTCCTTCTTTTGATCAATAAAGTATCACAGAAAAAATAAAAAATAAGGGAGAATACTTTTATTGACATGGCACAATCACGTTTTTATTATTTAGATAAGAAATAGAAAAGCCAAAATTAGTTTTATATTTTCTGATTTAATAATAATGCTATATTTTCCCTTTCTATATTTTTCAAGTTGAATTAGCTGGAGACAGTGATAAATCTAAAGGTCTAACCAGGAGGACAAAAGGCCAACAGTGACAGGGGGACGTGATAAGTTCCCAAGTGACCAAAGGCAAATTGCTGTGCCTCCTTGAGGCTGCTTCCACACGTGCAACCAGCCATGGCTGCCCACCCATGCTCTGGGCAGAAGTCAGCTGCAGAGTACAGCAGGCAGGTCCCAGTAGTATGCTGGGGACACAGACACAGCAAGTTCTGAACTGTGTTCTTCTGTTTGCTTCATTCAGACTTGCATGATAACATCATCAAGATGTTATTTTCATTTACTTCTGTTAGGAATTCCTTCTTTGCCTGCTTTTACACTGGTCTCCTCAGTCTATTAAGAGATTTTATTTTAATTCAATCAATTTATTCAACTCCTGTAATGTTCAGAGGTTAGGAATAAAAATGACCTTGGCCTCAGGGGAGATACAACATGCAAATGACTGGATCACAGTGTGATAAATGCAACCACAGGGACATGTACAAGGTATATGGCCCCACAGAGGAAGGGGCCATTAATTAGCTGTCTGGAGGGAAAGACAGGGTGGGCTATGACTTCTGGGCAGGGCTCTGGAAGGTGAATAGGACTCTGGTTGTACGTAAGGGTGAAGCACATTTTGGCCAAAGGCAGCACAGGCTAAAATGGAGGCCCCGTTATCAAAGGAGCAGCAGGATCACATTCCTTAGGAGTATGTCTGGCTGGAGCTTACTGTGGAGGGAGATGGATGAGTGGCAGTCAGTAACACAAAAGCTGGCTAGGCCCTGCGTTACCAGAGACCCTCATGATGATACCAAGACCCTCTGATGCTATTATGGTTTGTTTTTTCCCTTTCTCATGTGAAGCCAAAAGAAATAGACTATTTTCCTTAGGCATGTTATACCAAGATCTGTGTGCCCGTCTCCCAGAAGACAGACTACATTAAGAAGAAAATATGACATCTATATGCTCTAGCCCAATGGCTGTTTGCAGTTGGAGCTGGCTTGCTATCACATTTCTATTAGAAAAGATAAACATGCCCTCAGTTGAGAAAAATTATGCCTGGAAACCACTGCAGGCCCAATGGACTGTAGCCTGCCAGGCTCCTCTGTCCATGGAATTCTCCAGGCAAGAATACTGGCGTAGGCTGCCATTTCCTTCTCCAAGGAAAGCCTGCCTTAAGAAGGTAATAAAAGGAGTCCGCTCTTCTCCCTGCTGTCAGCTGGTCACACCTGTAAAAGGAGACAGCGCCAGGGTCCTAACTTTTCACTGTTCGCCCCCATCACCAGAGCAGTCACACTACCCCTGGACACCAAACACTGTGTTCACCTGAACAAACGTCACCGCTGGCAGAGGCTGGAGGACTGGGACTTATCTCTAAATGTTGCTTAGTACTATCACGATGGGGAATAAAGGGACGGTAAAAACTGTGGTTGCTGAGGGGGCTGGGAGAGGGATGGAGCAGCAGTTTAGGATTAGCAGATGCAAGCTATTATAGAGAGAATGGATAAACAAGGTCCTACCATATACATAGGAAATTATGTTCAATATCCTGTGATAAGCCACAATGGTAATAAATATGAAAGAGAGTGTATATATACATATATAGAGCTAGATAATGGAATTACTCTGCTGTAGAAAATAACACTGTAAATCAACCATGCTTCAATAAAATAAACTAAAAAAACACATTTAAAAAAGATATTTCTTAAGAGAAAAATAAAAGTGTAATTAATGAAATACACATATGTCCTCTCCTCCAGGCTCACTGCCCTAGCCCAGGTCCTCTTCATCTCCTGCCTGACCACTGACAAACCCTCTTTACTAGTCAGCCTGACTCTAATCACACACTGCATCTCATCCCCACCAACCTCTCCATCATTTAAAAATCTGCTAACAGCAGCAGATACCCCAGTGTTTTGAATGGTCATATAGCAGTTTATCAAATGGATATATGTAATTTATTCTATCTCCTATTTATGGTCACTGTTTATGATTTTTTTCCTTTTAAATAATGCTGCAAGGGGCAACTTTGTAACTACATCTGGTGAACTCTCACAAGTTTATCTGTAGGGTAAAGTCTTTAGAATGGACTGCAGCACTTTTCACGTTCCTGCACTGGAGAAGGAAATGGCAGCCCACTCCAGTGTTCTTGCCTGGAGAATCCCAGGGACAGGGAGCCTGGTGGGCTGCTGTCTATGGGGTCGCAGAGAGTTGGCTATGACTGAAGCGACTTAGCAGCAGCAGCAGCAGTATATTTTAATTTGAAAGCTATGCCAAATTGCCCCCAGAAACCTTACTGTGATTTACATTTCCATTAAGTGTATGCAAGTTCCTAGTTTCCCTACCATTTCCAATACCACATATTAAACAGTAATTTCTGCCCATCTGATGGGTGAAAAAAAACTTGTCACTGAAATTTTTTAATCAAAATTGAGCATTTTTCATCTGAAGGTCACGCTTTATTGACCATCTGAATTTCTTTTACTATAAAATTTCACATTATCAATTTTTCTGAAGGCATTTTTTTTGTTAATTTGTAAGATTTCTTCGTATCTGAAGAAAATCAATCCTAGTTACATTAACCAAGTTGTGGCAAATACTTTCTCCACTTTGTATCATTTTTGTGATACTGAAGTTCCTAATATTGACCTGACATCTATTGATTCTGGCTTCTAGGTTTCGTGTGCTCCACAGAAGGCCTTCACTATTCTTGAAGTATAAACATGGATTATAAGTAATCCACACTTCCTTCTACAACTTCTGTGGTTTTCATTTACCACTTTCATTTAAGTTTCCAGGTAAACTTGAGTCTATTTTTGTCATATTCCTCCCCCAAATCTTGGAATTTCATAGAAGTGACTTTATAAATTTAAATAACTGTCACTTTCTCTTAAATTGAACCTTTAAAAACAAAAAACTGTACAAGGATGTGCTTTCTTCCTATTTACTTTTTAGAAACCTTAGCAGCATTTAAAATTTTGTTCACAGATCTTGAAATTTCTCATGACCAGGTATCTTACCTTTTTAGTACCTATTATGAAAGAGTTATTTTCTTCCAATTAATTTTCTGCTCTTTGTCTGCGTATGAAACAGTTACCAGTTTCTGTGTATTAAGGTTAAAGGTGGCCAACAGCCTCTATTTCTCAGTTTTTTTTGGTGGATCTGCTCGTTTCCACTACATAAAATATCAAACAACTTTGCCTTCTCCTTTATAGTATGCATCTTTCTTATCGGATTGGCATGTACTTGCTGAACAAAACTGAATTATGGTAATAGTAAACATCCTTACACTCTGACATTTGTGGGGACTCCAGTATGTGAAGCATGACGCTGGCTTGTGGTTTCAGGAACATGAGGTTCTTATCATCTGACTGTTTATAACCAAGTCCTAGCAGTTTCAAGTTTATGTGGGGAAACAAGTCATCATGATACAAAAAAAGACCATGTAAAATTTGTTCCCACTCAAGTAATCTGTTTACCATCTCTCCTTGCCCATCTTCAGGACTGGGCTGCAAACATGAACTGGAGAATGTCTTCCCAGAGCTATTACGCAATTTCATCTGACAAATTACACTGTAACCCCCAACACTTCACTCTGCATTCATTCTAAGAATTAGTACATCTACAATGATAATTTAAGTCCCTGCCCCCTGCCATTTACTAGGAAATTTGTTTCCCATTAAAAATGGATTCCATTTTTCTAGCACTCTGTTCAGTCGCTCAGTCATGTTACTCCTTGCAACCCCATGGACTACAGCATGCCAGGCCTCCCTGTCCAGCACCAACTCCCGGAGCCTACTCAAACTCATGTCAGTGATGCCATCCAACCATCTCATCCTCTGCCGTCCCCTTCTCCTCCAGCCTTCAGTCTTTCCCAGCATCAGGGTCTTTTCTGATCAGCTGATTCTTCGCATCAGGTGGCCAATGTATTGGAGTTTCAGCTTCAGCATCAGTCCTTCCAATGAATATTCAGGACTGATTTCCTTTAGGATGGACTGGTTGGATCTCCCTGCAGTCCAAAGGACTCTCAAGAATCTTCTCCAACACCACAGTTCGAAAGCATCAATTCTTTGGTGCTCAGCTTCCTTTATAGTCCAACTCTCACATCCATACATGACTACTGGAAAAACCATAGCTTCAGCTAGACAGACGTCTGTTGGTAAAGTAATGTCTCTGCTTTTTAAGGAGCTTTTCTTTCAAGGAGCAAGCATCTTTTAATTTCATGGCTGCAGTCACCATCTACAGTGATTTTGGAGCCCCCCAAAATAAAATTTGTCACTGTTTCCATTGTTTCCCCATCTATTTGTCATGAAATGATGGGACTGGATGCTATGATCTTAGTTTTCTGAATGCTGAGTTTTAAGCCAACTTTTCTACTCTCCTCTTCACTTTTATCAAGAGGCTCTTTAGTTCTTCTTTGCTTTCTGCCGTAAGGATGGTGTCATCTGCCTATCTGAGGTTACTGGTATTTCTCACAGCAATCTTGATTCCAGCCTATGCTTCATCTGGCCCGGCATTTCGCATGGTGTACTATGCATATAAGTTAAATAAGAAGGGTGACAATATACAGCCATCACGTACTCCTTTCCCGACTTGGACCAGGTCTGTTGTTCCACATCCAGTTCTGTTGCTTCTTGACCTGTATACAGATTTCTCAAGAAGCAGGTCAGGTGGTCTGGTATTCACATTTCTGGAAGAATTTTCCACAGTTTGTAGTGATCCACACAGTCAAAGGCTTTGATGTAGTCAATAAAGCAAAAGGAGATGTTTTTCTGGAACTCTCTTCTGTTTTGATGATCCACTGGATGTTGGTGATTTGATCTCTGGTTCCTCTGCCTTTTCTAAATCCAGCTTGAACATCTGGAAGTTCATGGTTCACGTACCGTTGAAGCCTGGCTTGGAGAATTTTGAGCATGACTTTGCTAGTGTGTGAGATGAGAGCACTTGTGCAGTAGTCAGAACATTCTTTGGCATTGCCTTTCTTTGGGATTGGACTGAAAATTGACCTTTTCCAGTCCTGTGGCCACTGCTGAGTTTTCCAGATTTGCTGGCATATTGAGTGCAGCACTTTCACAGCATCATCTTTTAGGATTTGAAATAACTCAACTAGAATTCCATCCGCTCCACTAGCTTTGTTTGTAGTGATGCTTCCTAAGGCCCACTTGACTTCACATTCCAGGATGTTTGGCTCTATCACAGTGGTTATCTGGATCATGAAGATATTTTTTGTATAGTTCTTCTGTGTATTCTGGCCACCCCTTCTTAATATTTTCTGCTTCTGTTAGGTCCATACCATTTCTGTCCTTTATTGTATTCATCTTTGCATGAAATGTTCCCTTGGTATCTCTAATTTTCTTGAAGAGATCTCTAGTCTTTCCCATTCTATTGTTTTTATTTCTTTGCATTGATCGCTGAGGAAGGCTTTCTTATCTCCCTTGCTATTCTTTGGAACTCTACATTTAAATGGGTATATCTTTCCTTTTCTCCTTTGCCTTTCGCTTCTCTCCTTTTCTCAGCTATTTGTAAGGCCTCCTCAGACAACCATCTTGCCTTTTGCATTTCTTTTTCTTGGGGACAGTCTTGATCACTGCCTCCTGTACAATGTCATGACCCTCTGTTCATAGTTCTTCAGGCACTCTATCAGGTCTAATCAATCCCTTGAATGTATTTGTCACTTCCACTGTATAATCGTAAGGGATCTGATTCAGGTCACACCTGAATGGTCTAGTGGTTTTCCTTACTTTCTTCGATTTAAGTCTGAATTTGGCAATAAGGAGTTCATGATCTGAGCCACAGTCAGCCCCTAGTCTTGTTTTTGCTGACTGTATAGAGCTTCTCCATCTTTGGCTGCAAAGAATATAATCAATCCGATTTCGGTATTGACTATCTGGTGATGTCAATGTTTAGAGTCTTCTCTTGTGTTGTTGGAAGAGGGTATTTACTATGACCAGTGTGTTCTCTTGGCAAAACTCTGTTTGCCTTTGACCTGCTTCATTTTGTATTCCAAGGGCAAATTTGCCTGTTACTCCAGGTAGCTCTTGACTTCCTACTTTTGGATTCCAGCCCCCTATAAAGAAACGGACATCTTTTTTGGGTGTTAGTTCTAGAAGGTTTTGTAGGTCTTCATAGAACCTTTCAGCTTCAGCCTCTTCAGCGTTACTGGTTGGGGCACAGACTTGGATTACTGTGATACTGAATGGTTTACCTTGGAAAGGAACAGAGATCATTCTGTCGTTTTTGAGACTGCATCCAAGTACTGCATTTTGGACTCTTTTGTTGACTATGATGCTACTCCATTTCTTCTGAGGGATTTTTTTCCACAGTACTAGATATAATGGTCATCTGAGTTAAGATCACCCATTCCAGTCCATTTTAGTTCACTGATTCCTAAAATGTTGATGTTCACTCTTGCCATCTCCTGTTCACTCTTGCCACTTCCAATGTGCCTTGATTCATGGACCTTACATTCCAGGTTCCTATGCAATATTTCTCTTTACAGCCTCAGACTTTACTTCTATTACCCATTACATCCACAACTGGGTGTTGTTTTTGCTTTGGCCACTAATAATCAACTAATAAGGGCCTCTTCGTTTTTTCAAACATGAGAAGGGAATACACATTTATTCCTGTTTTATGATCACCTCCACCCTTTTCCACCACCACTACGCTAGGAATCTATCTTGAACTCTGGTCAGTTGCTTCCAGGAAGCTACTGAGAGGATCCTATGGACCCTGGAGACAGAGCCAGTGTAACATTTAACAGGTACAGATAACTGCCTGGGTTCAAATCCTGGTTGAACTATGTATATACTGTGTGACTTTCAGCAAGTTACTGCATGTCCCTATGGCTTAGTTTCCTTGTTTATAAAATAAGAATGCTATCTACCTCATAGGCCAGCCAATTAATTGAAGAAATACACAGGAAGCACCCAGGAAAGCAATCTACAGCACAACAGATGGCTCGACAAGGATAAAGTACTGCTGCTCTTTTCTGATGTATCTGTTTGGTGTATACGTTAGTGCGTTGCTTGACAATCTGTCACCCTTGCAATCCTACTTGGCCATAGTGGAATATTCCTTTAATGTACCACTACAGTTTTCTAATATTTTAAAATTTCACATCATTATTCGTAACATACTGAGTTTCCGATTTCAGTACTACCTTCGTGTAAAGTTCAGATGTAAACGTTCCATTCCCTTTGTAAAAGAATTCTGTCATTTTTCCTTCTTTAAGCTGGTGAACAATTTAAATCTTATCATAATTATCTTTTTCTTGAAAGTTAAGAGAAGTCACCTGAAACGCCATCTGGGCCCGGTGTTTTGGGGGAGGGCAGCTTTACAAAGACCTTCTCGATTTCTTCCATTGTTACTGGCCTGTTAGGTTCACTTTCCAGAGTCAACTGTGATAACTGGATTTCCCTAGACAGAACAGAAAAAGTCTGATTTATTTAGTTTTATAAAGCACTTGTTATTTAAAAGAACACTTTTACTCTTGTGTGTCTACATTCCCTTTTTCTTGAGCAGGGTAGCCAGTTTACCTAATTTACATTTCTCTCATCACAGCAAAGAACCAGTTCTTAAATTTACCAATTTTACTATGTTTCAGTTTTCAAAAATTTTGTTTTTCTTCTTTATCATCTTATTTCTCCTGCTCTGGGCTTATTTTCTTCTAATTTCTTAAAGGGAATTTTCTTACTTTTATGTATTCTTTGTTTCATAATTTGAGTGTTCAAGGCAATGTATTTTGCTTTAAGCAAAACCTTTACTATTACTTTTTAAGCCATTCCATGGAGAGTTTTGGTCTAATTGGTGGTTACCTTACCATCTGTATCATCTCCTGTTCTTCACCACAGTGGCTTTGATTTGGGATGACATGCACCCTTTCCAGAGTCCAGGCCTATTTAGGGTTCGTGCATCACAGCATATCTTTAATTTATGCTCAGGAGAAGAGAATCTTTCTTGTGTAGGAAAGATCCTACAGGGATGAACCTTGATATCTGACAACTACCCTCCAGTCTGAAAAGGTTGAATGACAAAAACACCTTGAGGCTGACCTTCATCAGTGGGAGAACAAAGCAGCAGCAAGCAGCCAAGTTCACCAAGTCCACTGCTAAGTTTTTTGATCACAGTGGGACACTGGTCATGGATGTACACAAGCCTGAAGTAGCCAGGCTCCATAACAGTCTCGCCACAGAAAGAAAATAAAACACAGACTTTTCAAAGTGGCCATCTTTCTGCCGGATCATGCTGAAATACAGAGTGAGGAGGAAAGAAACTGAGATCTTAAAATGAAGCCAGAAATGTTAAAATGTCTGTTCTGAACTTTTAGTCCATCCAGGAAAAACAGGATTTTCCAGCACAGATATGAGAAGCTGCAATCTGGTATCTAGCTGGGGCCTCCTTGACCTGCTGACTGCACTATTTCGACTCTTTTTCTGGAAAAGCGCTTTTGATAAAAGCTGTATAGACTTCCTCCTTCATACCAAAACTAATCTATATAGTATTGACATTGTGCCGTGTAGTATTTGAAGACTCAATTTTTAAACTTATTAACCTGTTTCTGACTGTGCTAACTCCCCTTTCAACAGCTGTCTCCCTTAATCCAGGATACGATCTGCATGTATGACAGCTGTCCTTCACACACAACTTTTGCAGGTGCATAAATCTGACTTTGGGAGAACTGGAAAAAAAAACACAACAGTTTTTTAATTTGTTTAAAACAGATCTTCGGTTACATTTTGTGCTCTTAACGAATTCAAGGCGTCAACAGCATTTTTAGTTAAAGAAAATTTGTCCTATAGACGCTTGAGAAGTTTGCCAGGGCCTAGAGTTTGATAATTATTCATCGATCAGTCTTCTATATCCTTTCTTCTTATCGTTTCAGCTGCCAGACATGAGTTCAAACTCTTACTAGTACTACACTTGTCAATCTAAGATTAACCAACATTTTAAAAACAACTTAGCATAGAAATACTTTATATCCATGTAATGCTTCTCTCGCTCTTCTTCAGTTTCAGGAATAACCAATGTTAAAATCAACAAAAACATCCAGATTCATGTATGTTATTTGCCATTAACACAGTGACAATTTGTAAATGTAAAAAAATTTCATTTTTGCATACAAAACACATAACAATCTAAATTATAAAGTCACAACCTACAAGCTATTTAACAATATACATCCTTGATAACACAAACCAAGATACTTGTACACCTGAACAACAAAATTTTGTTCATGTTCACCCTTAATGACTGGAATGGTACTTGCATTACTTTTCAAAATTTTGCAAATTAAAGTACTTCAATTAGTTTTGTCATGACTCTTTGGGTCCGTTATTAAACAAACAGAAATCTGTGGCTAATAGAAGCCAGTTATTTCTTTACTACTGTACTGAATTATTTTAAGAAATCTGAAGAACATGTGTACATTTACCGTTTCAGAGTTTTAAAAAATAAGCCTGGACTTAGGAAAAAGAAACATAATGAAATCTTTCCATACTTCACAGATTTACAGCTTTCTCCCTCATTTCATCCTACACACCAGGATAGTGTGAACAGGTTCTCAATTTAGCAACAGAAGGCAGGCTAGTGTGCAGGATAGTCTTCTGTAGCAAAATTTAAAATTTTGCATGTTTATCTAGAGTGTGAACATGACTAAATTTCTTTGCTAAACTGATCTATATATTTAAATTCTTTAACATGGATAATAATTCTTTGCAATTTATTGCAAAACTTATTTGCCATAATTTTACATTTGTTTGCTACCTAAAACACTCAACCTATGTCAACATTAGGAAACAAAGTTAATTAAGCTGACTTTCATTAAACTCCAAGTGTCAATTAAACTTCTGCGGCAGAAGAAAACAGTGTAAAGTCTAAGTGCTCACTGTAATTTACAGCCCACGGGGTAGGACCGAGATGTGAGCCAGCACAAAGGTCTGTGTGCAAAAACTGGGGAGAAAGCAACTGTTATTCTCAAAGGATGTTGACTCCCACAAGTCAGCACGTCTGAGTCAGCATTCAGAACAAGATTAATCTGGATTCTAGTTCTAGTTAGGACACTATCTTGATACTATAAATACAAAGCAATGTCTATAATTTAAAAATTCCATTTCTCTGGGCTAACTTTAATCTACCAAAGGAGAGACCAGATAAATCCACTCCCTCTTAAAGGTAACAGCTTGTGATCTTTCCCTGGGATGCACTCGAGGTGACTCCAGATCCAAAGTGCCTAACCTGTGCTCTGGAACCACTAACGGGCCCAACCAGTCCTGACACCTTTTGATTTTATGGAATTCTTTCAAAACAAGGGCACTACAGAGTTACTTAAGGGCTTCTGTTTCACTGCCTGCAGGTGGGGATTAAGACCAGATGTGTACAGCTGAAAGGGGCAAAAAAGAAAAGCGTAAACGCAGCTGAGGCATCGACACGCTCCACCTAGATAAGCTACTAGATAAGCTTAGTAATTGGTACAGAGATTTTCAATTAACAACAATGCCCACCTCCACTTCCCCACCATCACGGAAAAAAACCAGCCTAGTACAACGGAGTTTCTCGCAACGCGAAGCAACATGGTGTCGCAGAACAAGCATTGTTTGGCCGGGTAGCTGAACTTACCGCTTCCCTGGCGTCCATTTCCCCGGTCTGTGGTTAAGGGGGAGGGGAGGGGAGTGGACGGGATCGTCCAGGCCTCTCCAGTCCCTGACATTCAACGGAACCAGAGGTCCTGGAATCCCAGGCCCCGAGATAGCAAGGGCCCTTCAGCGGTCCCAGCGCCGCTCTCCCGGGACTCAGGCAAAGCCCGGCCCCTCCCCGCCCCGCTCTCAGGGCTCGCCGGGAGGCACCTCCGCGCCCGGGGCGCGCCCAAATGAACGCACAGCCTCCTCTGCCGAAAAGGCTCTTGCCAGCAGCCAGACGGCGCCCTCGGCCCGGAAAAGCCCGGTGGAGGGCGGCAGAGCAGGGAGCGTAGAGCTGGCCCCGGCGACTGCGGACCCCACCCTGGATGGCGCGCGCGGGAACAGCGGGACGCACCAAGGGGAGGCAGTGCGCGCGCGCGCGGACGGGGGTGGGCGCCGAGCAACCGAGCCAGAGGGCCGGGCAGACGGCCTCCTCAGAGCCTCCTTCGTGCTTCCACTCACTCCACGCGGAGGCCGGGGGAACGCCGTGTTTTCCTTTCGCCTGCCTCCCGACTCACCCATCGCCGCGGGCGCCCGGCTTCCACGCCCGGTTGCGGCCCGCAGGCAGGTTGGTGAGCCTGCGAGCCGGCGCAGGCGCAGACCTTGACCGACCCAGAGCTCTGGGCGGGGCGTGACGCGGTCGACGCCGCCGAGCCCGGTCACGTGAGGGAGACGCGGCCGCACCACCTCTCGGTAATCCCGCGGAGGGTCAGGTGATGCCGGCTAACTCCTGGCAGCGGTTCGCCGCCGCAGGGCAGGTGTAGGGTCACCCATCACACCTGTCGTCAGGCTTTGGGATTCCGCTTGCTGGAATAGCGTACCCTTGGTGTATGGTGGCCTTGCCGTGCCACAAATAGCCAACGCTTTTGCTAGTGCACAGCCTGTGGGAGGACCACTGGGAATCGACAGTTGTGGATGGCAAGGTCGCACGTGGGCCTAGGCCTTCCAAGTCCCCACCTCGCTACCCTTTGTATCATTGGTTAGATTTCATCAAACGCTTGGAGTTGCCTTTTGTCAGGTACTGATACTGCAGTTCACAGAACACCTGTAGAATATACAAATATGTGTGCTCTAAAATATACAGATTATTTAAAAACCCTGTTTCCTTCAATTTCAGACAACTTGCACGTCTTGGACTCTACTGCAGTCGGGGTTAGGAGGCCTAGGTCAAGTCATAGCGATCCTTGAGCCCCAGATCTCTGAAAAGTAACACCTGCCTTGCATGCATCCCTTGGCCTTTGTAAGAATCACTAGGAATAATGATCGGACTCTTTTATCAACTGGAAGGCACACAGATGTGAGGGACCGAAGGAATTGGAAAGGTCAGCCTGGGAGCGAGGTCCTCTTGAGGATCATCAAATATGTGATGGCTTCCCAGGTGGCTCGTTGCTAAAGAATCTGCCTGCCAATGTAGGAGGTGCAAGAGACACTGGTTCCATCCCTGGGTGAGGAAGATCCCCTGGAGTAGGAAATGAAAACACACCGCAGTATTCTTGCCTGGACAATTCCATGGACAAAGGAGCCTGGCTGGCTACAGTCCATAGGGTCGCAAAAAAGAGTCAGACACAACTTACAACTAAACAACAACAACATGCTCTTTACTTGGGGTTTGTCCAATAAGCAACTCCCTGGAGTGAAACAGGGTGGGTGGCTCTTGTACTTCCCCTGAGAGCACTTTGTAGATACTGACTGCTTGAGCTGGTCTGATTAACTGCTTCTTGTGATGTGGGAGGCCGTGCTACCTAATTTCAGCCAGTGCTCTGCTGAGGTACCTACTGTGTGCCACTGTGTTCTCTTGGGGGAGCTTAGAGTGCAGTGAAGGCTGTAAAAGCAAAAACTCTGAAAATTCAGAAGCATGAGGGGCCTTTCCCCTTAAGAGGGAACCAGGGATGGCGTCACAGAGGAGGAAGTCATCTAGGCCTTGGGGGATGAATGAGTGGAATTTGGACTAGTGAGTAGGAGGTAAAATTGTAAAGGTCAGGTGGTGGGGTCTGATATTGCAAACCTTGACCGTCAGATGCAGGCACCTGGCATCTAACCAGTGTGCAGAGATAGATTTCAGGCTCCACGGATAATGACAAGGCCATTCTGTACCTTGGAATCATTAAAATCAGGCAACAGTTGGGGCAAACATAATTCTGGCATTTATGCCAGAATTATGTTTGCCCTGTCTTTTGTGAATTCCTATTCAGATGTATTATTTGAAAAATAAATAAATTAGGCAGGCACCCAGCGTGTTCATAGCATAAATAATTCATTTCTGATTAGAATGGAGAGGTTATTCTCCTGTGGTAGAGCCTGAAGAGGAGGCAGAAATGGAAACTAAACACACAGCTGGGTCACAACAGACTCAAAAGAGGGGGGAATCCCCTCAAAAGAGGGCAGTGTGGACAGGAACACCCAGGTCTGGAGCTAAGCCAGCTGTTTCTTTTATGCAGCGGGTCACAGCAGTGGCCTCTCCCCCACCAGCTCTTAGTTCCTTGTCAGAAACCTCCCAGGTCCTTAATTGGCTATTCTTGGACATATGAATGTTGAAGGTCAAAAACCTCTATTATCTGATTCAGGATTCATCATAAAGTTATCCTTTCATTTCTCTATTCTCATCCACCCATTGTTGTATTCTTTCTTCAGTCTCTTAAAGTGTTCTCTATACCTCCAGCTTCCACAGCATCTGTCAGATAACATCCTCTAACCGAGTCTTTTTTTTTTTTCCAAGTTGCAAATATTAAGCATTTAATGGTTTTCTTTTATTTATTTGGATGGCATTTTATGTTCTTTTGTCTGATGGAGAAAATAAAAATCACTCAGTCATGTCCAACTCTTTGCAACCCCATGGACTATACAGTCCATGGAAATTTCCAGGCCAGAATACTGGAGTGGGTAGCCTTTCCCTTCTCCAGGGGATCTTCCCAAACCAGGGATCAAACTCAGGTCTCCCGCATAGCAGGTGGATTCTTTACCAGCTGAGCCACAAGGGAAGCCCAAGAATACTGCCCATCTGATGGAGAAGTCATCTCTTTTTCATATTTTTTTCACTTAAAATTTTTTTAAATTGGAGGATAGCATATACCAATGCAAATCAGCTATAAATATGTATATAAACACATATATTTATAGCCTCCCTCTTGAGCCTCTTCCCCCATCCTCTTCCACCCCTCTAGGTCATCACAGGGTGTCAGGCTAGGCCCCCTGTGTCTAACCCAGTTTTTATTATCTCACTCCTCAGCTTAAAAACTTCTAAGGGCCCCATCTTGTTTCCGCAACAAATCCAAACTCCTTAACTTGGCTCATGGGTTCTTGGTGTCCTGCCCCTTTACTATCTGTCCACCCCATCTCTAGCTTCATTCTGTGCTTCAGCGTTGCGCAGTCTCTCAGTGTGTTGCAAACCCTTGTTTCTTAAACCTTCCTTCCTCCCTCTTTCATCATTGACTCTCAGTAGTCAAACATGTTAACCATTTAAGGCCCTCTGCCTTCTCCCTGGAAAAGCATGTCTTATTAACCTGGGCAGACATGGTTGCCCTTGCCCTGCCCATCGCACACAGTTTGGGGCACTTCTAATATCTGTTTATGTTACAATCACTTGTGAAGGTGTCTCCCTTTTCTACTAGGGCAGAGCTGTCTGACGTTTCTGACCCTCCAACTCAGTGCTTGGCATAAAGGGTGTTTCCCCAAATGAAATGCTGGTGGAGAGGGTCTGGGTTCTTGGGAAAAGGGCCATCCATGGGAGTGTTGCCGATGAATCTTTGCTTAAGCACCCTCTACTCCCCCTTCAACCTCCCATTAAAATGCTTTCTAGAAACTTGTCTAGTGCACTTATGGGCCCTTATGTCCACAAAAACAGCTTTACACAAGCTGTCGTCAGTGGAGCCTTGGCTACCTTGAGAGGCTCTGCCCAGATAAGGTCACCGGTTCTGTCCCTAGCAAGGGGTCAGTGACGTTTCTTTCCCTTTCTGGCCACTCCCCTACACATCCCCAGGCTCCAGCCACAGGCCAGCCACTTCTGGGTCCCTTCCCTGAGCCTTCACTTCCCTGCATTCTTTGACTTGTCCTAGAACCATGTACATTTTGTCCTTTGCGCCTCAAAGGCTCTGCCTGCTTCATGACAGAGTTGTATTCACCCCTCACTGCTCAGCTTAGGCAGAGGCTTCTTGCTGCTGTTTCTGACCTCACTACCTGACACAGAGCTCCCTCACAGGGCTGTCCTTTGTGACTTGTATGCATTTTACAGATCAAAAAGTTAGATCCTAGCAGATGCACTATGAAATCAGAATTTCCAGGGGAGAGGCTTGTTGGCCTCTTTAGCTCAAACACAAGCCTCAGGTGGTTCTTTTTAGACACGTTAGGGAAACAACAGCTCTGAACCGATATCCTGATCCATAATAGTAACCTAAAGTTTGAAAATTTTACTAACCTAAAGTTTGAATTCCCCAATGGCAGGGCTTAGGAATGTGGCCCAGAGAGGAAATTGGGGTTCAGTTTTAACAAGAAATGAGCAGGGCTTGAAACAGACATATACCAAGCACTGTGAATGCCCATAGAAGAATGAAAATGCCCTAGCTGCAATCAGGGAAGGCTACCTGGAAGAGGTGACCCATAAACCATAACTAGGACTTAAAACAAGGTGGGCTCCAGAAAAAGCACAGGACTGGAAGGAGTGTGTAAGGAAGGAGACAGCAGGCTTCTCATTTTCCTTGACCTCATCCCTGTCCCCCAGCTTTGCTTTTCTCCCAGTCACATCTCTGAGCAGAGCCTATGGCCCCTGGTAGCCCTCAGGGCTCAGAACATTGTTGACCTTGGGGTGGAATCCTGGGACACCTTACTTTGTATCTAAGTGACACATACTTGTGAAATACAAACACATTTCTATCTGGCAAGGGCCGAGTCAATAAAACAACATCAAACATTTGCACAACAGTCTTTGAGTTTTCCAAGCAGTGACGCGATAGCTATCCCCTCTGGTTTTCATGTAATTTGCGTGCGCAGGGAAGTCCTGTGACCTGCTTAAGTTTAGTAGGTATCAAGAGGTGAGGCTGGGCAGCACCACCTCCCACTATCTTTGAGAACAGAAGCACTGTTGAGTAGCTGGTGCCTGGTACTTGGGGAAGAATCTATGGATGGTGAGCTGCAGAGCAGCGAGCAGACTGGCCCTTCACCCAGGATGCTCTAATCATAAGGCACCTGAGTAGCTTGTTACCAACACAGGCTCCTGGTGCCCGTCAAGACCTACTGGCTCAAACTCGCTCAAAAGAAGGGCTTCAGTTCAGTTCAGTTCAGTTGCTCAGTCATGTCCGACTCTTTACAACCCCATGAATCGCAGCACGCCAGGCCTCCCTGTCCATCACTAACTCCCAGAGTTCACTCAAACTCACGTCCGTCGAGTCGGTGATGCCATCCAGCCATCTCATCTTCTGTCGTCCCCTTTTCCTTCTGCCCCCAATCCCTCCCAGCATCAGTCTTTTCCGATGAGTCAACTCTTCGCATGAGGTGGCCAAAGTACTGGAGTTTCAGCTTTAGCATCATTCCTTCCAAAGAAATCCCAGGGCTGATTTCCTTTAGAATGGACTGGTTGGATCTCCTTGCAGTCCAGGGGTCTCTCAAGAGTCTTCACCAGCACCACAGTTCAAAAGCATCAATTCTTCGGCGCTCAGCTTTCTTCACAGTCCAACTCTCACATCCATACATGACCACAGGAAAAACCATAGCCTTGACTAGACAGACCTTCGTTGGCAAAGTAATGTCTCTGGTCATAACTTTCCTTCCAAGGAGTAAGCGTCTTTTAATTTCATGGCTGCATTCACCATCTGCACTGATCTTGGAGCCCCAAAAAATAAAGTCTGACACTGTTTCCACTGTTTCCCCATCTATTTCCCATGAAGTGATGGGACCGGATGCCATGATCTTCATTTTCTGAATGTTGAGCTTTAAGTCAACTTTTTCACTCTCCACTTTCACTTTCATCAAGAGGCTTTTGAGTTCCTCTTCACTTTCTGCCATAAAGGTGGTGTCATCTGCATATCTGAGGTTATTGATATTTCTCCCGGTAATCTTGATTCCAGCTTGTGCTTCTTCCAGCCCAGCGTTTCTCATGATGTACTCTGAATAGAAATTAAATAAGCAGGGTGACAGTATACAGCCTTGACGTACACCTTTTCCTATTTGGAACCAGTCTGTTGTTCCATGTCCAGTTCTAACTGTTGCTTCCTGACCTGCATATAGGTTTCTCAAGAGGCAGGTCAGGTGTTCTGGTATTCCCATCTCTTGAAGAATTTTCCACAGTTTATTGTGATCCACACAGTCAAAGGCTTTGGCATAGTCAATAAAGCAGAAGTAGATGTTTTTCTGGAACTCTCTTGCTTTTTCGATGATCCAGCAGATGTTGGCAATTTGATCTCTGGGTCCTATGCCTTTTCTAAAACCAGCTTGAACATCTGGAAGTTCACGGTTCGCGTATTGCTGAAGCCTGGCTTGGAGAATTTTGAGCATTACTTTTCTAGCGTGTGAGATGAGTGCAATTGTGCGGTAGTTTGAGCATTCTTTGGCATTGCCTCTCTTTGGGATTGGAATGAAAACTGACCTTTTCCAGTCCTGTGGCCACTGCAGAGTTTTCCAGATTTGCTGGCATATTGAGTGCAGCACTTTCACAGCATCATCTTTCAGGATTTGAAATAGCTCAACTGGAATTCCATCACCTCCACTAACTTTGTCCTCAGTGATGCTTTCTAAGGCCCACTTGACTTCACATTCCAGGATGTCTGGCTCTAGGTGAGTGATCACACCATCGTTATTATCTTGGTCCTGAAGATCTTTTTTGTACAGTTCTTCTGTGTATTCTTGCCACCTCTTCTTAATATCTTCTGCTTCTGTTAGGTCCATACCATTTCTGTCCTTTATCGAGGCCATCTTTGCATGAAATGTTCATTTGGTATCTCTAATTTTCTTGAAGAGATCTCTAGTCTTTCCCATTCTGTTGTTTTCCGCTATTTCTTTGCATTGATCGCTGAGGAAGGCTTTATCTCTCCTTGCTATTCTTTGGAACTCTGCATTCAGATGCTTATATCTTTCCTTTTCTCCTTTGCTTTTCGCTTCTCTTCTTTTCACAGCTATTTGTAAGGCCTCCCCAGACAGCCATTTTGCTTTTTTGCATTTCTTTTCCATAGGGATGGTCTTGATCCCTGTCTCCTGTACAATGTCATGAACCTCAGTCCATAGCTCATCAGGCACTCTATCTATCAGATCTAGTCCCTTAAATCTATTTCTCACTTCCACTGTATAATCATAAAGGATTTGATTTAGGTAATACCTGAATGGTCTAGTGGTTTTCCCTACTTTCTTCAATTTAAGTCTGAATTTGGCAATAAGGAGTTCTTGATCTGAGCCACAGTCAGCTCCCGGTCTTGTTTTTGCTGACTATATAGAGCTTCTCCTTCTTTGGCTGCAAAGAATATAATCAATCTGATTTTGGTGTTGACCATCTGGTGATGTCCATGTGTAGAGTCTTCTCTTGTGTTGTTGGAAGAGGGTGTTTGCTATGACCAGTGCGTTCTCTTGGCAAAACTCTATTAGCCTTTGCCCTGCTTCATTCCGTATTCCAAGGCCAAATTTGCCTGTTACTCCAGGTGTTTCTTCGGAGAAGGCAATGGCACCCCACTCCAGTACTCTTGCCTGGAAAATCCCATGGATGGAGGAGCCTGGAAGGCTGCAGTCCATGGGGTCGCTGAGGGTCGGACACGACTGAGCGACTTCACTTTCACTTTTCACTTTCATGCATTGGAGAAGGAAATGGCAACCCACTCCAGTGTTCTTGCCTGGAGAATCCCAGGGACGGGGGAGCATGGTGGGCTGCCGTCTGTGGGGTCGCACGGAGTCGGACATGACTGAAGCGACTTAGCAGCAGCAGCAGCAGCCCCTCTAATGAAAAGGACATCTTTTTTGGGTGTTAGTTCTAAAAGGTCTTGTAGGTCTTCATAGAACCGTTCAACTTCAGCTTCTTCAGCATTACTGGTTGGGGCATAGACTTGGATTACTGTGATATTGAATGGTTTGCCTTGGAAACGAACAGAGATCATTCTGTCGTTTTTGAGATTGCATCCAAGTACTTAGAAAAGAAGGGCTTAGGAATTTGTAATTTACAAGAGGCCTGAGTGAACTATATGATGAGGCAAAGGTGGGACCCAGTGAAGTAGATGTGGCACGTTGCAAGATCAGCAGACCCAGGTCTGAGTCCTAGACCTACACACCTACAGACCATGTGTGCACAACGTGTAGGGCACACACAGTAAGCCCCCCGTATGTGGGAACTTTTATCATTGTTACGTCATTTAACAAATACTTATTAAGCACCTACTATGTGTCAGGAGCTCTCCTAGACCTCTGCTTGTGTGGAGTCCACATTCTAGTGGGTGGAGACAGATAAATAATGAACATGATATGTGTTTAATAAACAGTGAACACACTGCATGGATTTGATGCTTAAACAGTAAAGACAATAAATGTCATATAATTAGTTAAATGGTAAACACAACAGCTGCTTATTATTTAAATAATATAGTATGTTAGCATTAATTTAAATACATAAAGATGGGACAGCAGAAGATGCAGAGGTAGGGAATGAAGAGAGCAATTCTGGACTTCAATCCGGACAGGAAAATGATCTTGAGCATTGATCCTTCATGATGTTCAGTGGTGCTGGGGCACTTTTCACTTGTAAAGTGGACTCCTCTGTCACCTCCTACAGGAAGCCTTCCTAGAACCCCAGACCCTCTTTCCTTTGAATTCTGTGGCTGTAATGAACGCTGCCTTTGCTGAAAGCACACCTTGTTCTCATCCTAGCTGATGCTGTCTGTAGGTTGACGAAAGCTAAGACATGTGAACGGTGTTTATCCAACACTTCGTGTAATCTTTGCAGTAACCCCGTGAGGTCACTTCTCATGCCACTTTACCGTGGAGAAAATGGAAGCTTTTTACACCTTGCTCAGGTCGCACAGCTGGAAAGCACAAGAGCCTGGGCTTCAGTTTCTGTCTGTGTAACAGGACAATTGACTTGGAGCTGCCTTCCCTTCCCGCTGAGACTGGCTGCAGTGTTGAAGAGAACCACATGAGGGCGCCAAAACCACACTGGTGACATCCTGCCTCCCAGTCAGCATGGTCCCTTCAAAATTGTCCCCCAAAGCCAGAGATGATACTAGTAACGGCAGGCTGGGACGCTCCCACTCAGGAGGGAGCGAGAGACAAGGAACTGGCTCACAAACTGTCCTAGAAAAACCCCCACCCCTACCCCAGTCTTCCCAGAGCTGCTGCACCAGCCAAGGTAACGCTCTGAGCTGGCCACCCTCAAACACCCATGGCATGGGGCGATGGACTCGCTGTGTGGCTCTGAGCGGCCTCCTGTCCCTCTCTGAACCTCAGTCTCTGGCCCTCGATGCTGGTCCCTGTGCAGAAATGCAGGGGGGCAGGCGCCAGGTCGCCCACCATTTCCTGTCGACTAGTTAAGGAACACGTTACCTGGGCTCACCTTGCTCCTGCTCACCAGCTCTTCCCAGGCCCTGTTTTATTCTCAGTGTTTGTTAAACTGAACCAAAACAGAAATTTAAAAAAGTTCCCCAAACATGAAATAGGCATTTAGAAGTGACCACCAGAGACATTTTCTCCTCTCTTCAGGAAATATCCCTGGTTTCAGAGCACTGGTGTTTGCCAGTGTTGGGCCAGGGAACATGCCAGGGCTTTGTCCTCCCTTGAACATGGGCCTCCTACAGCAAGCCGTGTGTGTGTGTGTGTGTGTGTGTGTGTGTGTTTGTGTGGTAGGGAGGGGTGTGCTCTAATAGGCTCAGGAGTTGGACCTGAGGATTGCAATGTGGAATCAAGGCCTGAGACCTGGGGGAGCAGTGGTGGAGGAAGCAGCCTGCTAGGGGACAGAGGACCACACCCTCAGGAGGGAGGGAGAGACAGGGAGTTCCCCGGGGCCAGGTGGGGGTGGGGCTCCACTCCAGAGCAGGCTTCCAGGCGAGCTGGGGTCAGGGGTGTGGGGTGGGGAGGTCCCTGTGCCTCCTCAGGTGCTGACCTGTGAGGGAGGAAGGAGCTCGGGCTGCAGACCCTCCTGGGCCTCCGTGTCTCAGGCTGCATAAGGACATCATCATGATCATGACAGGGGAACAAACAATGGCAGACTGTATGCCAGTCGTATCCTACCTGCCTCTCCCCGGAACGCAGAAAGTGCAAGTGTTAGTCGCTCAGTTGTGTCCGATTCTGTGACCCCATGGATTGTAGCCTGCCAGGCTCCTCTATCCATGAAATTCTCTAAGAATACTGGAGAGGGTTGCTACTCCCTTCTCCAGGTGATCTTCCTGACCCATGGATCAAACCCAGGTCTCCTGCATTGCAGGCAGATTCTTTACTGCCCGAGTCACCAGGTAAGGCCTCAACAGGCCAGCACCTCCCAGTCTTCAGGAAAACCAAGAATGGTTTCCTGCCACAAGCGATGAACGCCCCTCTCCTTGCTTCCACGGGATGAAGCCCTCAGAGGCCCAGAGACCTTGCCATCTCCTACTCTGCAGGCTGTGCTACACCGTGACCCCCCACCTGTTACCTCTGCTGGGAGTACCAGGCTTTCAGGCTCCTGACTCATCCTCCAAGGCACAACTTTTCCTGACTGCTGCAAACAGACTCAATCCCCCCTCATCTGCCCCCACCCCCGGCCCGCCTCTATTGCATCACGTGGAGTTGCCTGTTTACCTCCACACTGGAAACTTCCTGAGGGCAGGGTTTGGACTCTGTTCTCCTCTGTAGCCACTAGGCTCAAGGACTCAACACATGTTTGCTGAACAAATTAATTTGTTTTCAGTTAACGAGCTCTTTAGGGCTCTAGCTTCCTCCTAATTACGAAGCAGGAAGTTTCCTTTTTTTCCATAACGATCCATCTTTGGGGAATGATGGCAG
The DNA here is from genome assembly GCF_029407905.1 of Bubalus kerabau. Taxonomy (NCBI): domain Eukaryota; kingdom Metazoa; phylum Chordata; class Mammalia; order Artiodactyla; family Bovidae; genus Bubalus; species Bubalus kerabau. The sequence continues at coordinate 128,548,691 of NC_073627.1, forward strand.
AACTTCAACTTCGGCAAGAAGAAGGCAATCAAACTAGACCCCTGGCACACGTTTGTATTTGAAAGAAAGAAAACATGCAGGCTCAGTGAGGTCCAGTTTAAACAAAACACGTGTATATTAAAAGCTTCACATTAAATATACATTATCATACAGTTCATCACACAGAATTAGATCTTTACAGGACACTTTCAGCAGGAGGTGGTGGTCACAAGGCTCCTGGCAGTGACACAACAGCCCCGAGGAGAAGGGGAGAGACTGGGGGCTGTCCATGCCCAGGGGGTGCCTGAGAGGGTCTTTGTGGGGTTCTGGAAGGTTCTCCTGCATCTGGGCTCTGGGTTGTGCTCGTTCCACTGGACAACTTGCCCCATTTGTCTCTGTCAGTAATCGCTGGTGGAAGGTAAAAGACGTGGCAGCTTGCTGGATGACCATCTGATCCCGCCAGGACCCTTCACGGGCATCAGTGGGCCAACTCTAATCGCCAGCCTGCCCTGTCTGCCCGTTTCTGCAGGCACTGTCCTTGGGGTCTGTGAGAGCACATGGTAAGCCTGGCTGGCTGTCCCTGCTGGGCCCTTGATCAAGTGACATCAGCTGCTGCCCTGAGCGTGTATTGGAGAGCTGATCAGAGCTCGGTGTTCTGAATCTTAAAAAGGCAATCTCCTGGGCCTGTGACTGCAGAAGCAGAGCATCCACCAAGGGCTCCACCTGTTGATTCCCAGGCCCCTGCTGGAAGTTACATCAAGATGGCCCTCTGCCTGCCCACCAGAGCCGCTCTGGGAGGGGAGGCACAGCTCAGCTGGGATTGGTCCAGCCTTCGGAAGAGGGGCCTTTTCACCTCTTTCTTTGGAAGCGCTGCTCTGTGAGCCTGTCTCCTGACAGGCAGGTGGGCCCTCTCTCCCCACAAAGCCTCCTTTCTTTCTGGGCCGCCATCTTGTTCTGGAGGGGCTGCCCAAAAGGCCTTGACTCCTTGGTGCTCAAGGACATTACTGCTGAAGTGGTTGGGGCATTATGGTCAATAATGAAGCCAGCAATGGAGGGAAAGAAAAGGGGAAAAAAACCCCAACAGTCCTGTGGCTCTGAGCAACGCAGCCTGTTAGGGGTTGGAGGCTGTGCTCTGAGACAAAATGCTGAGGCGGGATATTGTGTGGCAGGGAGCTTTTTTTTCCCTCTAAGAAATCCAGCTCATTTTCCCCCTCATTAATTGGCAGCAGATGAAAAAAATAAAAAAGCCAAAACAAAACCCAAACCAACGCCAATAACCTGAATGTGAGTGTTTCTGAAAGGGAAAAGCTGTTTCAATTGTTAGATGTCCAAGAAAACATGAATACACGCCGCCAGAGGAAATGGTCACAATTAGAGGAAGAAGAGGGAGAGGTTCATAAAATTAAGGAAAAAAATTCCTTTTAGTGGCTCCCATCCTGTAAACTGGCTCCTCTGCCGACCTCAGTCCCCAAGGGGAGCTGGAGGTTGGGCCTCCCAGGGAAACTTCAGGAAGATGGAGGCAGGGCCCAGGAATCCCTTAAAAGAGTAAAGGCAAGAACAGAGGGTGAAGCAGCCTTGTTTTCCCTCAGACCATGGGGCAGAGCCTTTTCTGAGGAGAAGTCTGTTCAGTGAGAATGGTTGTGGGCTCCTGTACTACCTGACCTGTGGTTCTGAGGAAGGGCCCTGTAGGAAATCTGGATTTGCTGGTGGAGGAAGGGCTACTGTGAGGTTCATCCCAACGGCCTACTCTGCGGGCTACCTCCCCTGTCTCCAATCTCTAACTGGGTCCTAGGGATCCACTCTCCTTTGGCACCTCTGTTTGGACAAGTGCCAACACTTCACTCATTTTCTCACTCACTAGGAAAAAAAAAAAAAAGAGGAAAGCGTGAATCACTTTAGGTACTGTAGCCTCAAAGGATGTTTTGGAAACAGCAAAGGAAAGGTCAGCATTGAGGTGTTGGAGACTAGGCCCAGGTCACAGGCAATGAGGCAACCATGAGGTGGATGGACCTGTGAGATTCATGGATGGGAGGGGCTGGGGCTGCCTGGACTGAGACAAGGACTCAGGAGACTGACCTGATTGGCTGAACTGGGCAGGAAGCAGATGCGAAGGGAACAGCTTTAGCCATAGCCTGCTAAAATCCACCAGACACCTAAAGGGACACGGCTGGCTTCTAGTCCTGCTTTGCACTGGCTTAACGGGCAGCCAGGGCAAGTCCTCTCCTCTCATGAGGCCTCCATCTCCTATCTGAACAGTGAGTCGGGAGCATCTCAAAGGCCTGGCAGGGCTGGTGATGTTCAAGCTGAATTCAGCCCCCTCCTACTGGGGACGATGGTGACCAGACTTCCATTCCTCTTAGCCCACTGGCAGGCAGGATGACATGGGTTTGGTGAAAGTGCTGAAACTCGTGATGTATCTGGACCCCTCATACCTCCTTCAGTAGGTGAAAGCCATGCCTTTCATGCTATTCCATGAGCTTCTTTTGTTTCTTCCATTGCATTTAACTGTGGTATGGGGGTGGGTGGGTTGGAGGAAAAGGAAAGTTAAGAGTAACTGAGTGTCTGCTGTCGAGAAGGATCCAGCTCCTGTGAAGGGCAGGGGCAAGATGGCGGTGGAGTGTGGGTGTGGGTGCAGGTGTTCCTATCTGTGTGGAGGTAGTGCAGATGACCAAGAGGGCTCCATGTCCCCCGAGAGGTCAGGATTTGCCTTCCTCCAGGAGCAAGGTGACAGCAAGAGACAAAGAACTGGCTCAAGAGTTTCCTCTGCTTGTGGACTGTGTGAACTTGGACAAATCACTCTCCTTCTCTGAGCTTCCCTTTCCCCACATGTGAGTGCTCATGGGGCAGCACTGACCCCAGTTAATGGTGAGAGCACTTTATAGACCCCTGGGTGCTGTGCACCTGCGGGGTTAACACAGACTTGCCATCACAGGGTGGCTGTATGCAGAAGAGGGAGCGTGGATCCTGGGTCAACATTTGAGGCTACCACTGCTGGAGCCTGAATGCCCCTTCTTGTAGGGTGACTCTCAAGGGGGCAAAGAAAACCCCTCTGCCCTGAGCTGGGGGCTCTGCCTCCTTCCCATGTGCCCAGAGGAGTTGCACCTTGCTCTGGGAACGAAACTCGCAGGTAAGGACTTGCCCCCCTCACTGCAATATATTAAAAAAAAAAAAGGGATAAGAATATATATTAAATGACTATTTTATTTACACACCCTATTCATAAATAATTGAATCCTTTTTTGACTGCACAATGATCCCTTGGAGATCTCCTAATGATTACACTGAGTGACTAGAAGTGGATTAGTGGGCTTACATCTGTGTGTGGTCGTGTTCTTCCACCAATATGCTCTCTCACACACACACACACACACACACACACACTGACACGCACACACCCGAAGGAAGGTGGGACTCCGGGGCCTTCTGGGCTCTTAAAACACCAGCACTCGGCTCCCAGCACCAGGGGGGCCCCGGTGGGAAAAATTGCGGCCCGGTACACAGGTGTGAATTCCTGACGGCTGGAGAACAAAGAGCCGCGACCCGGGAGCTGCCGCCCCCGCCCCTCGGAGCTGCTCTCCTTTGTTCATCCTGGAAGGCATCTCTTTGGATTTGCAAATATTTTAATTCACAGAAACTCGAGGAGGGGGTTGGGGGGTGGGGGCTGGGGTGGCGCACTGGCTGTCCTTCAGTCTGTATCCAGGCCTTCTCCAGCCCCCCGCGAGTGGCGACAGCATTCTAAGACATGCAGTGGTGTGCTAGTACCATACACACGACACAAACTGGACACGGCTGGCAACAGCGGCCGGGGGCCACCGGCTCCACGTCTGCGCCCCGGCTCGGCGGGGCGGGGCTCACAGGGTCCGCACAGCCACGGGGTAGAGGAGGGACAAGTGCTCGGCGCCTTTGATGGGCAGCTTCCTGGTGGTGTAGTAGTGGATGACCTCTGGGACACTGTCGAACGGGGGGCTGTTCTGACCCAGGACGTATTTCTCTTTGGTTTTGGCCAGTTTCATGTGCATGAAGCCCTGGTTGCTCCTGTGAACAAAGCGCAGAGGTTGTTAGGATCCGCAGAATGAGGAAGGCCGAGGTCGCCACGCTGCTCGGGAGGAGGGAGGGGGTGGGAGGGCCGAGGGTCCCTCAGGAGAGCAGTTCCCCGAGAGCCTCTCGCTTCTGCTCCGAACCAGTTTGTCATGAATTCACACTGATTACCCGAGAGAGCTCTCCCTCTGGCCAACCTCCTGTTGAGGTGTGGAAGACTCCTTGCTGCCTGGGACAGACAAGAAACAGCCCTGAGCTGCCCCCCTCCCAGCCAGGAATGGGGCCCAGGCCCAGCTGAAATGTGGCCTCACCCGAGAGCCCCTCAATCCTAGCAGCAGACACGGCTGCAGGAGAGTCGTCAAAACTCAGAAGATTTGAGGGACTTCCTCAGGAAAACAAGCAAACCCCCAAACTTGGCTCCTCTCCCTATTACTGTGCAGAGAATTTAAGCCTTGCCTGGCAGGCACAGTGCTTAAATCCCCAATGCCCTGACAAGTGGGCAGGGCAGCGTTAGCACCCCCAGTTTACAGTGTGGCAGGATGACAGGTGAATTGTTTCCAAAAAACATGCTCTCCCTTCAGTAATAGGGAACTGTCAGCAGGAAGGGGCTGCCCAGCCTGAGACTACATTTCCCAGCCTCCCTTGCACCCACTGCTGTCATGTGACTAGTTGTAGCCAATGGAATGTGGGGAGAACGTGTGCTCCCCAGCTTTGCCCCAACACTGGCAGTCTCCTCTTGGTTCTTCCTCTCTCTGCTCAGTAAACCCTGCCTGCCTCCTCCAAGGCCCAGCCTGAATGTCTCCTCCGCCAGGAAGTCTTCCAAGTTCCCACTGGCAGAGCGCTTTCCTTCCTCCAACTGCACCGAGGATATAATGCCTCCATCAGCACTTGCCTTCCTGAACTGTAATTACTTATCCATCTTCTCGATTCCCTTGGGAGCTCCAGAGCAGGGTGCAGGCTCTGTGCCCACCGTGCTTGGCATCTGCTGAAACGGGCAGTGGGTGGGTTCCTCGGAGATCAAAGCAGAGCCCTGAGCCTGTGACATGCATGCTGGGTGGGGCGCCGCTTCCGCCTGGCCCAAGTGGACTTCTCCCACCTCCCACTGAGGACTCTGACCACATCGGGTCACTAACCCCCAGTCAACCCACCTTTGCTCAGACTGCCCTTTCTCTGCTCACTCAGCTCCAAGCCTGGCCTAGCCACCACACCTGTGGGTGCCTGGTTTCCAAAACACAGTCCAAATTTACTGTGTCACTTAGTGAGAAAGCTGGGGCTCTGACCTCCTGCGCCTTCTCCAGAGCCCATCCTTTGTGAGCAGCCCTAGGGGCCGGCTTCCAGGAGACCAAGCCCATCCCAGGCGAGGCCGAGAGCGCTGTGTGGACACAGGTGTGCAGCCTCCAGCCCTTCTGAGCTTTGGTTCTCGTTTCAGCTGCTCCCACATCTCTTCCATCCAGGACTGGGTTCTCCTCCCTTACTGGTGCCTGCTCTATTAATGCATCAATTTGGACTCCAGGACCATTTTCAAATGGGCAGAGCAAATGCTTAATGAAGTGCAGGCACTGAGTAATACATCTGCTCATAATAATGTATTTAGAGATGTCACCCTCAGCTTAAAGGAAATCGTTCGGAGAGCAATTATGTTTCAAGAGAGAATAATTCCTGTAAAGAACTGAAATCTAAATCAAGATTTTTTAAGGCTGACAATGTTCTAATTACAGAGCCCGTGGCAAGCTTTGCTCCTCAGTGAAGGGTCATTTCACTGGAGAATTGCCTCATCTGAGAAGCAGGAGGCGCACTTGCTTAAGCCGGTGCACGCTTTAAAATACGAGCAACTCCCTCTGAGCCCAAGACTCAGCTACCTGCTACCCACCTCCGTGGAGAGACGGCAAATCTGTGCTGGCCTAGAAGAGTCTGTAACTGCTTGAATTCAGGGCCGAAATTGTATGGCTAATAAAACTGGGGACAGTTAAGAAGCCTTGTAGTCTTGGAGGCCACGTGCTCAGTTTTACCTGGAGAAGGGGTGGGTGGGTATGGGGGCAACAGGGCTGGAGCAGAGGTGAGTGACCTGGGTGGGTGGGTGTGGCCTCAGACATGTCATGCCCTCTGCCTGGGTGATATTTTGGGCTTTACAGCTGGTGCTGCAAAGCACAGGATGTGTTAGATCTCAACAACTAGCTGTGAGCTGGCCTGAACGCCAAAGCTTTCATGGCATTGTGGGTATGAGGTCGCTAGGGGAACTGATTTAGTATCTAAGGAGGTTAAAGAAAATAACTCATATGGGTTAACAGGATATTTTCACACCAGTTGTTGTGAAAACATTCAGTGAGGGAAGTGGGCAGGGATGCTGGCAACAGGACAGAGCCAGAGAAGGAAGCTGAAGCTCCTCTGTTCCCAGATCGAAGGCTCTCAAGGTCACCACATACTAGGAACTCCACACTGATGTCTCCATCTCAACAGACATGGGCAGGCACTGGGACCTCCCTGCAGTCCTTCCTGACTCTCCAGGCCACTGGTTTTTCCTCTGATGCTGGTATTTCAGTACATACTGGTTTATAACCCTGAGCTGGGCTATGCTGAGGGGGTGGGCGGTCACAAAGTTCAGAGCTCAAGGCAGAGAACTCAGGCCTGTGACCCTGGAATCCAGGGCCTGACTATCCCCCGCAGAGGGAGAAAGGCCCACGAGCTGGCCCTCAGGCTGGAGTTCTTGCAGGAACGGCCCTTCCCCTTGGGCTCATGCACTGCACCCTCTGGTTCTCTGGATCTCAGGCTCTCCTTGGGCCCTACTGGGCTCTGTCTCTACCCACACTGGACCCATGGGAAGGCTAACTGCATGGCCTCTGAGGGCGCTTCTAGACTTAAGGTCCTAGATTCCACGTCTATGAGCATAATCTGCTGCCCATGAGGTGAGGGCTTCCTGTAGGAAGGGATCAAGTCAGCCTCATGCCCCCTACACTGCTGCTCTTGGCCGCCAGTCCCACCCTCACAGGGCGCTGGCCTGGATGGCTCTCCGGGCTGATATTTCCTGGGCACTTCCTGTGAGCCAGGCCATGTGCTCAGCACTGAAGCTCCAGACAGGAGGTAGCTGACTGGGGGTCACGTAGCCATCAGCTGCTGTTGCTTCCCTCCCTGGGGGCCCTTCCCAGAACCCATGCTCCTGACCTCAGCGCCGTGAGCTCCAAGAGAGGGCCCAACCTAGCCCCCAACACTCCCCATGAGGCCAGCCGGGGGGCGGGTGAGAGACATCAGACTCTGAGCAGGTGACTTCTTGACTGCCAGCCTCAGTTCCCATGGCACCCACCCTGCCGGTAACAGTGGATGAGAGCAGCACAGGGGCTGGCAGTAAATAGCCATCCTGGGGACCAGGGATGGTGTGTCCTGACCGGTGGAGTCCCCAGCCACGGAGGGACCATCATAGAGTTGGTGGGCCCCGAGAGGTGAGCGGGGCTTTCTTTCTGAGACAATCTGTCAAATCCCAACTTAACACAAATGATGGGCAGAGCCTTGTCAACACACACCCAGGTGTGCTGCAGTGATATATCCTGATCGGTCACAAGGTCCCTACGAGTGAGATGCCACCTAACGACAGCTGAAGATTTAAAAACAGCTGCCAGGGATGATTTTAATAACTGCCAACTCAGAGGAGGAAATCCAGCACAAGATTAAAATTTTTGGAGAATGGAGGGTACATCGGATACCCAGCATGCACAGGGATGTGTGGGGCTTTAGGAGCAAGAAGTAGCCTAGGGACCATGCATCCAGGGCCGGGTTCCAGGCCTGGCCACCTCCCTGTCATGGCTTCTGAGAAAGCATGGGTCCCCGGGGAGCTCAGACAGGCTGCCACCTCCTGCCAAGCTCCTGCGTCAGTCCTGTCTCCTTTGATAGGACATTCTGCGAGAGCTAAGTCACAATTAGGGGTGTCTCCAGCGGGTGACCTGTCTAATGAGTCTTGTAAGGCTGGTGGAGGCTGGGGATGCTGGGGCTGTCAGGGTGTTCAGATCGCTCATTACCATCACAAAAAGCACCTCCTTGTAACCGGGATTATCAAACGTGCCTGGCGCGTCAGGCCTAATAACAGGCCCCACCTCGTCTCATAATCATGGGCTTTAATAAAACATCACTCAGCCCGCAGCTGCTGGCCCGAGCAGGGTGCGAGGCCTCACCTCACGCTTTTAGACCTAATTGCTTGATGCATATTTCATGAAGAATCTTGGGTAATAGTTATGTTAAATCGCTTCTTTTCATGATGAAATGACTTAAAAAATACTTGATATAATATTTATGTGGGAGAAGTCGAGGAAATTGTCCTTTGGGATTAGTGTGTAGGACCTGGTTACAGGAATCCATGCTCAGAGGTGTGATCTCAGGTCTACCTCTTTTGAAAGGTAGTTGGGGAGCTGCTCTCTTCACAGAGATGCTCCAGCACATTGTCCCTCAGCTCAAGACCATCCAGGGCTGTCCTTGGGACCCTGCAGAATAAAGGCTCAACCCCACCGTGCACCGAGCTGCTGCTACCGGCTATCTCATTTAAGCCTGCAGCAAGGCTGACACTTTGCTTGGTGTAACTACCGTTGTTGACAGATGGGGAAACCAAGGCTGAAGGAGGCTGTGTGCCTCCATGGGCACCTTGGGGCTCACACGACAGGTACTTCCTGTGGCAATGCTGCCTCCACAAGCAGATGGCTCTGATTCAGCACATCTGCTCTCTGACCTCCAGGGAGATGTCTACAGAGAAGACGTTTTTCCTCCTCATCACACCTCTGAGCAAGCCTCTCCAGAAACACTCGTGAGTGTCTGCAGAGAAGCATGCTCCAAGGAACTGCTGTGGGAGAAACCACCCAGACCTCCAGTGATGGGGGCCTTCAGGGGAAAGGCACTGGAGTGACATCTCCTGAGGACTTTGCCCGTGCAGGCTGACCCTGCACAAGCTTTGAACTTCCCTCTTGGGGCCTGGGAGCCTGGCAGAGCAAATGTGTGCAACGTGATTGCCACTGCTGCCCTTGGTTGGTGACTGGACCAACCTGTGGCTTCACAAAGAAGCTGGGAGGGCTGACATTATCTGCAAGAACCCCAAGGGCCAGAGGGAGAAGCAATCTGCCTGAATCGCAGGGAGAGGACACCAGGGCTTTCTGAGTCCTTACAGCCATGTGGTGGGGTTCTCCAGCTGTGCCATGCATGGGTGGGGGGCATGAAGGCCCCTTCTAGCTGAGACGTTCTAGGGGTCGAGGGAGCTGGGGGAAGGGGTTTACAAGGTCACACGCCTTCTGAAATCACCTTCATGGGGACAAGCCAAAGACACATGCACCAAGTTATAGAGCACAAACATCTAAATGTGAACACCGCTGAGCCAAATGACTTGATTTACAACCAAATAATCAGACTTTCAATAAATGCATTGGTAGCGACTAGCCTCCCCAAGAAGCCCAGGCATTTCTCAAGCTCTATGTTGGCGGCTCAGGGTGAGATCTTCAGTAAATCACGATGAAAAGCCACCTCCAGGGGGAAGCAGCGGAGAAGGCAATGGCACCCCACTCCAGTATTCTCGCCTGGAAAATCCCATGGACGGAGAAGTCTGGTGGGCTGCAGTCCATGGGGTCGCTAAGAGTCGGACACGACTGAGCGACTTCACTTTCACTTTTCACTTTCATGCATCGGAGAAGGAAATGGCAACCCACTCCAGTATTCTTGCCTGGAGAATCCCAGGGACGGGGGAGCCTGGTGGGCTGCCGTCTATGGTGTTGCACAGAGTTGGACACGACTGAAGCGACTTAGCAGCAGCAGCAGGGGGAAGGAGAGCTGGCCGATGCCTTTTGCAGCAAGGGTTGTTTTGTGCCACAAAATGCAGCAGGTGGGTCAGAACGAACCCATCGGGGGCAATTTTCTCAGGAGTAGACTAACAAAGTGTCAGACAGGAGGATTGCAATGATCCAGACAGCTGAGGAAGTGAGCCTCCCATCGCTGGAGGTGTGTGACTGGGAGGGTAATGATGCTTGATGACTTTTGTAATTCCACTGGTCGGTGTCCCTACATAGGCTTCAGCAAGAGCACACGAAAACTACAAGGGGAGATGTGCATGCAGAGCGAAGGGTGACATGTGAAATGTTTCAGAGCTTTAGGAAGAGGAAAGAGGACTTTCCTAGGAATACGAAGACCCTTTTGTGTTTGAAGCACATGGGGTTGATGGTGATGGCTGGACTGAAGTCAGATGCCTGGGTCCAAACTCTGATCCCACTTATGTCATTGGCTGGGCAGGTCCCCTCTCCCTGGGCCTCAGCATGCTTGTCTGGAAAAGGTAGAGGGGGCTCCTCCAGCGCTGAAGTTCTCAAGCCAGTGCGAGACGCCACAGGGGCGTGGGAGCTGCGCCAGCACTGCCAGCAGGACTGGCATACTCACACAGGGATAGCCAGATCCCCGGCCTGGGGACGACACAGCGGCAAAAGCAGGCTTTTTAGCATCTGTGCCAATGGGATGGACAGAAAGCATTCAGGCCTGGGGTGTCTCCTTCTACAGGACAAGCCCCTCCCTACCCATACTCTCCTTGGGGCACTGATTATCAGTGGGGCAAGTTTACCTCCTTCCTGGGGACACTTGACAATGTCTGGAGACAGGGGAGCCGCTGGCATCTCTAGGTGGAGGTCAAGCATGCTGCAGAGGACAGAGCCACAGCATAGAGTAACCCAGCCCAAACTTCAACAGCGGCCACTCACGGGTCACCAGTGCCTCAAATCCTTCATGTGTGAAGTGGGACTAACAAGAATAGATGTGAGGCAGAAGCAAGAATGTGTCTGTGAAGGAAGCAAGAACACCTGATAAAGGTTAGTTGTCCGGCTCCTCATTCAAGGGCTGAAGACGTGGCACAGAATTTGCCAAAGGGATGCAGAGGCTCCAGGCTGTTTGCAAGGACCAAGCCCCCCCAACCCCCTGTCACTCCAACCAGCAGGTGCAGGGGGAACATGAAGCACCTGAAGGCGGGTCCAGAACAGGGGTCGGGCAGGTGCTGGACAAAGGCAGTTGTTGAGGCAAGCACTAGCTGCTGCGGAGAAGACTTGGAGGGCACAGTGGTTTTCATAGGCAAAAGGGGAGCTGGAAACCTGAGGCCGAGCCAGGTGATGAGGAGAGGGAGATGAGGGGAGCACTCCGGGGTGAGGAAGGTCAGACGACGGCAAAGGGATCACTGCCTGCAGGTCCAGAGGGACCCAGACCTGGACTGAGTCTCCCAGGTCTGAGAATCTCCCAGACTGCCACTTCTGAGCTGTGCCTCTCTGATCCTCAGTTTCCTCACTGGAGCTTTCACTGCCCACGCGTAAGGACTGTCCTGAGGTCCCAGCTGGGTGGGGCATGGCTTCGTTTGCACCCACACACTGCAGGAGCCCTCGTAGAAGGTGCTGCCCGGGCTGAGCACTAAGTGTGTCCCCGCTCTGCCTGGTCTGCCGTTCGTGGCCGTGTTGGCGACAGGCCCACCTCCTCCAGCAGGGCAGCCTGCCTGGCTGAAGTGGGAGGTCTGGGTTCTGGCCCCAGCTCTGTCATCAGATGACAATGGGCATGGTGTTTACATCCCTGAGATAAATTTTCCCAAACATCGAGTGGTATTTCTCAACACTCTCAAAAGCTCATTGTTACACACCGGGGTCCACGTGAAAACAGAATGGGAATGATGAGGAAAGAGCCTTCTCTCCTTAAAAAATCCTGGTCTAAGGCAGTACTGTTGGTATTGCTTTGCAGTCAACGTTTCTGATGGACACCAGACACCAAGCAGAGGCTTTTGAGGCCATGTCTTTCCCTGATTTATTTTAGAGATGACATGAGACCCAGAAAGGGGTGGAGGTTTGCTCCCATTCTCCAGTGAACCCAAAATAACCCCCACCTTGTGCCATCAGCCATAGGGCACTGCCCGTAGCCTCTGTGTGCTCTGAGAAGCCAGTGATGCTGTACAAGGTGCAGGGTGGAGGCGGGCATGCAGGGAGGGGGAGAGACAGCAATCCACCTACACCCCAGTTCTCACCTTCGTCCTTAAAGCGCGGTGCTTACCCTCATTATCCTACGGACCCAACTCCTTTCCTGGTGGGGCTTTCCTCGCTAACTGAGCAACTGATTCATTAGCACAGCAAAGAAGGGGACTTGCCCACAAAGCATCTGATCCAACTGACAGTTTTACTTAAAAAAAACAAAAACAAGTAAAGAAGGAAAATCCAGAAGGGTCTTTAAAAACTGCAGACTAAAACAGATCTATTTGCTCAGCAGCCCTGCCTCTAAGCTGAGGATCCATTCTTTCTCCCTGGAATTTCAAAGGCACACACTTGACTCTAAGCCAAAGTGGCCCTGGCCAAAAGCCTTTTGCAAATCATGTGAGAGACAGTGATCGGTGGTTTTCAGTGGAAAAGCTCCCAATAAGCCTTGGGGATCTGGGCCACAGTCTCTTCATCTGTGAAATGGGGAGATCTTTATGACATTCCCTAACCTCACTGAAAGCAAGGGAAAAGAGCCCTGAGCAGGAAGTCGAGACCTGGTCCCACCCCTGGTTCTCGCCCTCTTGGGCCTTGGTTTTCCCATCTACACAACAAAGGGAGAGGCTGAGGTGATCACTGAGGTCCCACAAACTTCTAAACCTTTGAAACTTAGCACATAGAAGATGCTCACACCATGCAATCAGGAAAGAATGACTTCAGATATTAAACAAAACGATTGACCTTCACTGCAGATGCCCCAAGAGTTCCAGGGCTGAAGAGAAGTGCAGGTTTCTCAAACACAGAGTTTCTTCAAATGTGCCCCGGAATGCCTACATCAAGGTCCCCAGGGATTTTGCTAAGCCTGTGGCTTCCTGGGCTTCTCTGGAACTAGAATCAGCCTTTAACACGCTCTTCAAGAGATTCTGATGCACATTCAAGTTTGAGAACCACCATTCTAGTCCTTATCTGGTGATGCAAAGTCCACATTCACATCTCACATCCAGCATTTTCTTTTTGCTCACCCACAGCGCTGGGCTAGCTCACTCCTTACAGGGACAACCTTTTTCAACCTTTGATGGCTCTCCCCATGAGAAAGTCCTTCTACGTTCTGAGCTGAATTGTGACTTAGCACAGCCCTGCAGGCCACAGCTGCTCCACCTGCCCTGGGAAGGCTCGCCTGAAGAGCGGGGTGAAGAGCAGGTACAGACCTGAGGCTGCTCCTCTCTCCAGCTGTCCTCAGAGGGCAGAAGCTCCTATCCTTTCCCATTCTGGTCCCCCCTGTTGCTCACAATCTCTCACATGCTGGGGCTGCAACTGGACAGTGTCGCCCGTGGGTCTATCCCACTTGGCCGTTAGTCCCGCTGTCTGGACATGATTCAACCACCACATGCACACCCCAAGCCTTCGCTGAACTTCCTTCTGCGGTCTACTGACCTCCAGAGTCCACTCTGTCTTCCTCCTCCTCCTGATCCCAAAAGACAGGATCTCATTGGCTTTAGAGTGTTAGTGGGTCAGACAACATGCACCTCTTGACCCAAACCAAAAAGGGTACCAGCCCAAGAACACAAAGAAGCAAATGCCCACTGGCTGTAGCCACACTTGGAAGGTTTGCAAATGTAATTTTGAAAGGTCACTGTCAGCCCTTCGTAATTTGGGCTCTGGAGGGTGAGTCCTCTCATGTTGGGCATCCATTCTGGCAGCTTCTTGACAACCTCTGTCCACAGGGTAGAGCGTTCTCTCAAAATTAAATCGCTGGCTCTTTGCTCCCTAATGAAATTGATTTCTGCCTTGATACACAACAAAGCTTTCATTTTATTATTTGGCTAGGGTTTGATCACATTAATTACGGTTTTTTTTCAGCATGGCTGCAAGTAATTGAGTTCCCAAAAGTGACTGACTATTGGAACTGATGGCTTTTTAAAAGCATAACTACCACAGAAGTGAAACGGTCAACTCTCATTTTGTCACAGAAGATTTCTGGGCGGTAAGATTGGAACAATTCAGGACAGGAAGAAGCATTTTTCTGGTTTGAAAATCTGAACTCAAAATGGGATTATGCTCACATTTGACTGTTTTTGAGATGCGGGTGTGCTCGGCACATAGTACCTCATGCATTTGCTGCCTCAGTGGTTTGATCATCACTTGTGTCAGAACTCATAAATTGCCCCAAGTTTTTAATCATTGTTATTGGCATAAGTCGACCTACCTTAGAGGATACGCTGTGGAAGCCTCTTCAAATCAGTTTCTAACACCAGGTACCAGGGATTGCAAAGTGCCTACCTGGCACTGTGTAAATGCGTTTTCCCCCGGGAGGCTGTGTTCAGCCAGGCCGGGCTATACACCTTAGTGTCAGGTGGAAATGATGAGCACACAGCTACTCTGAGCAAGTTGAGGGGTGGGAAAGAATTGTGCAAGAGAGAAAGGGCCAGAAATGCAGAAAGCTGCGGGGAGAGAGAAAGAGAGCTGACCAGGACTCCAGAGTTTATAAGGCGCATCTTTGTCCACCTGGGCCAAATGTTTAGTCGCCTTGGCCAAGGGGGGCTGACATGGTGGGGACAACTGCAAACTCAAGTTGGCACCACAGGGAGAGGGGACACTGCAGAGACCTCTCCTGTAATGCCAAACCTAATTGTCCTTCTCTCTTGCTGTTACTTCCCAATACGTTATCATCCTTCTAGGCCCTGCTCACACGCCACCTCCTCCAGGAAGCCTTCCAAGATGCCACCAGTCAGACTCACTTTCTTCTTCCCTTATTTATTCCCTGCCACACTTCCCTCCACCACAGCCCTCACCTATTCTTGTCCCTCTGTCTCCCTATCCAGCTGGAGGCCTGGTGCCCAGCGGGAATGCAGCAGTGACACCTAGGCTGCTGACCTGTCATCCCTGCCCTGAAAGGCTGTGCTGAGAATGTGACAGGCTGATCCCCAAACTGCCTGGAGCTGTGAGCAGCATGTGGATTTTCAAAAGGAAAATAGCAAAAAAAAAAAAAAAAAAGTTCTAATTAAAGCATCTGTAATAAGCCAGCTTTGCCAAAACCAATTGTTTCTTATATTCCTCCTGGGTGAAGCGATCCTTTTTTTAAAAAAGGCATTAATGGTGGCAGAAAGCACCCTAGGCTGGAAGGAGGTCGCGGCTGCTCACTGTTGGGGGGTGGGGTGTGCTCAGCAAAGGACGGGTTTGAGGCACAAAATGTGTGCATGTGTGAGTGTGACACACACTCAGACACAGCAAAACATCATTTTTATAGCTTTAGAATTTGAACTGTGGGAGCAAAGATGAGAGCTATAAAATCTGACATCCGATTTTATAAATCTGCCGCAAATACCAAGAACATTTATGGAGAAAATGAGAGAAGAAAATATAGTGCTATGGGGCTTCAGAAGGGTAATAACCCTGGATGGGAGTCGAGACATCTGGGCTCCACCAGCAACTTGCTGCGGGACCTTGGGAAGGTCCTTTTCCCTTCCTGCGCCTGTTTCTCTCATCTGAAAGCCAGGGTTTTGACCTGGATGATTCAAGACTCTTCTGGTTGCAAGGGCCTGAGGGTGTGGGGAACAGGAAACCTTGAGATTTTACTGAATGAAGCTGGGTGCTTCAAGCCCCACCAGATGCCTCAAGGAGAGGGCTGGTTATATTTCCTCTGGGGAACATCCAGCTATTTACTTAGCTATTAGCAAAATAAGACCCCCAGTACTTCCCTGGGGAAGGCACAAGTTTCTATAAATAACCCCACCTGCATTTATACAGCCACTCGGGAATTTACAAAGAGATCTCCCTTCCGCTGTGTCCCTGAGCCTCGGGGGTGAGGCTCAGAGACATGAAATAATTCGCTGGGTGACCCCCACAGCCGGTGGAAGCAGTGGGATTCAGGCCCTGGTCCCCTGGCCCCTGACTGAGTCCTTCTCCATGTTTCTGTCCCTTCTCTGATGGCAGGTACGAGGTCTGTAATCTGTCACCATGGCCTGGGCCTGTAGTACCCACGTGTCCTCCCAAGTTCCCAAACAAGCCATTCCCAGATGGCTTTTGCAAAAATATTGTTAAATAAATCCTATTAACAAGATGTTAGAAATGTGACTGGAAAGAAATGTTTTTCACATTTTGAGACCAGTGCTTCAGAAAGGAAGCCGTCCCAGGGCATGAGAGGCTTCCTGGCAATGAATGGGCATTTGGAACCGCCCCCCGCCCCAACCCCGCTCCCCCACTGCCACCCGGCAGGCGAGCCACACAGGCAGATTTATGTGGCTGATACAAGATAATTAAAAACCAGCTGGAAATGTAATCGGGGTGGCTCAGACGCTGCATTAGGGAGCTCTCGGGGGAGTAAAGGGCAATGCTGTGTGCCTGGCTGGGAGGGGAGACGTGGCAGGTCAGGAAGGGAAACCCCAACCCATCAGTGGGCACCTTGGGCGCTGCCAGGCTGGCAGGTGCTCTGGACAACGGGCTGGCAGTGTGAGTGCAGGCACCTCTTGCCTCTGGGTTTGGGGCAGCAATTGGGGCAGGGATGAAAACTCGTCTTGAGTTATGATGAGTTTCCTGGGTTTTTCAAAACTGAGAGCTCCAGGTCTGTGTTGCAGCTGGTGGAGCCACCACTCACCCGGCCGTTCAGAAATCGGAACGAGGCCCCAGGCTCCTTGCTCTTTCTCATCCTCTTTGATTCTACCAAGACACGACCTCTGTTTACTCCCACTGCCTGAGTCCTTTGCTGAACTGTTGCAGCCTCCTCAGCAGCCAGCCCTCCATCCTGACCTGCCTTCCAGATTCAGCGACCGTCAGTTGGGGCTTCTGAAAACCTCTATCTCTAAAGTTCACTATTTTCATTTCGTCTCCTACACAGAACGTTTGAGGAGCCTCTTGTTTTGCCTACAGCAGTAGCTCCTAATTGCACCATTTCCTTTAAACCTTTTAGAGAAGGCGAAAACATGCTGTCCACTAATTGAGCAGAAAGTTCATTTTCCCTCCATCAGCCCTGAAAGGATGTGAAACCCTCCGTGTAGCAAGAGCAAAGACGCAGACGCTCCCCTCCCCTGCTTGGTCTTTGTCTCAGGCTGACACAAATGCCGCCAAAACTCAGGGCCTGGCTGAGAAGCTAAGAGGCAGACAAGCTTCTTCCTCTCTCCGGCCTTAGTTCTGCATGCCTGTTGAGGTGGTCATCATCTTCAGGAGCTGATGAGGAACTGGCAGATCAGAGAGGTGAAGTGACTTACTCAAGGTCACACAGTCATCAAGAGGGCAGCCTGGATTTAACATGAGCTCTCAGCTCTCAGTGATTTGTCTCAGTCATAGCAGTGCAGGATTTTCTCAAGTGGCACCCTGTATGAACTCTAAGATCCTATCACCATAAAGGGGAGTGGATGTGGGCATGGACAGTCAGGTAATTCTCAAGGTACTGAACCACACCAAGCTCTTTTCTCAATAACCCATGGCTGTACAAAGTCTGTAACAGACAGTGAGCTACTACGAACTTACAGCACTTCACATGTATCATCTCTTCATGAATACCTCTGTAAAGCCCATTTTAATAGATGAGGAAACCGAGGTTCAGAGATGTTAAGTCCCTTTGTCCAAGACCATCCTGCTAGTAAGTGGCAGAGCTGAGGTTCAAAAGCCCATGCCAGACTGATCCAGAGCTCATGTCTTCTGCTACACTGAGCTGCCTCTATTCTGGGGAGATGGGGAGGATGTTAGTGATTGGATCTACTGAAATGGGTTGGAAAGTAGGCAGCTTCTCTCCTCCTGGTCTGCTGTTTCCTCAGCATGGGCAGCTCCTTACTCTGCCAATCCCCAACTGTCTCAGCCCTCCTCATTCCCCAAGGCCCAGGTCAAAACCCTTCCTTACCCCACCCTCTCCTGCCATCACTGTCTGCCTGGAATCAGCCAGCTACCTTGTGCCAGTTTGCCTGACCCCCGCCTCTCTTTCTTTGCTATCCCCCCTCCTCCAGCCCTCACACCCACCTGGCAGCTCAGAGAGGTACAAAGTAAGGGGGGCATGGGGGCAAACAGCCAGGAAACTAGGGCCCTGGTCATCGGAGCTGGGCAGTGCCCCGGGCGGTACATACCTGCCTTCCTTGAAGCCCTCAGGGGCAGGCTGGGGAGGAGGGCAAGCGGTGACAGAGTCCCATATTCTGGGGCAGGAGGTCATGCTGGGTAGGGAAGCCCACAATGGCTTGGAAGCCTCCACTGTGGTCTGGGGGCTCACCCATGGGAGCAGCCACTGTGGAGCTAAGAGGACAAAGCCTCAGACGCCCACTCAACAAGGGGTGCTCAGATGGCAGAAGGAAGTGGAGTCCGTGCTCCCTCTGATGATAGAAGGGCGAGCAGTCTTTCCGCGTTCCCCCACCTCTCCCCACCCCACAAACTGTTATTATTTCTTGCTCCTGGCTGTCAGCAGCAACAAACTAAGATTAATCACTTGCTCGCCTGCCTAGACCCAGACATGCCTACTGTTTGAAAACTCTCTCCTTTACCATATAAATCAATGAGGGGAGAGAAGAAAGAAAAACAACCCTAATAGAAATGTGCCCCCAGCACCCCTGGAACACAGCCCATCGTCTCCTCTGGCCCCGCCACACGCACCACCCTCCCGGGGAGCATCTGTTGGGTGAAGACTGGCTGCCCAGCGGTCAGCACAACCTCCCAGCTCCAGGTGGGAACCTGAAGGGCCTCGTTTGGCAATCAGACCAGGAGGAATTTTCTTGATAAATCGTTCTGCACCCTCCTCCCCACCTGAAGAAGGAGGTGGGGCCTTCCCACTGTCCTTAGGATGGAGCAGGAAGAGAAGCTTGTCCTGACCATGGGGACCTTGACCTGGAAGCAAATTTATGAATCAAACGCTGGACCCTCTTTCTATGGGCACTGGGGGTGGGGACAAAGACACCGGCACAAGTCATCCAGAGGCAGCTACAGCCCAGACACACCCCCAGGGTGTGTGACCTGGTGCAGCCTTGTCCACCATGCTGGCTCCGCGGCAATTTCTAAAGGCTCTGGGAAAGCTGGGAGGCGTGGAGACTGCATATACCGAGTACTTGCTGTCGGTCAGACCTGCTAGGCTGCGTTAATTTTTATAAGAAGTTCATGAGAGTGGCCTACATAGCTTTCCAAGTGATGATCAGGGAGGTAAATTCATGTGGCTAGAACCACACAGCAGTTAAGAGTGGAGCAAGGATTCGAATCCATGTATCTCACTGGTTGCAGAGCCCATGCTTTTCACTCTTATATCTTTACTTTTTTAAAAAAACAAATTAAAAAAAATAAAAAAACAAATTTTGGCCCCACCATGCAGCATGTAGGATCTTAGTTTCTGACCAGGGATTGAACCCGAGCCCCTTGCATTGGAAGTGCAGAATCTTAACCACTGGACTGCTAGGGAAGTCCCTCCCTCTACATCTTTAAAAGCGATCTCCCACGGGACTCCCGCCCACTTCTTGGACTGTGCTAGCTTTGGTGGCATGTCTGTGGACATGCGAGGGCACAGGGAGGCAGAGTGATGCTCCACCCAGTTCATGAATGATTCTAGAGCACAGCTCTGGGGACATGACTGCAACCCTGCTCCCTGGAGTACAGGATATGCTGTACAGGAGTGCTGTACTCCACCGGATTCCTGTGGCCGGATCCCCTGCACCTCCCGGGCAAGGGGAGAAGGTGGGGGGCACAGCTCAGGGGGGCCTGTGCTGGGACCTCGACCAGAGCACTCTGCCATCAAGCCCGGGTTTGTCTTCCTACACCCGTCCTGCCTGTTCTCATTATCAGGAAGTGCAGTCTGGATGACTGGTCTCTGCCCACGGATGCCGAGGTAGAGGGTTTAGTTTTGCATGCTTGTCTAGAGCCATTAGATCCCAAACGCCAGAGGGGTGGTCTTACCTGGTCAGCTTTCCCTCAAAGGAGGCCAGAAGTGGGGAGGAGGGTTGGGCCAGGGCAACCTACTAAGGGGAGTTGGGCTTGTTTTCCAGAGCAGCCCCAGTAACCAGCCAGGCTGCCAACCAGGGAGAGACACCTGAATGTCCCAGCTGCTTGGGGAAGGTGCCAGCTTTGCCAGCCACCATGGAGGTTTGGGGTCTGTCTGATGCCGAAGGCTGCCTGGCAGGGGCGGGGTGGGGAGTGGCATTATCAGGATTGCAGTGCATATTGACATTGGAATTCTGGCTATGTTATCATGTGAGCCTTGGGCCCTGCTGCGAGGGTGTTCTGGGGAAGAGAGAGAGTTTGGGGTACAGGAGTACAGGAATGCTCCCTGATGTACAGGATAGAGCCCCAGTTCCTCAGCTGGATGACCAGTGCCACCTTTCTCCTTGGCTCCTGCCAATGTTACTTGTTATTCTTACACAAGCTCTGCATTTTCCTATCTCTGTGCCATCTTCTCTGCCTGGCTGTCCTCTCTGCCCTCTCCACAGTCTAAGACCTGCCCAGCCTTCCAACACCCCCTCTTCTGGTTCCTTCCCTCTTTCACGGACCTGAGCACTTTCTGCCTTGAAAAGTGAAAAAGTGAAAGTGTTAGTCACTCAGTCATGTCTGACTCTTTGCAACCTTATGGACTGTAGCCCACCAGGCTCCTCTGCCCATGGAATTTTCCAGGCAAGAACACTGGAGTGGGTAGCCATTCCCTTCTGCAGGGGGTCTTCTAGACCCAGGGATTGAGCCCAGGTCTCCTATCGTCTGAGCCATCAGGGGAAGCCCACTTTCTGCCTTAGGTAGCCTTAAACATGTTCTGTGAGTATTTGAGTTACCAGTATAAATGCCACTTCTTCCCCACTTGGGCTATGAACTCCTGGCGACTGGAGCCCAGTAACTGACAAGAAACTGAAGGGACAGAGCTTATGGGCCTAGGAAGACTCTTGAGAGATGGGGGCTGAGTTGCAATCTGATGGAAAGGTCAGAAATGTCTCTTGAGGTCAGAATCTGGGCCACATTTGCAAGGTTGTTGCGCAGTTTGCCTGTGGGGATTTGAAAGCTGAAGGCACTTTTCGAGGCCTCCCTGGGGCTGTGTACCCTACTGGGGATGGCAGCTCAGGGCCTAAAGACAGCTGGGCTGGGCCCAGGTCAAAGCAGCAGGGGCATCTCTGCTGAGGCCAGGAGGGTTACTCTGTCTGTCCCTGTTCCCAAGCATACGAGGAGGCCCTGGTGCTCTCCCTACGTCTCAGCTGTAAACCCTCCAGTCTTTGAAGTCCTGTTTCCCTCATCTTGTTCAGATTCCTTTGTAAAAACTCATGAAACTAGAACTTGCAAAGAGTCATTCATAGTCCAAAGTGCCTAAAGAACCCTTTTAATGAGTTTTTTTTTTTTAAATCCCTTTCTCCCACTGCTTGCCTTTCCAGACAGGAAACTGTGTAAGAGGGTGATGTTTTCTTGCCAACTTCTAAGAGCTCAACCTTTTGCTTTCCCGAGGCTAGAGTGAGTGTACCAGGGGTCAGTGGTGTGTGCTGGCGGCCAGTGGCCCAGTGCCCTGCTGGGTCAGGCTGAAGATGGGAAGACGGAGAGGTCTGCAGAAGGGGTTGAGGACAGTGTTGAAAAGTGACGAGGCAGGACCTCTGTGAGACTGCTTCATGGTGGGGGCCGCTGCCACGGAGGGATGTGAGACACTGAGGAAGGCAGGCACAGTCTTGGATTACCATGGGTGCAGGGAAAAGCTTTTGGTGAAGGAGCAGGTGGGTGGCTGCTTGGCCTGGTCCAGGGATCTGACTGGTCCCCACAGTGGGATGCAGACACCATCTCTATTGTCTGTGTGGTCACTTGCAGCTGGGTAGCTGGGTCAGTCCTGAGTCCCCTCTGGGTCTTGGCCTCCCTGGCCACAAAGCCAAGGGACTGGACCAGCTGGGCATCTAAGGTCACTAGAGGCTCGACACTGATGACGAGAGTGGTGATGTCTGCCCTGACCACCCCATGGGGCTGTCCCAACATCAATATGCAGGTTTTCTAAAACTGTGAAGTACTGCGAGTACTCAGGGTGGAAGTGAGGTTTAAGCACACGGATGGATGCCTGAGGGTGGCCCCATCACTAAGAATTGAGTATCAGCTCCTCTGTGGGGCTTGAGCCCTGCCTAGGCTCTTCTGCATCGCCAGGGCTTTGCCTGGCGTGTCCCCTCTACCTGAGATGCCCACCAACTGTCCCTTCCTAGGGAATACCTACCCTCTCCTTAATGTTCAATGTACCTCTGCCCTGCGGCCTCTCCAGACCCTCCCACCCTTATGCCAGCTCTGGCCCCCAAGCCCTCTGCAAGCAACAAGGCCCAGACTGGGAGCTCTGCTGCCTGGGCCAGACTGTCCTCACCTCTGCTCCCGCCTCTGCACAGCCTTGTACCTGGTACCCAGGACTCTGATAAGTATCTGTCAAGGGACAGATGGATGAGCTCTGTCCTCTGGCGTGGAGGGGTGGAGAGCCCTGTCCCCTGGGGCCACACTCCCCCACTCTCTCTCTTTCCCAGAACACCCTCGCAGCAGGGCCCAAGGCTCACATGATAACATAGCCGGAATTCCAATGTCAATATGCACTGCAATCCTGATAATGCCACTCCCCACCCCGCCCCTGCCAGGCAGCCTTCGGCATCAGACAGACCCCAAACCTCCATGGTGGCTGGCAAAGCTGGCACCTTCCCCAAGCAGCTGGGACATTCAGGTGTCTCTCCCTGGTTGGCAGCCTGGCTGGTTACTGGGGCTGCTCTGGAAAACAAGCCCAACTCCCCTTAGTAGGTTGCCCTGGCCCAACCCTCCTCCCCACTTCTGGCCTCCTTTGAGGGAAAGCTGACCAGGTAAGACCACCCCTCTGGCGTTTGGGATCTAATGGCTCTAGACAAGCATGCAAAACTAAACCCTCTACCTCGGCATCCGTGGGCAGAGACCAGTCATCCAGACTGCACTTCCTGATAATGAGAACAGGCAGGACGGGTGTAGGAAGACAAACCCGGGCTTGATGGCAGAGTGCTCTGGTCGAGGTCCCAGCACAGGCCCCCCTGAGCTGTGCCCCCCACCTTCTCCCCTTGCCCAGGAGGTGCAGGGGATCCAGCTACAGAAAGCCAGGGGAAATCCGGAGAGCCAGGGACACTGATGGGCCTCTCTGTCTATATGGAGAACAGCATTGCCTCTCATGCACAGCTGAGGACACAGGCTCAGAAAGGTGACATGGCTGCCGAGGCTACGAGGTCGGGGAGTGGGAAAGCCCGGCCCCTGGACTGTAAGTCTGTGACAGATCAGGATGGTCCGGGGAAGGGAGCAAACCTGGGATGAAAAGGGAACTACGCCCTTAGAAACACGACACACACACTCTTCTGAAGACCCACCTGTGAGCCAGCATTTGCGTCTGTCCGCATGACGGATGGCACGGGCTCAGGGTGCTGGGGAGCAGACCCTGCGGGCCCTGCTGGTGTGAGTAGTTCCCACCCCTGGTTCAAGATTCCTCGTGTGCTCCCAGTGAATAAACAGAGGCGCAATGGGTCCCTGCCACGCGCAGGAATGACTGGGCTGGAGTGGGGCGCCCCACCCCCTCCTCTGTGCCTTCAATCAGTCCTCTAGGGAAGATGCCTCTGGCCTGGTCCCAGATGACGGAATTCCAGGAAGAGTGAAATACACTGAGGAGCTCAGAGACAGCCAGTGTGATGAGTGTGTGGAAGACCAGGGAGTGCGCAGTCTGTCCAGGTCAGCAAGGAAGGATGGATAGTGACATGGAGTCCCATCTCTGATGTCACTCACCTCTCTCACCTCCTGCAGCCCAGAAGGGCACAGTCCACCTTGAGGCAGGAAGGTAAAGATCTGGAAGCATCATTCATGGGCACCCGGGTTGCTAGGTTACCTCGAACAGTGGGGGCGGGAAGGGGCAACATGGAGCAGTGGGGAGTTCAAGACCCCTTACCCTGGCAGCACAGCAGCTGTGTACACCTCTCCCTGCTGTTGCCCTCTCCCTTAGGCAGGGACAGCCCTATGACTTTGGCCGCCACCAGCCCAGCTACAGTTTAGCGTACTGACTTCTCCTTGGCTGTAATAAAACCAGCCTGATTCTAAGCTGTCAGGCCTGATGGTGGACAATGAAGTATCCATGTGCCGCTTGCCCTGAGTGCCCTCCCAGAGGCTCAGAAATCCTCTTGACATCCTCCCTGACAAGGCAGTTGTCCAGCTCCTGGTTGCACATCCCCAGTGATGAGACACTCACCACCTTCTGAGGCAGTTCTGATTCCTGATAGGCTTGAAGGGTTAGAGAACCTCACCTCTCACTGACCTGGAATCCATCTGCCCATAACGCCCCACCTACCACTTCTGCCCTGATGTCCTTGAGAGATCGGTGGTTCCTCCACGTCCCCACACATCCTCCCTTCTCCAGGCAGACTTCCAGTGCCTCTGTTTCCTGCCCAGGCTCCGCTCTGCAGTTTGTCACGGTCCCTTGCAGGTGGGGTCAGTCGTGAGCAGAGAGCCCAGGCCAGTCTCTCTCTGCTTGTGTGCACCGACCCTACTGACCTCACAGCTGGCCTGCACAGGGCTCTCCTGATGCGTCCTGGCAGTTCTGTCTGCATCACCTGGCCTCAAATAACAGCAAGCTGAGTAGAAAGAAAGCAGGCAGCTGCTTGCTTTCTGGTGGTCTGTGCTCGCTGACCATTGCTCTCAGTGGTCTGTGCTGGCTGAAGGACCTGGGTTTATATCTCAGTTCTGTCATTAACTCTTTAAATCCCTCCTCTCTCCCAGTCTCACTTTTCCTATCTGTAAAATGGGTTTCAGTCAATCTGTTGGGTTCTATCCAGCAATAGCACTGAAGGATGAAACCCTCAATCAAAAAACCCTTTTCTTATTTCAGGGTCACCTATCCTGAAAGCAACATCTTGTGGATCACAAAGACCCAATAGTTTACAAAGCAACTGCAGGTGATCATGTCAGCAAGATTCTTCCTGGCTCTCTGTGGGGTTCCTTACAACCTTCGTGCGACACATAAAAGAGAGACTTTCCCAACAGTAGCCAAGAACATAAGGAAAGGGTGGTTCTCACAGGGGCAGCAGGAGCAGTGGGGCGTCAAACACCCGGCCTTGAGTGCTGACCCAGCCCGCCTTGGGTCAGCCCTGGCCCCTCTCTGAGCCTCAGCTTCCTCATCTGCACAACGGGGATGAGATGTTTCTCCTCAAAGGGCTGCTGTGAGGTTTGAAGGAGGGACAAGGCACGCTAAGTGCTTCTACAGTCCCTGGCTCACGGCAGATGTGGAAGCTATTCTTGGATATTTAATATAAATCCTAGGAAAATGCCCCTCCTCTTCAAGGGAGGCAGAAATGGAGAATATAAAAACTTCTCTGTGTCCCAGGAGAATTAGATCAAATTGGAAAAGCAAGGCTTGAAATAACTGATGCTGGTAAGTTTCCCCGGGGGGACACTGGCGGGTCTTTCTGCCTCAGACAGCCGGGTCGGGTTACACATCACGGGAGGCTGCCGAGGGCCAGGGGTGGCCGAGGTTACTCACTTCAGGGAGAGGGAGTAGTCGTGCCTGCTGGTCTGGCTGTTCCGGACAAGGTAGCTACACTCCTTACAGAGGCGCAGCAGGTTCTCAGCGTCGCCCCTGCTGATGGCTCCGTGATACCATCTGCGGAGAAGAGATAGGGTCAGAGTTCAGCAGGGATAGACCCCCACCATTGACATCCTGAAACCCATCTGCCCCGAGAAGGCTCAGCCCCACTGGAGGGCAGCTGTGGCATCCTGGGCCTCGTCACTAGGCAGCGTCCCTGTACGTGCACATGTCACGAGTGCCGTGCGTGAGTGTGTGTTCAGTCATTCATTAGACATCCACAGTGCCTGCTGCATGCAGGTCTTGGGGAGAGTATGGTGCGCAAACCTGGCCTCCACACCGTGAAGCACACAGTCTAGTGTGGGTGCCACGAAGGACATGGAGCAGGGTCACCTGGCTTGGAGCTGGCGGGAGGGACTGCTGTCTTAAGCAGCAGCAAGGGAAGCCTTCTGCAGGGGGTGACATTTCAGTATGGACCTGAAGGAGCTGAGGGAAGATGCCACAAAGGAAGAAGCTGGAAAACAGCCTATTTGGCAGAAGAAAGGCAGCCAAAGTAGGATGCCTGGCATGTTTTGGAAACAACAAGAAGGCCAGTGACGGCTAGAGTGAGGCAAGGGGGCGGTGTGGGCGCTGAGGCCTCAGAGGCCCCGTGGCAGTGCTGGGTTGGGGGCCTTGTGTACAAGGTGATGCGAGGACTCTGGTTTCTCTGAGAGACACAGAAACCATCAGAGGGCGCTGACAGGTGGGACACATGCTGGCTCTGCGACATCTGCGGGACAGAGGGCGGTGCTCGTCACTCAGGAAAGCAGGCGGTGGGGTGGGGTGGCCAAACCAGTGCTCCCGCCAAGTGCATCTGGCATCGACCGGGCACGTGGGAATCCCAGCAGTTCTGCTTCCGGGCAACACGTGGTGAGTGGCAGAATCACATGGGAGGGGTGCCATGGCAGATGCCTGGCTAAGGCCCAAGTGCAAGGCAAAAGGGGGACGTGGGTTTTCAAGATTGGAAGGGTTGAACTTTAAGTTTCAGCGGCAGAGTGAAGATCCTAGGACGCTGGTCAGTAGGTGTACTCAGAACAGGTCTCTACTTACTTACATTATGGTCTCTGAGGGATCGGGTCAGTGGGAAGATGGCCAGAGATGTGGTTAGGAAGGGAACCAGAGGTGCCAGTGGTCAAGGATAGATCACGCTTTGGCCGTGGAGGCACAGACCTGGCTCTGCCACTGGCCAGTTGGGAGTCTGGGGCAAGAGGCTAAATCTGAGTGCATCTCAGTTTCCTAACTTAGGGTCACTCTATTCCTGTTTTGGGGTTGTGAGGATTAAACAGAATGATGCATTGAAGGGCTGATGGAGAGGCTGCAATGGGGTGAGTTTCAGCAACTGGCAGCTACCAGCATCAGCCAAAAGAGAAGTGAACTTGCAGACAGCCAAAGGTCACTTCCCCAACTACCAGTATTTCAGGCTGCTGCTGTGTAGACTGCATTTAATTTTATACCTCCCCCAGGTGTATGGCAATGGCACCCCACTCCAGTACTCTTGCCTGGAAAATCCCATGGACAGAGGGGCCTGGTGGGCTGCAGTCCATGGGGTCACTAGGAATCGGACACGACTGAGCGACTTCACTTTCACTTTTCACTTTCATGCATTGGAGAAATGGCAACCTACTCCAGTGTTCTTGCCTGGAGAATCCCAGGGACAGGGGAGCCTGGTGGGCTGCCGTCTATGGGGTCGCACAGAGTCGGACACAACTGAAGCGACTTAGCAGCAGCAGCAGGTGTATGGAGGAGCCTGCCTCCGGGACCTGGCCCAGGAGTGCCCTGTGAACAGTACCCGTGAGAGTTCTGGTACAGACATCCTGCGTGGAGAAAAGCATCACACTGCCTTTCTCTGCACGTTCTGCCATTTATAAGGCAATGTTCTAAACAGTTAGCAGCAGTGAAGATGACATAATTATAACCTAAAAAAAAAAAAAAAAACCCAACTCAACCAGCTCTAGGAAAGCAAGGACTGCAGAGTGAGAGAGACGTGAGTATCCCCGTCCAATGAGCTTGTGACAGAGTCACTGATGGCCCAAGAGGTGACCGCTCACAGGTCAGACCTGGGGCTGGACATCTGGAGGGGGACTCGCTGAGGGAAAAGACGAGGGACGTGTACACTGCAGGCCCACCTTCCTGTCTATACTTACACAGAAATTAAGAGGATGTGACGCTAGGAATTGCATGGGTTGCCATAATTACAACACTCCCAGAGATGTGACAGGCCAGTGTATGTTTAAGAAAAGATACGTGACTGTAACTGGGAGACGTGGTTAGATAAGGATGGAGCTGACTTTAGAGATGAGAGTTAACAGTTTGGCCAAGGTTGTTTTCCAGGAAATTTCACCTGTGTAACACAGCCCCAGTGAGCTGACAAAATGCTGTTCTATTAGCCAAGCAAGTTTCAGCTATTTGAAGCAGAGCCGTCCTCAGGGAAGGCCAAGAAGTAGTCTCCAGGGAGGCGCTGCCTGAGTCCGACTCCCAGAGCACAGGACAAGTGGCTCTAAGAAAGGCGGTGGCAGATGGGCCTCGGGGGTTCTGGATCCTCGTTAAGGGTGATCCCTTGTGGGTAAACAGGATAAGCTGCTGGTTCCTTCCCCAGCTGCTCCAGCCATTCCACATGTAGAGAAAGGTAGGGGACTCGGGGTAGAGGATCAAAGGAGAAACAGGAGGAGTTGGGGAGAGAAGAGGCAAAGGACACTCAACTGGGGGATGGGGAGAGGGCAGACTGTCAGGATGAGGATGGCTACCAGGAGACAGGATGGGCCTGGCTGGCAACCCCTGGGCCCAAGGAGGACCTGCCTGAACTGAAAAGAGAATCGAGGCAGGAGGCCATCTTGGGGATGCATTGGACTTTGTAGAGCTGGCCACTCAGGCCTGAACCAGGGGAATTAAGATTAATTAATTAATCTTAATTAATTAATTAATCTCCAGCACCCATGAGATCATCCAATTATTTACTCACCACTTACTATATCCTTGTTCTCAAAGGGCTGATGCAGGCAGATAGAGTCAACCAACAGATTCAGGAAGCAATTTCAGATAGTGACAACCGCTATATAGGAATACTGGGTTTGTGATAAGGCAGTGACTGGGCTGGGGGAGGTGCCTACTACGGAATGAATGGACAGGGGGCAACCCCGAGGAGATGACATTCGACCTGAGAATCTGCACTGAGAAGGAGCCAATCATGTGAAGAGCCAAAGAAAACTGCAGAGGCAGCACCAAGTGCAAAGGTCCAGAAGCAGGAATGAGCTTGAGGTGTTCACGGAGCACAAAGGCAGCAAGAACGGTTCAGTGCTGTGACTGTGGGAAGTGGGACAGGATGCGGGTGAACAGGAGGCGGGGCCCAGTTCCCCGAGGCCGTGTGGGCCACAGGAAGAAGTCTGATTTCATTGTAAGCATAGGGAAGGCAATGAGAGTTTTAAATAGAGTTGTTAAGATATACTTGCTCTGGACGATTTTACAAAAGGGTAGACTGGCTACCCTGAAGAATGGCCAGAGGGGAAATGAAGCAGGAGACAGGCGAGGAGGCTTCTGCAGTGGTCCGGATGGGAGGACCTGAGATGACAGGAATGGATGGATTCGGGATGTGTTTGGATGGAAAACTGGAAGTTAGTAACGCACTAGATGCTGGTGTGACACCAATAAAGGAATCACGATGACTTCAGGACTGTGGCTTGGGCAACGTGGTAGATGTGATGCTGTTGGGGTGGAGTGGGGAAGGTGGGCAAACTGGGGAGGAGCGGGTGTCCAGGAGATGAGGAGTCCGGTTTTGAACATGTTAAATTTAAGATGCCCATTCGTCAGCCAAGTGGAGATGCCAAGAAAGCAGCTGGCTGTAGGAGTTAGGAGTTCTGGGAGAGGTGTGGGTTGGGGATGCGAACTGGTGACTCACCACCAGCATCCTGAGGAGACTACCCAGGGAGAGCACGTAGCTGGAAACCGAGCCCTGGACAGTATAACCTTCAGGTCAGCTTGAGGTGAGGAGCTGGCGGGGGAGGCAGAGGAAAACCGGGAGCAGAGAGCGTCTTAGAAGGAAGGAGCTGTCTAATGTGCTGGGTGCCACAGGGGTCAGAAGAGGTCAGCTGGTTACCCGGGCAGAAAAGGGAAGCAGATTGGGGTGGATGAGAGAATGGGAGGTAATGGAAGGGAGAGCGAATGCACTGACAGCTCTGTGGGGACTCTGTTCCCCGAGGGGACAGCTGCCTATTCACTGAGCACCTATTATGTGCCAGGCACCAATCTAGGCACTGGGCACGCAATGGTGACCCAGACAAGTTCCTGCCCTCATGGAGGTTACATTCCCAACAGGGGCTGGGGTCAGATGGGGATGTCTAGTCAAGATTTATTTATTTATTTGTTTTAAGAAGTTCATAAAGAAGGCTGAGGGCCTAAGAATTGATGTTTTAGAACTGTGGTGCTGGAGAAGACTCTTGAAAGTCCCTTGGAGAGCAAGGAGATCAAACCAGTCAATCCTAAAGGAAATCAAGCCTGAATATTCACCGGAAGGACTGATGCTGAACCTGAAGCTCCAAAACTTTGGCCACCTGATGCAAAGAGCTGACTCACTGGAAAAAACCCTGATGCTGGGAAAGACTGAGGGCAGGAGAAGGGGGTGACAGAGGATGAGATGGTTGGATGGCATCATCGATTCAGTGGACAAGAGTTTGAGCAAGCTCCAGCAAATGGTGAAGAACAGGGAACTCTGGAGTGCTGCAGTCCATGGGGTCACAAAGAGTTGGACCTGACTGAGCGACTGAACAACACCAAGAAGTTCATGACTAGGACACGTTCATGTGCTGATGGTAATAATAATGCAGAATGGAGCGGGCGGTGTGCTGCCTCTAGGAGGCTGGGGAGCAGTCGGCCCTTAGTACCTGAGCAGCCTTTCCACTGTCCCAGGAGGGCCAGCGAGTAGTTTGGGTGCCTGGGCAGAAGTGTGACTGCCCATCCCTGACAACCCTCTAAGACTGGGGCACCTGCTCAGTGCGCCCACCTTCCCTCTCCCCTGCACTAGGGTGGGGAGAAGTCGGGAATTGGAAGTGCCTACTAAATTCCGAGGCAGCATTGGCCTGGGTGGGATACAGTGAACCTCTCGGCCTGGGTCCTGGGTCCTCGGGCTTTGCTGGAAGTGGGATCTTACCTAAGCCCACCACCCTACCTCTTGGGTGATGAGGCAGGCCTCTAGCAAGCTGGAATAATCCCAGGGAGATGAGATGATGGGGAGGAAAAGCCAGCCATGACTCTGGATTTGGCTGAGGGCCTTTTGGGTGGGAACAGGAAAGGAAAGGCAGACCTGCCCTCACGGGGCTCATGAAGTTCCGTCCGGGTGTGGGCAGAGGGGAGGTTGGGCCGCTGACCACAGGCAGACCTGGGTCAGGATGCATGCTGAATAGCTCCCAGGCTTCTCTGGATTATATTTTGTTTGTTGATTAAAAAGCGCACAGTCTGATCAGAAATAAGCAAAACCTGCCACCCAATCTGTGTGGCTGTGAGACGTAAGAGATTAACACGACACCTGCTGGGAGCCTACCCGCCTCCCCCCTCCCCCCATGTGCTCTGTGCAGCAGGCGCAGGGCTGTCACAAAGGAGGCTGCAGCACACGCTTAAAAAAGGGCACACGAGCGCATGACATCATTCGGAAAACTCTGCATCCTGCTCAGCGAGGGAGCATTTCCTGTGAGGGATGCACTGCCGGCCGGGCGAGACCAGAATCCCCTGGGTGGAGACTAATATAGTGCATGATGCACTCGACGAGGTCTCACAAGGAACCCGCTGGGTGTCAGCTAATCTCCTGGCCTTACTGAGTGCCTACTCTGTGCCGGCCACATGCGAAGGGTGAGGGTAAATTGCATACAAGAGGGAAGTGAGAGGAAGGTATGGGGTCGAGTCACAGAATTTGAATCCTGCCTCAGCACTCTGAGCCAGGAGATCCTAGCCAAGGCTCCACATCTCTTGAGGTCCTGATTTTCTCATTTTGCAGTAAGATGATAACCCCACTTACCCCACATTCACTTGTGAAGAGGGCGATACACCTGATGGTATGAGCATGGGATCCAGGATGTGCTTTGTTAAGTTCCAGGAGAAACTTACTCTAGGGCAGGTATGTGGAACAACTCACAGAGCGAGTGGCAATTCTGGGAGGTGGGATTTTATCCTGGAGGCGATGGGGAACCATGGAAGGTTTCAGAGCAGAGCAGGGACCCAAGACCCCATCAGAGAAAGGAGATGACCATCTCGGTCAAGAGGATGGAGACAACACTGACCAGAGTGTTGCGGAGAAGCAGGGGGCAAGGGGCAGCAGGGATGGGACTCGAATGCTGATTAAAGCTGGGAACTCTCTGGGGGAAACCCAAATCAAGAGTGCCAAGGTCTTTCCCAACTAAGATCAAGCAGAAGTGGGGCAAAAAGATCACTCCTGCTATAAAATAAAGCTAATAGGCAGCAGGATTTAGCATGTGTATGTGTTAGTTAGTCGTGTCCGATTCTTTACAACCCCATGGACTGTAGCCTACCAGGCTCCTCTGTCCATGGAATTCTCCAGGCCAGAGTACTGGAGTGGGGAGCTATTCTTTTCTTCAGGGGATCTTCCCAATCCAGGATCGAACCCAGGTCCTGTATGGCAGGCAGATTCTTTACCACCTAAGCTTCCAGGGATGTGGGGCAAAAACATCACTCCTGCTATAAAATAAAGCTAATATGCAATCAGGCAGGAGGGTTTAATATACATTTAGCTTTTTAAAAGCTCACTTGTTGCATGATGAAACTAGAAAGGAGGATACAAAAGTAAGCAGAACACCATGTGGATGATCCCACTGTCCTTCCTACTAGCCATCCGAAGGTAGGCAGGTGATACAGAGGAGAGGGAGGAAGCATAGGGCCAGGAATCAGGAGAGGTGTGCTTTAATCCTGGCCGGACAGACTTGACAGTGGCCTCGGCCTTCTATGAGCATCGACAGTGACTCCGTGAACTGGTCACTGAGACTGAGCTTTGCTCCCTGAGGACTTACATTTGCTTCTCCAGTGGCACAGCAGGATCCACTCTCTCTCCCAGGATCCCACAGAACTCAGGGCTCCCATGTTTGATGGGCTTGAAGCCCCCTCCGGGAGCTCGAAGCTGGCGCCGCCGGTCCCGGGAAGGCGAGGGGGATGACTGCCGCTTCTCGCTGCCATTAAACTGGGCTGTGGGGGACAGAGAAAGAGCACGGTTACTCGGTTACCCAGAGCTCAGCCCAACAAGTCACTGGCGGCACATAGTGGGGCCAGGAAATCAGCACCGTTGGTTGATGATTTACAATTTGCAGGCAGAAGAGCTCTAGGCAATGAACAGACATGGCTCAAAAGTTGTGGGCTTCCCAAACCAGGATGTGAGGAGCCGTCACAATCAGATGGTGCAATCGAGGGGCTGGTTGAATCTCCAGAGGCCACTGAGCTCAGCCTTATCCCCAAAGGAACCCTCCCGCAACCTCCATCAAAGGGGCCATGGTACTCCCAGAGGGGGCTCTTCTCCCTAGACAGTTGTCAGGGGCAAAGTTTTTCTTTATTTTGTGCCAAAAACCTGCCTCCAAGTGGCTCCTCTCCTCCGCCATTCTCCTACCTTCCCCCCCACACAGGGCTGCACCGGCCACATCTGCCCCCTTCCTCCTGGGACAACCAGAGAGTTCCAGTCGAGGGGTGTGTTGCATCACAGCCGTCTGCTCCTCTATACTCACCCCACCGTGTGGGCCCTCCACACAGCCAGCCCCGTCCTGGACTAGCCCCCAGGTGAGGCTGGAGTAGTGCCCA
This sequence comes from Bubalus kerabau, assembly GCF_029407905.1. NCBI lineage: Eukaryota > Metazoa > Chordata > Mammalia > Artiodactyla > Bovidae > Bubalus > Bubalus kerabau. Next base: position 128,581,934 of record NC_073627.1, read on the forward strand.
GCACAGTGGGATGGGCCCTCCAATGTGCCTTCTTTCCAGCCCTGGACCTGCAGGAGCATCCTTCACCCCATGGGCTGGGGAGGTACCTTTGGAGGGCAGGACCCTGGAGACACCCCACAAAGAGTGGAAAATACTGAGCTAAAACTGGAGTTACCAGGACATCCCTGGTGGTCCAGTGGTTAAGAATTAACCTTCCAATGCAGGGGATGCAGGTTTGATCCCTAGTCAGGGAACTAAGCTTCCCACATTCCTTGGGGCAACTAAGCCTGCATTCTGCAACTACTGAGCCCATGTGCTCTGGAGCCCTTGTGCCACAATGAAAGACCCTGCATACCGCAACTAAATAAATAAGTATTTAAAAACAAACAAAATTGGAGTTGCCAGAAGTGTTGGTAGAGACCAGGAGTCCACCTTGCAAGTCATGTCTATGGGCTTCCAGTTGCCTCATCTGAAAACTAGGGATGACGACCGTACCCAACTCGTGGGGCTGTTGTGAGGAGTCTGCCAGGGGGTGAACAGCCATCTCGGCAGAGCGCCTGGTGTGTAGCTAGTCTGTGCTTGGTAAATGCTATCATAGAGGGTTGCTTTCATTACTATTATCATGCCTACTCAATGTGGACACGTACTAAGTACTTCACAGAAGCCTCTGAACTGCCCTGAGTCCCCCTCTGAAGTTGGCCATGACCTGCTGTGTGCCTTGGCTAAGCCACTCCACTTCTCCAAAGCCCTATTTCTTATCATACTGACTGCTGTGGGAATCAGATGAGGGACTACATTTGATTGGCCCAACATATACTGAGTGCTGAGTAAACTGGGCCAGGGCCTGCGGAACCGTGTACCCAAGGCCACGTCCAGCTACAGGCCCACAGACACACAATGCTGGAAATCTCCCCAGCCCCACCCAGCAAGCACGGACGTGGCGAGCCATCCTCCGACCCCAGCTACACAGCAATCAACCTCATGTTCACGGAAGGTGGTGGGAAACTCCTGCCCTGACAGTGGTGATGTGCAGTCTATGGACCACCGAGGATGGTGAATGAACTCGTTGTGCGTCTCAGCCACGGAGCCAGATCATCCATCAGGGCGGCGAAGCATTTCCATCCCTCTGAGACAGGCTTCTCTATTAATCACTACAGAAAACAGCGGGGAGGGGGGTTCCTGCCAACGGAAGGCTCGAGACAGGTTGGACCCACGTGTTTGGTCACTCTCGTGACTGCAGCGGGGTCTGGCAGGCTGTCCCTTCTAGACTCATGTTCACGTGGGCCAGGCTTAGTTCACAGTTGGGGAAAACAGCACTGAGCAAAACAGAAATCCCCACTTCTGGAGTTTAGGGTCTGAGAGACAAGTAAAGTAAGTCAGATCCACAGCACACCGGCTGGGGCTAAGCGCTCAGGAGAAAAGGAAAGCAGGACAAGGCAGGCCTCTCAAAACACAGCATCTGAACAAATGCCTGGAGGAAGGGGGCAGAGCAGCGTGGACGTCTGGGGAAAGGACATTCTGGGGAGAAGGAAGAACAGATTCAAGGCCCTTGACTTTAGGAATGGGCTGAGGGTGACTGAGAAACAACACAGTCCAGGGCAACTGGAGTGGATTGAACTGGGTGGGATTTGAGGCCCAGGGGAGTGGGAGGGAGCAGGACCACGTGGTTGGGGGTTTTGTGGACCCTGGGAAGGACTTTGGTTTTATTCTGAGAAAAATGAAGAGCCATTCTGACTTCTGATGGGGAAAGCTTTCGACCTGGTACTCTTTAACAGGACTGCTGGGCTGAAAAGGGACAGAGGATGTGGGTCTATGGGAACTCTCCATAATTTCATCTCAATTTTGCTGTGAACCTAAGACTACTCTTAAAAAAACAAAAGTTTGTTAATTAAAAAGAGAGAGAGTGAGATGGACGAGGAGCAAAGCCAAGCAGTGAGTAAACTCCTGTAGGATGGGCTGGCATTGGAGAGGTAGATGGAAGTGACTGAGAATCGGACTTGTACATGTCTTCAGAATGGAGGGAGAGAGAGACAGAGGGTCAAGGTCACTACTGGCTTTCAGCCTGAGCGTTGGAGGATGGGGCTGGCAAGTCCAGGTGAGGAAGGCTCACAGAAAACCCTAAGCTCTGTGAGAAAACACGACAGAGGCCAAGCCCCAACCTCCAGACGCCCACAGCTTATGATGCCAGGACTGGGGCAGAGTGAGGACCCGCCTGGAGGCTCCCTGCACTCTTCTCTGGCTACAGTTCTGTCCTGTGTCCAACCACGGGGACAGACAGCCAGGTGGCAATGACCTCAAGGCCCTTTCAGGGGACAGGTCCTGCGGTTGGATATCTGAGAAACAAACATCCTCCTCCATCCAGCTGATGAGCTGAGCTTTCACAGTGGTGATAAAGGGGTGATGTTCAGAGCGGGGGCCCCCACACACATGTCACCACGGGCCTTTCCCCAACTTCCCAGTAGCCCAGATCCCCAGTCAGAGCTCGCAGGGAGCCACACCAGCCCTCAGGGCAACTGATCAAATGGGGTACATGTCCTGGGAGGGGGTGTGAGAGAGAGGTAAAGCAAGTTCTGACCTGAGCCACCTAACTTGCAAAGCCCTGGATGGGTGACGTTGGGCAGGGGCAAGCACTAGGGTCAGGTAGACTGGTGAGGGCCTGGTCACCTTTCTAAAGAGCTGGGACTTGATCCTATGACTGGGTTGAATCAAGGAATGCCATCCTTCAGAATGGACTTTAAAGACCTCTCTGACTGCTGATGGAGAGAGGGTTTAGGGGTGACCCTGGAGGCAGAGAGATAGGGAAGGTGATGGAGGCTGAATCCCTCAGTGATGACAGGGACGTTGGAGATGACTCCAACAGGACTTGACTACTGGCGGGGCAAGTCGGGGAAGACTCCCGTGCAATACCGCACTGCGATGGAGATCGGGGCACAGTGGGAGGTGGGGTCAGGGAGAACGGGACTAGTGTGCACTTTCCCATGAAGCCTCCCGTCTGCTAACTTTCTGGTTTTGGGGAATGGAGAGAATGGAGACAGGACAGTGCAGCAGGCCTCTGGCCCCAAGTGGTGAACGGTGCCCCAGGGGTAGCAGAGTGGGGGTGTGGGAAGGGGTATGTGGGAGACAAGGTTCTAGGCTTAGTTCTGCCAGAGGCAGATAAGAGTGAGAGACCAGATGAACTGTAAGGCACTTTCACCCCGGACAATCTGGGTGCTCCACTGGCTAAATCAGAATCTGGGAATTTCTGCCAGTATAAAATCCTACTACACACCTCCTGGCCCAGGTGAGAAGAGAGGCATGGAGCACGCAACACGATCATGGAAGGAACGCAGGTTCTCAAGACCAACAACCTGGCAACCTATCTAACCTATCAGGTCTCACCATGCCGCCCTCCAGGCTGTGTTCTTTGTGTGAATCATTAGAACTCTTGCCTTTCTCCTCATCCACCTGACTGATTCCACTTGTTCTTTAGGAGTCACCTCTTCCAGGAAGCCCTCCCTGGCTTCACCCCCTTCCCAGACTCACCTTGATCTCAGCCTCAGTTCAGTTCAGTCGCTCAGTTGTGTCTGACTTTTTGTGACCCCATGGACTGCAGCATGCCAGGCTTTCCTATGTATCACCAACTCCTGGAGCTTATTCAAACTCATGTCCATTGAGTCGGTGATGCCATCCAACCATCTCATCCTCTATCGACCCCTTCTCTGGCCTTCAATCTTTCCCGGCATCAGGGTCTTTTCCAATGAGTCAGTTCTTTGCATCAGGTGGCCAAAGTATTGGAGGTTCAGCTTCAGCATCAGTGCTTCCAACGAATGTTCAGGACTGATTTCCTTTAGGATCAACTGGTTGGATCTCCTTGCAGTACAAGAGACTCTCACGAGTCTTCTCCAACACCACGGTTCAAAAGCATCAATTCTTTGGTGCTCAGCTTTCTTTATAGTCCAACTCTCACATCCATTTATGACTACTGGAAAAACCATAGCTTTGACTAGATGGACCTTTGTTGGCAAATTAATGTCTCTGCTTTTTAATATGCTGTCTAGGTTGGTCATAGCTTTTCTTCCAAGGAAAAAGTGTCTTTTAATTTCATGTCTGCAGTGATTTGGGAGCCCAAGAAAATAAAGTCTCTCACTGCCATTGTTTCCCCATCTATTTGCCATAAAGTGATGGGACTGAATGCCGTGATCTTAGTTTTCTGATCTCAGCCTATGGTACCCTAATGGCCAGTTTCTTTGTTTGGCTCCCCATGATCCCTCAAGAGCAGGGGCTACACCATATTTCCCCCCATTCCCCTAGCCTTAGTACATGACCACAACATAATAGGTGCTCAAAGAATGACTGAATGAATAAACTTAATGAGCTGCTGTTTCATTTTACTGGGGAAAAATATCAGTTTTCATACCAGATAAATTGGATAAAACCTAATAACGTCCCAGTCAACACTGCAATTCCCCACTGAATTAAGTTATACATTCGCTTGCAAGCTTAATAATATAGGCATATATTTTAGAGGGAACAGGTGGTGATGAATGACAGGCTTAATTAGGCAAATCATTCCACCTAAAATAAAAATATACAAACTCCAAGTGCAGTGATTCAGCAGCGCAAGGGAAAAAAAAAAAAATGTTAAGAACAAAAGATCCAAACACAACTGCTTTCATTCCTTCTAATTAAGTTTCTCTTTAATCTGCAATTTTAAAAGGCAATTCTTTTAATTTAGTGATTTTCTGTAAAAGATAAAGGAAGCCACAGCCCTCAAAAGAATATCTGCATTTAGAGAAAAAATATACCACCCCTGTGAGTTGTTAGAATGACAATATCTAATTAATTCCACCTATAGCAATTAGAAACAGAAGTCAGGGTTCTGCTGGAGGGAGGGGAGACTCAGGCGGGCAGGGCCAGGCCTCTGGAGCCCTTCATCTTTGGTGCGATGAAGGGACCAGAGCCCTGGTGGCAGTGGGAGAGGTGGTCCAGTTAATGGCTCCACCAGCCTCTGTCTTCAAGGCAGGTGAGGTGGCCCTTCATGATGCCCTAAATGTCCTTCCAAAGCTCTGATCTGATGAGATCTTTAAGACCCAGCTCAGATCTCCTAGGAGGCCTTTCCTCCATCCAGGTTAGCCTTTGCTGTTGGTGGTCCCCTTCCTACTTGTATTATAGATTTTATATCAATTAGTCCTGAAGTTGGGTCAGTGTTAACAAGCACCCATGCTAGCTCTAACCCTTACGACAACCCTGCCATCCTGTGGGTGAAGGGAGGGGGTTACCATCTGGGTCTCAGAGCAAAGTGACAGGGCCGGCCAGGCAGGCATTACATCTCCCTCATTTAGTCTTTGAAATGACCACCAACTGTATGATGTCTAGAAGCTTCCAAGGTCTGGCACAAAAGCCTGCCTTCCACAAAACCTCCCCATCCCGCCTTCTGAGAACTCCCCTCCTCCAGTACAGCTCACAGCACGCCACCTTCTCTTGTAGTTCAGCAAGCCCCCAGCCACTCCTCCCCCGGCAGCCCATGGGGTTCTCTGGGGGACAGTACCTATAACTTATTTTCCTCTCCAACATCTTGTCAGCCCCTAAACCGACTACAGTGCTTGGCATAGAGGTGGTGCTTAGTAAATGTTTGCTTAGATGAAATAAATATGTTCCTTCTAGATCTGGCTCCTTCCTGTTTATCATTCAGGGCTAGCCAAAGAGATCAGGTTCCCAAATTCCCATAAGCCTCTAAAGCACAGCTCTCTGGGTCCAGAAACCCTTGCTAGCTCCTAGGTCCCCAGGACAGCAAAGGACAGAGAACTCACTCTGGTGCTTGAGGCCCTTGGTGACTTGGTGACAACCCTTCTGGGTTCCACACCCACCCCTCGGCTCCAGTCACAAAGAATAGCTGGTCCCCCATCCCTCATCTCCCTGCTTCCAGGCCTCTGCTCTGCTGTGTCTGCCCTGGAGAATTCCTTTCTTCACTATCTCTGAGTGCAAAAATCCTAGTCATTTTTCAAAGTTCAGCTTTAATGCTGCCTCCTGGGGGCAACTTTTGTCAAGACCACCCAAAGTGGAACGCTTCCCCGGTGGCACTAGTGGTAAAAGAACCTGCCTGCCAATGAAGGAGACAAAAGCAACATGGGTTCGATCCCTGGGTGGGGAAGAACCCCTGGAGGAGGGCCTGGCAACCCACTCCAGCATTCTTGCCTGGAGAGTCCCATGGACAGAGGAGCCTGGTGGGCTACAGTCCATGGGGTCATAAAGAGTCAGACAGGACTGAAGCAACGTACACATACGCAGGCCCCAGGAGAAAGGAATGCCTTTCTCCTTTCCTGAACCCTGCCTCCCCTGTCTAAGGCATTGTCTGACCCCACCCCAGTTCATATGATACATACATAGGTGTCTTCTCAGAACCAGACGGAGATGAGGCCTCAGGCCTTAGCCTCTCCTGAAGTTCTCTGTGCCTGACATGCAGTCCATGGGCTGCAACAAGGCCAGAGAACAGAAGAACTGCAGCAGCTCAGCGTCATGGAGAGGGTATGGACTCTGCAGTTAGGAAGATCCAGCTTTGAATCTTGCCTCTGCCACTACTGTGTGACTTTGGGTAAGTTTTCAAACCTCTCTGAGCCTTAGCTGCCACGTCTATAAAACAGGGCTGACAAGGCCTATACCATAAAGGATTATGGAGGTGATTAGTAAGAGAGGACATACCAAAGCCCAGGCAGGGTCCCTGTACATGGTGGTACCTTCTCCCCATGGCCACATCCCTGCTCAGAGCAGCTCCTTTTCATTTACTCAGGAGGATTAAGTGCCTTGTATCAGAAACCACTTTCTCCAGCCTGCGCTGAAATTCTTAAGGTGGAGGCTCCAAGAAGACAAGACATGTTCTGTTTTTTTAAAGCTGAATTCCCAGTGCCTAGGATAGTGCCTGATGTCAATGCTTAGACTCTATTGAGTGAATGAATCTCCACCCAGATTTATGGTCAGCAGGTCCCCAGAAAAACCTCATTCATCAATCAAGAAAGGAAACTTAGGAGCTGGACTCCCTCCTCAAATCATTTTAAAATAGTTTTGAAAAATGACTTGACCTTTACTGAGTGCTTCCTGTTCACAGGCAGGCATATGTGAGGACCCGATGTGACATCCTCTGATCCTCAGAACAAAATGAGGAGGTTGGTGGGATTTTATGTTTTTATGAACGGGGCCTGGACCGGGCAAGTAGACTGCCCAGCAGAGAGGAGCAGGCCATCATGCCAGGCAGGGGGCGCCAGCCCCCAGCCCCTGACACTCTGCTTTGGGATGAAAGCCTGGGCAGCCTCCCCTCATCTAGGAGTGCTCTAGGAGTGCCTTTCTCTAGGCCAGGCAGGGAGAGAAGACTTGACAGCCTGCCAAAAATCCCTGAGTCCTCCGGGCTGACCATGAGTATGGATGTTGGCCCCTAAGGATGATTCACAGGGAATTGGAAGGAAGTGAAGGGGACCTAGGGCCTTGGGTCCCCAGGTGGGGCCTGTGGATCAGTGGCTGCATCTTTTTGGCTGGCCTTTGGCCTCCCCAGTTGTCCAGCACAGAACAGAGTCCCTTATGCAGGGGCAACAAGGATCAGAGAACTGAAAACAAAACTCTGTGCACAGAGCTTTCAGGTGCTGAAGAGGCCTTTTAAGGCCCCATGAGGATGAGGAGGGAACAAATATGGGGCTGACAGGAGAGGCCTGCACGGTGTTCCAGGTCTGGTGTTTGTTCATGGATATCCTATTACTTTGAAAACACAAGGACAGAGAGACCAGAACAAAGGTGCCTGCCCACAGCACCCTTTCCACACAGTCTAGGGTGCTGATTCCTGCACACTGCTGGCCTTGGCTCTGGCCGGTTTTTGGTAGAGGGCACAGGTGTGGAGTGGCGAGGGCAAGGGTGGAGAGGCATATAAGGGGCTGCAGCCCAGGCAGTAGTGAGCCCCCAAGAGGGGGCAAGGAGGGAGACCCTGCATTGATTTGGGGAGGAGGGGCCCCCATGACCAGAGTCTATGGAAGCTTTCATGACAATGCACAAGTGCTCCTACTTGACTAAAACTCTGTTCCCAATAATGGTCCTCTGCTGCTTCAACTTTCTAAACATATGTTCTGCATCATCTCGCTTGTTCCTCATAGACAAGCATTAGAATTTCCATCTTACAGGTAGAGAAACTAAGGCCCAGAGAGATGAAGCCCTCTTCTCCCCTGCAGTTCAAGAGCAGGCCTCACTCTCTCCTCTCCCCAGGGAGTGAAGGCTGTACCTGCAGATAGGTTGTAAGACAATGGGCAGCTCAGCACATGTTTGGCTGGCTCTTTTAGGATCACCAATAACAGGCCTCTGTGTTCCCCTCACAGGTACTTGCAGGCCCCAGGACACCATGCTGCTATATCTCAAGGGCAGTGCCTGAGAACAGAAGTTCCTCATTATAAGAGGGGGTAGTGGTGACTTCCCGAGAAGCAGGGCATGGGGAAGCCTGTGAGGTAGGCGCCTGGAAGCCGCCTGGGCTCCAGGAATGCCATCTGGGTTCCAGGAATGCTGTCCATGCATGTACACCCAAGCCTGGACTGGGGAAGGAGGGCCTGGCACGAGTGAGCATGCCTTTATCCTCCTAGTCTGCACCCCAAAAGGGAAACATGGATGTGGCTGCCCAGTGCAAAGACCCCACCCCGAGGGCTGCTGCTTGGCTGCAGGAAAAGTAGGGATAAATCCTAATGAAAATGACAAAATGACCTAAATGCAGAGGCCTTTACAGCTGCCAAAGCAAGACATCTCCACCATCATAACTCATTTTAGAAATGAGAAATGACCAGCTGTGAAAGGGACTGTCCCATGTCCCATTTCAACAGCTAGACTTGAACTTGGACTTGAACCCATATCTTCTGAATCCTAGGGGCCTCTACCAAGTTCAGCACAAATCCTATCTACAGTGCAACAGGTTCTCAAAAACAGTAGTGATGATAAAGATACCAAAAGCCAGTGTCCACTGAACACTCACTGTGCCCCCGACTTCTGGCACCGATTCCAATTACCACCTGGTTTTACAGATGAGGAAACAGGCCGTTTGACCCAGGTCACCCTGCTAGCAAGTGACAGCCCAGGGGTTTAAATATAGACCCCGCAGCTCTGCTAGCTCTGGGCTGGGCTCCCTGTCAGATGGAGAATGCCCACTCAGATCTAATGCAGTGTGTCTCCTAACACTTTCACCTGCAGACACCCAGAGACACTTAGAATCAGTCCTGGGGCCTGGGAGAGGGACTTCCCCCATCCACAAGCCTCAGAGGATGTGCAGGAAGCAGGCTGGGCACTTGTAGAAACGAGTCTTCCCTCCCAGGAACCCCCAACCTCAACCCAGCTGCTCATTATGTTTCTACTGCTGCCCATCCATAGATGGAATTACAGGAGAGGAACGACAGGAGGGGACATGTGCCTGGCTCTCAGGGCCCTGCTTGCCACCTACTGGCACACCAGTCTCCCCACCTACAACCTGGCAGGCAGATTCACGGGCCAATCCTCAAACATCCAGGGACACACTCTCAGCTTCTAGTTCAGACCAAGGGCAGCAACCACAGCCGTCACCAGCCACTCACAAATGCCCCTATTTTGTTCAGGCCCCTCTTCCTCATTTGAAGAGAAGACAGTTGTACAGCTTGAAAAAGTGATGTGAAAACATACCGTCTCTGTTTGGGCAGGTTGTGTGATACTCCTCAAGAGAACTTGGGGTTGGTTTTCCTGAGACCTAATTTACTCAATAATTTAATAAATACTTGTGTGTTCGTTACCTGCCAGGCACTGATCTAAGGTGGGGACCTAGGTGTCAACAAGGCCCGCCGAGTCTCTGACCTCACAGAACTTAAAACCTCTTTCCACATGAAGACCTCTGTCTTGCCAAGCAGAAGAGAGAGCAAAGACATTCTACTAAACCTTTGGGGTTTTTTCCACACAGGAGACAAAGGCACTTGAAGAAGAAACATTTCTATCAACATAATTAGCAGGCAAGCCAAAGCTATGAAACACCAGTGTTTTTCTTTTCTTTTTTTTTTAAGGTTACTAAATGAATTCATTCATATGTCAAACAGAAAAACCAACTGGAAAAACCTGTCCCTCGGTAACATATCAGCCAAAGGAAGTGAGTGATCCCAGTTCTCTGTTTAAACCCTCCCCCTCCTCTCTGCAGACCTGCTGTTCACACGTGTTAAACATTAATTACAACTGTTACTCATTACATAGCAAAAAGCTCGGAGTACCAACACAATTGTTAATTTCCTCCCAGGCCCAAGGCATTCTGGGAAGCCGAGCAGGGGGCAGGAAGCATTGCTGGAGCCCCACTGGGGCCAATGGTAAGGAGGTGGCATGCGTAGGGTACACCAGGTGAGGGTGGCAGATTCCCCGTGGACTCTTCTGCCGAGGCTGAGCCTGTTTATTCTAAGCACACGAGCGTGAGTCACAGGCTTGGTGGGAATTGCGAGCCTGGAGCAGGCGCTGACGCACTCACTGTCTGCACCGCCACCTTCAGAGCACTTGTGTTTCATGGTGACAAGTCACCAGCCCAGTACGGAGTGGGTGCAGCGGCTTCTGCCTTAAGAAAAGCCACCTCACCCCAGCACAGGTAAAGGGAAGGTTCAGACCTGCTCGTGACATACTCACAATGTCAATGCAGCAGTGGGGAGAGCGCCTGACTCGACTTCGTTAGCTGTGTGACTGTGGACAGGCTGCTCACCATCTCTGAGCCCAAATGGTGCCATCTGTGTAATGACAGTGAAACCACACCATCCCTTGCAGGACTTCATAGGGTAAACCCACGCCAGCCTCGTAACCGGGGCTCACTGTCTATTAACTTCCTGCCCCTCCTCCATCACTGCCTTACCTTCATGAGATTATCTTAAATTAGCCAACTGAGCTGGCTTAGGGATGACTCACAGATGTTTAGGAAATAGACATACCTGGGACCTTACTTTCCCCTTCCTCTGCCCTTTGAGCCTCACTTGATGAGGCTGGGAAAATGTCAAAACTCAAGAGGGTGCCTGCCAAAGGGGTGACCCAACACAGCAATAGCACCCCTTCAGCTGATAGTGACAAGGAAGTACCTGGCTGTTCCAGAATAAACCAGTGCACATCCATAGGGGATGTGGAGGGAGCACAGAGGGGCCCCAGCCCAAACTGGGACGGGGGTAGGGAAGGGAGTCATGTCAAGGGAGGCTTCCTGGGGGAGGTGTCACTGACACCACCGAGCCAAGCTGTGATACCCCTTTCCTACCTCCTCCCTGACCCCAGCACCTAACGTATAGTAAGTACCGAGTGTGCTGTAGGTTCTCAAAGTGGGTCCCCAGATCAGCAGCCTCAGCAACACCTGGGATCCTGTTTGAGAGGCAGATTCTCCAGCCTCATCCCTGGAACCTACTGGATCAGGAGCTCTGGGGGTGGGACCCTGTAATCTGTTTGATGCTTCTTGCAGGTGACTCTGCCACATGCTCTGAGCAAACCAACCAACGAACGAACATGTCACAGCTAGAATCGAGAGGGGTTTGGGGGAGACTGGCAGTGGGGACCCTCTCACACCTGGGGACCAGCGGTCTAGTCCTCAGGAGGGACTGAATAAAGGATGGAAGAACTGGGTGGTTCACGGTGAGAACTGTTGCTGGAATCGAGAAGGGAGTATCTCCTACAGAAGTGTTGTTTTCCACACTATGGATATACCTCTCATTGCCGCAGTAACTGGGAATGAATTTCATAAATGGGCCCTCTGTGCCCCCAAAGTAGCTTTTTATGCAGTACTGTTTTAATATATAAAATTAAATTTTATTGAATACAGCAAACCTTCCCTGAGCACCAGTAACCATTCTCTCAGGCATGACCCTTTAGAGTTTATGAAGTCTTTTCAGCCAATCTTCTCCCTTGATCACCACAGAGATCCAGTGTGATACAGTTTGTGACAATCCCTGTTTTACAGACAGGAAAACTGAAGCTCAGGAGGCTGAGAGCCTATCTGAGATCCCACAGCTGGTGAGTGGTGGAGCTGGCACGTGAACTTGGGATTGTCTGACTCTTACTACTGTCCCAGTGGCTCCTGACACCAAGACACTGTGTTGAGCTTTCAAGGGCAGAGAAACTGGCCAAGGAGCTTAGTAAGGAAGACAGATAAGTACTCAAAATAAGTATATTCAGCATTGAGTCATGTCTGTCTTCTCTTTCCCTAGAAGGCAGGCCCGTTGCTGGCTGAAACCAGGACATTGCTTTAAAAGTAACTTCAATGGGGACAGATCTCCAGACAGTGAGTTAAAAACAAAATGCCTCTGTTTCTCTGAAAGATCTCTTTTTTTTTTTATTTGACTGTGCCAGGTCTTAGCTGCAGCACGTGGATCTTTTATTTTCATTGCAGCATGCAAAATCTTTAGTTGTGGCATATGGGATCTAGTTCCCTGACCAGGGATCAAACTTGGGCCCCCTGAATTGGGAGCAGGAAGTTTTACCCACTGGACCACCATGGTAGTCCCCCTCTGAAATATCTTAAGGGTGCCCTTCACCCACTCTCTTGCTGCCCAGCACCTTTAGTAAGCACTCTGATCACTTGCTTCTTCTTGGAGGCAACTGCAATCATTAAAAAAGTAGCTTTTAACTGAACCCACTGAATTAAAAAGAAATGTTGATCCATCCTCTGTGTATGGCCCAATTGGCTCTGCCATGAGGTCTCCAGCAGTTCCTGTTCCCTCCCTGGGCCTCAGTTTCCTTGGATGGACGAGGAGTGGGATGCCGTGGTGTGGGGACCCCTCCCTGTGCAGAGCAGGGGCAGAGCATGACCAACCCATGGGATGGCTCTGGTCATCCCCGTGCAGTCATGAACCTTCTAGAACTTGGGCTGTCACAGGCTCCTCAGCTGGAACCATTTCGAGTGGAAACCTACACCCCAGGCACATATCCTACTCGCTGTAGACACAAGGAGAAATTAGTGACATTGCCAACAAGGTCATATAGTCAAAGCTATGGTTTTTCCAGTAGTCATAAATGAATGTGAGAGTTGGACCATTAAAGAAAGCTGAGCGCTGAAGAATTGATGCTTTTGAACTGTGGTGTTGGAGAAGACACTTGAGCGTCCCTTGAACTGCAAGGAGATCAAACCACTCAATCCTAAAGGAATATTCATTGGAAGGACTGACGCTGAAGCTGAAACTCCAAAACTTTGGCCACCTGATGCGAAGAACTAACTCATTTGAAAAAACCCTGATGCTGGGAAAGATTGAAGGTAGGAGGAGAAGGGGACGACAGAGGATGAGATGGTTGGATGGCATCACCAACTTGATGGACGTGAGTTTGAGCAAACTCCAGGAGATGGTGAAGGACAGGGAAGCCTGGTGTGCTGCAGTCCATGGGGTTGGAAAGAGTGGGACACAACTGAGCGACTGAACAACAACCCAGGGGCTCTGGGAGGGTGAGGGCTCCAGCACATTACATGCAGTATCTTGCGTGGTGTCAGAGAATTGAGACATCAACAGGGTAAGGGCTTGGATTCTAAGTGGGACTTTATAGGTTCAAATTCTGGCTCTGCAGCTGACTAGCTATAGGATCCTGGGCAACTGTTTCTTCTCTTTGGACTTCAATTTCTGTATCTGTAAAAGGACAAAACTAAGATCCCAGGAGGTGGTTGGGAGGATGAAATGAGATAATGCACGCAAAAGTGTTCTGTAAATACCAGCACTACCAGTACAGTGCTCTGTAAGCCTCACCAGGACCCTCTGCCGCAGACACGTTTCCCCAGAGAGAGCACGGAGGCCCCAGGAGAGGTTCTATCCCTGTCCTTCCAGCGGCCCCCAGAGATGTGGAGACTCCACATCCATGCCCCTCCCGCACCCCGAGCCCAAGTCTGCTTCTCTAGGTTACCCACCCAGTCCTCAGCCCCCTCCCCGTGTGGCCACCTCCTGGGTAGGGTCTGTCCATCTTACAAAGCCCAGGGGCTGGTCAGACCATCTGCACCAAGCTGTGCCACCCAAGACAGCATGGAATCACTCAGGGTACTTCTCCTGCCCCACACTGGGCAGGGAGCTGCATCAGTGAGGGGCTGGACCTGCTGCCTATAAAGTCTCTGGGGGGTGAGTCAAAGCAGTGGGGGGAACCGAGTCCAGCCAGCTCTGAAGGCAGGTGAGTCTGCTGGGTGGGCAGGGGGCTGACAGCCTGATTGTAAAACTGATAAGGCATCCGTTTTGGGGGTTGGGATCAACCCCCAACCTCAGGCCAGGCATGTGTGCTGAGACTCCGGTGCTGGGTGCATGGGGGTGGGAATCATGGCTGAGGCTATCAGCAGCTTCCCATAGGGAGGGCAGGCAGGAAACCTCCTTCACCTGCTACAGAACTCTGAGAGAAGGGAAGACTATCATTCCCAGGAAGTGAGGACCACCTCACACCCTGCAATAGCTGTTTTCACGACAACCAGGAAGTGATAATCGAGACTCCCTGAAAGGCTGCACTGGCTGAGAAGGCCACCTTCTATGGGAAATGCCGAAGCACCCCTTACAAGAGCCTCCTTTCATGACTGCAGTGCAGGACAGCACTGTGAAGGGCGGAAAGCACTTTTGCTTCATAGACTGAATCACAGAGGTAGTTCAAAGGGCTCCCCTTCCCCCAGCCTCCGGCCAGCATGCTGGGGTCCTGATGAAATGAAGCATGGAAGGAGCCTTGGAAGTGGGGGGATGCAGGCCAACCTCCCACCACAGGGCAAAGCCCTCCTGATACCAATGCGGCCTCACTCAAGCTTCTGCTGGCCAATCTCAGTGACAGGAAGCTCATGATACACTTTCAGGTGTACCTGAAATTCTTACCACTCACCAGGACCGATATCCCTACGGCTCCTCCTTGGTAGGCCCACCTCTGCCCTTTGGGGGTGCCCATACTGTACACCTTTGGAAATCTGAAAACACTGCCCGGGTTCCTTCATCTGAGCTAAACAGGCAGAATCAGAATATAAGGGAAAGAGATGATGACAGTTTTGCCCAGTGGATTTTTAGCCCAGCTGCAGATCCTGTCCCCAGGCTCCTGGGGCCCATCACAGCACCCAAGGGCCCAGAGAACTGGGCGGGGCACTTCAAACAGGGGTTGTGAAAAGGAGGACGAGGCCCAGCTCAGCATCGCCTTGCTCCCTGACACCACCAATGACGTGCTAAAGCATGTGCTGCACACTCTACTCATTCAGGCAGGAGGTGGGAGCCACCTTTGTCCCTGAGCAGCCACCCTTCCCGGTTTAGAAATGGGAGTCTGGCAGCACTTCAGCAACCCAGTCGAGCTGTTTCCACTCGTTCTGGTTACCCGAGAGGTGGTGCATCCACTTCACTCCACCTGCACTGTGGGCTAGGAAACAGGAGGGTGCTCCTCACCTGACAACTTCTGTCCAGATGTGGGGAGGGGATCTGGTCAAAGACTCAAGACTGGTGCTCACAGCATCCCTTCAGCCAAGGGAAACAACTTCCTTCCATGCCTCAGAAATCAGAACTGAGCCAAAAGCTTCTTGGGGAAAGCACAATCAGTATCCAGGGCTTCCCTGGGGGCTAAGCAGTAAAGACTCCACCTGCAATGCAGGAGATTCGATCCCTAGGTCGAATCCTGGGTCGGGAAGATCCCCTGGAGCAGGGCATGGCAACCCACTCCAGTATTCTTGCCTGGAGAATCCCATGGACAGAGGAGTCTGGTGGGCTACAGTCCATGGGGTCTCAAAGAGTCAGATACGACTGAGTGCCTTAGCATACACCCACAATGAGTATCCACTCCAGAGCAGGACACACAGTTGATGAGGTCAGTGACTTGATGAGACACAGGTGGGGACAGGATTCTGCATCTGTCTCCTAACAGCAGCCTAAGAAGTTGACCTACAATGACACATGTGATAGGAACTCAGCAACAGAAAACCAAATCCAGAATGGAGACCCGTGGCCCAGAAACTTATGTGGGGACCAGTTCTGAGACCTTGTGATCCTTTGTGAAATGTATAGTAGTTCTAAAACCAGCTTTGGGCAGAATTGGGCAAGTTCTGGCCTGAGAGCCTTCTGAAGAGATGATGTCGTGTGGGGTAAGTGCTTTTCATTTTAACAAGCCTGAGAATCCCCTGGGGGTCTTTTAAAACTTATTGACTCTGCAGGTCTGGGGGCTTCCCTGATGACTCAGATGGTAAAGAATGTGCCTCCAAAACAGGAGACCCAGGTTTGATCCCTGGGTTGGGAAGGCCTCTTGGAGAAGTGAATGGCTACCCACTGCAGTATTCTTTCTTGGAGAATCCCATGTACAGAGGAGCCTGGCAGCTCCAGTCCATGAGGTTGCAAAGAGTCAGACATGACTGAGCGACTAACACTTTCACTTTCTGCAGGTGTGGTCTGGGGCCTGAGACTCTGCATTTCTCACCAGTTCCCAGGTGATGTGATGTTGCTGGTCCAGGGACCACATTTTGGGCAGTAAAGCACCAGACTAGACCAAAACATCAGAGGTAACATGACCTGCACGGTGGTCAGTCCAGGAGAGGGTGAGATGCCACAGCTGCCTGCAGTGTCGTCTCTTGCCATGTGGCCCCGTGCTGTCTAGGACAGTTGTCACATGAAACGTTGAGCCCTTTAATCAAACTGGTGTTTGCAAAGAGCCACCTCTGGAGCAGCATCAGTCCCATTCTAGCTTCTCCCACACCCAGGATCAACCATGCCAGGGGACAGTCCTTGGCTTTCACTGTGCCCAGAGTAGGAAAGGCTGTGAAACGCACTGGACAGATGTGAGGTGGCCAAAGACCTTTCAGTTACCCAATTACTCTCAGCCCCGGCTTTTGGCGGGCACACACCACCTGCCAGACGGGCCCAGCACCTACAGCATTGACTGTATATGGTGAAAGAACTGCCCCACCAGGGTCACCAGCAGGAAGCTCTGCAGGCCTAGAGAAGGAAGCCCGTGGGATGTGTGGATGTGCCAGGAGGGCTCACAGTGATGGCAAAGGAAGTGCAGGACTTTGCCAGATAGGACCCAGCTGGGAAGGGCACTTAGCAGAAGGCAGAGACTGCAGAGCGCTACACCCAGGGAACTGAGCCATACATGCTAAAGCAGTCAGAACCTCAGCTGAGGGAATCAAGACAAGTGGAGGGCAGAAGCCTCACTTCTGAGCCCCAGAAAGGGAGGAAGGGTCCACTTGTGCTTGAAAATGGGAGATTCTAAACAAAATGAATGTTAAAAATAAAAACTCTTCCTTTATGACCTTCAATGTGATAAGAGTTAGTCACTCCATGTTTCTTTGTTCATATGCCAAAACTCTTAGAAGCATAGAAATTTTTTCCATCTGACTTTCCCCTCTTAACATTAAACATAAGCATTTTCCGAGGTTGCTATACATAATATACTCTTTGTCAACGTCACTTTGTAGTGGCTGCTCAATATTCCATTTAATCAATGCCCAATGCTGAACATCCACGTCGTTCCCCATCTCTCATGATCATCATGCCTTTTTCTGCGCTTTCGATCATAAGTTTGGATCCTAAGGACTGAGATTAGGATCAAAGGGTGTGAACATAGCTGAAGACAGGTGATACATATGACATACTGCTTTTCAGAAGGCTGTGGGAGCAGAGAGGCACCTGAGTCATTCAAGGGGCTCCGGGCCAGGGGCGAGGTCAGCCCCTGGGGTCAGGACGTGCCCACAGCCTGTGCTCTGTGAACGGGCTTGTGCTGAATGAAGCTGGCACAGGAAATGCAGTGGCCCTGGATGTATGCAGGCCGTCGTAGCTGCACGACAGGATGGAGTCACTGGGATCCACGAGGCCCAATAGGAGCCACTCTGCAGACTGATTTTCTTCTAGTTTTTAAAATTTCCTTCCAAAATCTTGGCTTCAGTGAACTAGAGCATTACCAACAGGACCAAGACAGAGTCTGACAATGAGATCATCTGGGCTGTCTAGATCCTGGCCTCCAGGATCTTCCTCATCTTTAAAGGGCCCAGCTGCACTAGAAACCCTGT
Source organism: Bubalus kerabau (assembly GCF_029407905.1). Classification (NCBI taxonomy): domain Eukaryota; kingdom Metazoa; phylum Chordata; class Mammalia; order Artiodactyla; family Bovidae; genus Bubalus; species Bubalus kerabau. The sequence goes on from NC_073627.1 coordinate 128,599,854, forward strand.
GGCTTACCTGAGCAGGCAGGAACCCATGCACTTACTCCCTTTACACAGGTGAGTGCCATGCAGGTAAGCAGCCGCCTCTGAGTGGGGCCACTGGCTCCTTACCTGCCAGAGCTGGGATAGTGACCCGGTTCCACTCCCATGGCTGATCGTACTCGTCGGCGGGCCTGTCGTCATCCTGGGGCAGCTTGCTCTCCCGCAGCCGGGGGCTGATCGTGCTCTCTGAGTCCGAGTCCACGCTTTGGCCCTCGGGTTCATAAGGGGTGTCGTATAACTGGATGCCTTTGTGCTGCGACCGGACGCTTTCCTGCCTCTGAAATTCTGCAGTCAAAAAGGAAGGAAGCAGAGATGTAAAGCGTGCACAGCACATGCCTCCTCACCTGGGATCTACCGGATGATACACATGGGAATTCAGAGCCGCCAGCCAGGGAGATGGAGACTGCACAGAACAGACCCCTCATTGCATTTAACTGCTGCCCTCCCCTCGAGGGCAGTGTCTCTGCTTCATGGCTCAAGGCTTCCTTACAAAGATATCAGGTTCTGGACCAAACAACAGAACCAGAACACTCCCTGTCACCATCCGCTATCTTCAAGGGCAGAGTCCACACACGAGCGTGATGTTTTGGGTGTGTTCCAACACCAGCCCAGGACACGCAGAGCTCTCAGCAACCCCCGCTTACAGATGGGGGGGTGGTCTTCCCACTAGGGCAGCTCCCTGGTCTCTGGACTTATCATTCTCCACCTATAAGATGAGGAAAATGAAAGTGAAAGTCGCTCTGTTGTGTCTGACTTTTTGAAACCCCATGGACTATATAGTTCATAGGATTTTCCAGGCTAGAATCCTGAAGTGGGTAGCATTTTCCTTCTCCAGGGGGTCTTCCCGACTTAGGAATTGAACCAGGGTCTCCTGCATTGCATAGGCAGATTCTTTACCAGCTGAACTACCAGGGATAAGATGAGGAGACTGGGTCAAATGACCCTCAAGTTTCCACACAGCTCACATATTCATTTTACAGGCCTAAGAAGCCAAGAACCACCTCCAGAGAACCCAGGGTCACTGATTTCTCCCCTACAAAGCCCCATGAGTGACCCTTTCCCTGCATTTCTACTTCCCTCAGGGCCTGCCTGTCTCCTAACACGCTGAATATAGCCAAGACAGTGGAGAGCAGAGGTCCAGTTTCACTTCTGAATAAGGAAGGAAAGCTCTTAATCTTCTGGAGAGGATGCCAGGGCCCGGCTCCAGCGTGGGCTGAGCAGCAGCCGCCAATCGAGATGAGGCCTCACACAGGGCACGATCCTTTCAGTGACTGCTGACTCCTGAGAGGACAGTGGCGGCTGAATGACAAATGCCAGGATGCTATACTCAGGCTCTTCCTCATCAAAAAAGGGGGCATTTTTCTGGCTTTGATCATAAACACCCCCTGTGTGCAGGGGGACAGGAGGGGTTGCTGAGGCTGCTCTCGGCAAGCAGAGAGGTTTGCTAATTTAGGCAAACCTAAATTAGCATAATACTCTTTTCAGGAAGGGGTCTCCTGCAGGGCCCACGAGGGATGAGGCAGGAGAGATGACATTGAACTGACAGCTCTGACAAGTGGGGGGATAGGACGAGGGACAGGATTCCCTGTGCTAGGACCAGGGCAAGCCAAGGCAGCACAGCTGGAGAAAAGGTGCTCACTGCCCACTTTCTTGTTTTATTTGTAAGATACATATATATAGCATTTGCCATTTAACCATTCTTTAGTGTGCAAGTCAGTGACATGAAGTACATTCACACTGTCACGCAGCTATCACCACCATCCATCTCCAGAACTTTCTCATCATCCTAAACGGAAACTGTCCCCCACTAACCCCTCCATTTCCCCTCCTCCAGCCACTGGCAACCACCATTCCCCTTTCTGTCTCTGTGACTCTGACTACCTGGGTACCTCATACAGTGGAGTCATAGAAGGTACTTGGCTGGGGACACTTGGTCTTCTTTGACAGTCTTATTTCACTTACCACAATGACACACTGTAGCATGTGTCAGAAGCCCATTTCTTTTTAAGGCTGAATAATAGTCCATTATATGTCTGTTTGGGGCTTCCCAGGGGGCACTAGTGGTAAAGAACCGGCCTGCCAATGCAGGAGACTACGAGAGATGGCAGTTCAATCCCTGGGTCAGGGAGATCCCCAGGAGCAGGGCATGGCAACTCACTGCAGTATTTTTGCCTGAAGAATCCCATGACAGAGGAGCCTGATGGGCTACAGTCCGTGGGATCGCAAAGAGTCAGACATGACTAAAGTGACTTAGCATACATGCAGATGTTTATTTACTGCCTACTTCTGCTGGAGCACCAGGTCCAAGGAGGTGGGAAGAGGGGAGATGGCGCTTGACACAGAAGTGGTGAGGGTTTTGAGAGTGAGCCATTCAAATGGAGTTATGAGGCGTTCTCCAAATCAGAACTCCAGCACCACAGGGACACAACAGGAACCCATGGGAGCCACACGTCTTGAAGAGCAGTTGACAAAACACACAGATGACGTCAGCCCTTCCTAGGAACAGCATTCTTTAGACTAGGCTTCATGATCCAATACCAGCTCACGGGGCCGACAAAAACTCCACCCTAGGCATAGCACCCGATACAACAGAAACTAACTGATGCTGGGCAGTGACCTTTAGTGTTTTAAATTAAACAGCGCTATGGCGATATCTTTCAGTGTCACATCTTCTGGCCTTTTCATACTCATAAAGAAAGCTGAGCACTGGAAAATTGATGCTTTTGAACTGTGGTGTTGGAGAAAATTCTTGAGAGTCCCTTGGACAGCAAGGAGATCAAACCGCTCAATCCTAAAGGAAATCAATCCTGAATATTCATTGGAAGGACTGATGTTGAGGCTGAAGCTCCAATACTTTGGCCACCTGATGTGAAGAGCTGACTCATTGGAAAAGACCCGGATGCTGGGAAAGATTGAAGGCAGGAGGAGAAGGGGGTGATAGAGGATGAGATGGTTGGATGGCATCACTGACTCAATGGACCTAAGTTTGAGCAAGCTCTGGGAGATGGTGAAGGACAGGGAAGCCTGGTGTGCTGCAGTCCATGGGGCTGCAAAGAGTTGGACATGACTGAGCAACTGAACAACATCAACACCAGGCAGTATCTCCCAAATTTCACTGAGTTACATCCCAACTTCATGATTTTGCCATTTTCTAGTACCACCTGGGTTATTATTTACCATTTTTGTTGATGTTGCCTCATTTTTTAGAGTAAATAAATCCACTTAAAAAGGAAGCTTTTAATAACCACCCCATAAACCATTACCTTTTACCAAAAAACAGATGATAAACATAAAAAGAACAAACAAGAACAAAGCGAGCTAGGTAGGTACATCTCCCAAAGCCCAAGGCTTGCTTTCTCTCTGCTGAAAAGGTGAACAGCAAGCACTGGAGAGCTGATGGGGCGTGCAAGCAGCAAACCAAGATACCGTCTTTGGCAAATAAGAACAACTTTCTCTTTTTAGAAAGAAAGAAAATGAAAAGTGAAAACCTCACTATGTGGCCACCTAAAATCCTGTCTCCTCTGAGACGTCCCACACTTTGGCAACACATGGCTTTATTGGGTCCCTTGAGTAAAGTGGGATGATTTATTAGTTTTGAGGATGATGCTTTCACTTTTATGGGGGAGTAAGAGAGGAAGAGGTTTCCCAGGTGGCGCTAAAGGTAAAGAACTCGCCTGCCAATGCAGGAAACATATGAGACCCGGGTTTGTCCCTGGGTTGGGAAGATCCCCTGGAGAAGGGAATGGTAACCCACTCCAGTATTCTTGCTGGGAGAATCCCACAGACAGAGGAGCCTGGAGGGCTATGGTCCACGGGGTCACAAAGAGCCGGACATGACTGAGCAACTTAGTACACAAGAGGAGAAGAGAAGAGTTATAAGAGGCAGGACTTGGCCACTTTCAGGCAAAAGCCAACTGGAAAGTACTGGAGACAACTCTGTAAATTACTAAATCTATCAAGCTATTTGAGCAGTGTTTTGTCGGGTTGTCATTATCCGCATCACTGCCGTCCTGGTTCTAAAGACTGCAGTTTCGCTTCCTGTCTTTGGAGAATTCCAAGGGCTTGGGACATTGGGAATGCAGCTGACAGGGACTGACCTAGGAAAACCACCTTCCACTTCGTCTTCTTTCACAAGGAGGATTGACAACCAGTAATATGTGCTCTACAGTATCCAAAGCACTTCGCATGAAAATTCGCCATTTAATCTTGGGCCTCAGAGCAACTCTTGGATGCTCTGTGGGCTGCCAGTAATCATGAACATCCTTGCTCATTTTCTGTCCTACAGTGCAGCTGCAAACAGATATTTCATGAACATGGGTGGGATAAATGAACAACAACTGACAGCCAGAAACTCCTCTTTACCCCAAATTCCAATTAATTTATGAAAGTCTCTGACTGCAGGGTTAAGGTACCTGGAACAACATGAAAAATGAATATAGTCTAGTGTTACACAATATTCAGAAGAGATGGATATTCTACATAAACACCGGCCTAAAAGGAAAACATGTGCAGGGAACAGATTAGCTATTAAATCAGAGGGACTCATGCATACACCTCTCAGACAGGATTTATTGTTCTGAAAGCATCTGCGCCTTACCAAAGCTGGGTTAGTAATGGCATGCAGTCAGGGCAGAGGATGTTAGAATGGTAATCATTAAAACGAGCTTCCCCCTGTATTACATGGTGAATTCAAATTTTCATTAAGGCTCCAACAATAGGGAGCAGTTAAGTAAATTATGGCACGCTAACTGGATGGAATATTAAGCAGCCATTAAAATGATAAATCTGAAGATTATGTAGCTACATGGAAAATCGTGCATGAAATTATGCTAAGTAAAAAAGTGAAATACAAGACTGTTTATGTGTTGAGCAGACCCTATCTCGTGGGCTTTCTAAACAAGTCCTGGGCAATGTGAACAAAGCCCCAAAGGAATTCTACTCCTTGTTCAGGAATTGCTGGATACTGCCATCACACATTTTGCCCTTAATATCTAAACTCTGATGACAGCTATGTTGTAAGAACTGGTACACATGAGTAAAGTGTGGGAAATCTGATACTGTGTTCAGAGGGAGGAATTAGTGCATAATAATTTTTGAAAGTTTTAAATAATGAATAAGGATGCTAGTAAACAGAAAATGTAATTAAGAGAATCTCACATGAAAGTAAATGTGATTTTAAGCAGGTTGGGTTTATAGGAGCTGTGTGTTTCAGAAGCAGCTGCTTTTGCCTGAGAAAACACCCATGTAGGGAGCATCTCTGCTCCTATTTAGGAAACATCTCCTCTCCTCTTTCCAAGAGTCCCAGGAAGTCAAGTGCTGTGGTACCATGCCAGCCCGTCACTGTCCCCTGCCAAATGACCAGGTCCATCCTCCTTATTACTCTGACTGATCTGTGACGGTCCAGAGACTGATCTAGTAGGGAGCTGTAACCATATGTTTTAAGTCACGAGTTATCTGGACATCACCATCTATAAACTCATGAAAATGACCTTTAATATTGGGTGGCAGGCTGTGATTTTATGCCTCTTAGGCAGGGAGCAGAAACATTAAATTGACAGGGCAGGGATTTCTGCTGACCTCTGGAGCAGAAAGGTTTTCAAGTGCAACTACATATGGAGGAAGCACACACACATACACAAAGAGCACTTTCTTTAGAATCAGAGACTGTTGGGGAAGGCACCCTGAGCACATTCACCAAGGGCATAGAGTCCAGAGGGTGAGGCTGGTGTGCTGGCTAAGGACTGTAGCCCTGAGAGGCAAGGAGGGCCGGGGGTTCATCTGAGTGAGGAGCCCAGGACAGAGCTCGGTGCAAACCAGGGGCCTCCTAACTGGCTCTGAGAGTTTTGAGTTCCCCAAGTCCATGGGCAACAAGTTACACTTTGCTCTGGTGCTCACCACTTCTGTGCCTCCCCCTCACAGCTTTTTGTTTGCGTGTTTTTATTTTATTTCCTTTGTCTGTCGGGAAGCTCAGAGTTAATTCTGATGCTTAACTGCAATGGCTCGATTAGCTTAGATATGGGTGGATTCGGGTTCACCTGCCCTTCCTTCTAGAATGTGTATCTTGATATCTATTATAGCAGCCTCATTATATACATTTCTTTGTATTACGCACAGCCTCAAATCTGTATTTTGAAAGCAGGTGGATATACATCTAACGAAAAAGACTAGAAGGAAAAAAAAAAATTTTCTTTATCTCTTGACCTTCCTTCCAGGAACAGATACAAAAGGGCAGGGCTTGACTTCACCTTTCGGAAACAGTCTAAAAAAATCAGCGCACATCGCTGGTGTACCCAGCCTTCTTCAGGAGCATGGGTATTCCCCTGCCCTCACACCCAGTCAGGCATCTACTGAATGCCCAGCACGTGAGCAGATCGAGACGAAGCAGAACAGTCCTGGTCTTCAGGACTTGGTCCTCGGGGACAGAGGGTCAGAGTCCCCTACACAGACAGAGGTGGCTTAGTGTCCTCAACAGGGGGCAGATGTGACCCTACAACTTAGTTGGGGGAAATCTGGGAAGGCCTTAATGAATTTAGACATGAGGGCATGCATGGTGGTGTGGCAGGGAAAATGGGTGTTTGATGAAGGACAGAAGCAGGGGCACAGCAGCTGGAACCACGAGGTGAACATGGGGAAGGCGGGCCGTCCAGGGGCTCAGGCGGAGAGGAAGCGGAGGCAGGTGGAAGTGGTTCTGGGTGGCCTTGAATGCTGTAGGACGGCACCCCCAGGACTGTCTGAGGAGAGGTGCCCTAGAACCTCTGGGCAGGGTGGAGATGGGTGGGGAGAGGCTGGCACAGACGTGCAGAAGCTGAGCTGGAAATGACAGATGCTGGCCTGCAGGCCCCTCATCTCTAATTTTGCCAGCTGGTTTGTCTGAGAATCCACACCAGATCCCAAATCATAGGGTAGCAGAGCTCAACAGAAATATGTGGCCAAGGAGGCCTCCATTCCCAGGCCCCACCATCATCTCTCAGCCCAAGAAACTTCTATTCAGCCAATGGTGGCATGCCCAGCCCTCAGGCCTCCATGGTCTAGGGCTGTATAATCAGGACAGTGCAACTGCCACTGCCTGGGGCTGCCCCACACCAGCCACCCGGGAGACAAAGTCCAGGCTCCAGATAATGGACAGGTTCAACAGCCCAGTGTGCTGGCTGAAACCACGGATCCCCCCAGACTGCTGGGGCTCAAGTTCTGACCCCAGTGGGGGACCCAGAGCAAGCTGCCCCAGTTTCCTCATCTCTGGGGTGGGGGCAATAGTATCTGGATGTTATAAGGATTAAACGAATCCATGCACCTTCAGTGTTTAGGACAGTGCCTGGTCCACAGAAGGTGCTCTGGGAATGTTGATTTCATTTCAGTTACCACTACCGGGGCATCTCTGGAATACCATGCCAAGACCCCTCCTTCTCTGAGATCACCCTTCATCCCCCAGAGCCACAGAAGTCCTGCTTACAAACTCTAACAGGCAACCCTGCACTGGAAATGGAAGGGTTTCATCACCCACCTATGAACCTTTCCTTTCTGGATCGACAGCTTCCAATTTTAGCTGCTGCTTTGGCAATCTCTTGTTTCCACATGGGAGCTTTGCTCTCAGATCCACTCTTGCACAGAACACAAAACACACAGGGAAAGGCTCTGTGCCCAGGAGTCTAATGACTACATTTTAAAACGTCTTTTTATTTTATATTGGGGTATAGCCAACTAACAATGTTGCGATAGTTTCAGGTGGACAGTAACAGGACTTGGCCATCATGCACATGCTTCTTTCACACCCAAACTCCTCACCCATCCAGGCTGCCACGTAACATTGAGCAGAAGTCCCTGTGCTATACAGTAGGTCCTTGTTGGTTATCCATTTTAAATATAGCAGTGTGTAAACATCCATTCTAAACTCCCTAACTATCCCTTCCTCCGATCCTTCCCTTACCGGCAACTGCAAGTTCATTCTCCAAGTCTGTGAGTCAGTTTCTGTTTCGTAAATAAGTTCTTTTTGTACCATTTCTTTTTAGATTCCCCATATAAGGGATGTCATACGCTATTTCTCCTTCTCTAATGACTGCAGTTTACAGATGGAGAACCTGAGGCCTGGGGAAAGCATGAAGCTCTTGGTCTTCTAATTCCTAGACCAGGCTCTTCTTCCTGCCTTTCCTGCTTCCTCACACCTCTTTTATCAGACTGTCTTGGTTGTAATCTTCTGGAGGAAGGGGCAACTACCTCGGTCGGATCTGAGGTGTTAAAAGTCACACCCAGCACCACAGCCTGAGTGAGGCGTTCCACAGAAGGGGCGGGCGGCTGTTCCCAATTAGACACACAGCCCAAACCCAGCCAAGTTCCGGGCACCACATCAAAGGGAAGGCAGGGGACGCTCTCCTCATCTAAACTGTTACAACATCTGCTAGAGAAAGACCCTCCTCCTAACCAGGGGTCTTCAGGGCTGGGCCTGAATTCAGGGGTCCCCTGGAGACCGAAGTGACAGCATGGGGCAGCAGGGGTCCTCGGGGTGGACGCCACCAGGCAGCAAGGGCAGGGCAGCTGAGAGACGGATGCTGGACGCAAACCCAACACAACGCAGGCAGAGGCCCCGCCCCCTCCTCCATCGAGTCTGGTTTCCGGAGCTGTCGAAAAGCCAGGAGACTGACTAATTGGTGTTCCCTTACCATCTCTTTTCCAGGCATGCACAGAAATACCCCAGAAAAAGGGTGAGCTCTGTGGAGCAGAGGTGTGGAAAAAGAACAATGGTCAAAGCAGCAGGAGCAGTGTGGGCCTGTCACTGCCTGGCGGAACCTGCACTGCCCGCTCTTGGACGCTCAGCCCAAGCTTGAGGGGAAAGCCCTGGTCTGAGTCAGGGAGCTGGGTGTGCTCCCTTCCCCCGGTCATCTGTACAGGGATGGGGGTCTCCCCTGAAGGGCCCTGTTCTGGGGTCCCTGGAGGGAGACAGGCTTGCACACCTGGCGACACCGACTGTGCTTTGCTCACAATTTAAAAGGCCATGCAGGCCTCTCTGCAGGGCTCTCGGGAGCTGCCCGCAATTACGGTTGGCCCCTCAGCCCTGCCCGTCACTCTGCTCTCTTCCGGTGACTGCCTTTGCGTGCAGAGACCTCTTTGAGCTGTATCGCCATCCCCTGTGGAGACTCACTGAGGTGAACTGGCCACTCCGGGGTCCCGGCTGCTCTGGGGCTCAGTCAGTACCTGAAGGAGGGCCCATATAGAGCAGCAGCCTCCTCAGGAGACAGCTCTCTTGCCTCCTTGTCGGAGGAAGATCCACATTCAAAGGCAAGCAGGGAACCTGTCTGCTTTTCTTCCTCAGACCCATCATCGAGTCCTCACTGGGTGCCAAGGTGGACCCCAGGCTGGTGCTGAGCACTCACATGGTATGAGACAAGGCCCCTCAACCCCAAAGAACCCATGGCTCAGCAGGAGAACTGGGACACCAGCAACCATAAGCACCGAGTGAAAAACCATGACAAGTTACAGAACGCCTGCTCATGCCAGGCACCGTCCTGGGTGCTGGCTGCATGGCTTTCCTTATCCCCATGAGACAAGAGACATGGGCGACTGGCAGCCTCAGAGCCTCCACAGGGGCCAGCCCAGTTCTAGAGTGGTGCAGATGCTAGCAGTCCATGGAGGTAGAAAGGAAAGGCAGTCCCAGGGATTTCAAGAATCCTTAGGGAGGAGGTGGCACTTAAGAGGAGCTCAAGTCTTAGTGCAAAGAGGCCCCTCAAGGGCCACAGAAGCCAAGGGACCTCCCTGGGATCACAGACATCGAACGGGGAACCCAGGGTAGAATGTGTGTGTGAGTACTCAGTCGTGTCTGACTCTTTGTGACCCTATGGACTATAGCCCACCAGGCTCCTCTGTCCGTGGGATTCCCTAGGCAAGAATACTGGAGTGGGTTGCCATGCCCTCCTCCTCAGTGATCTTCCCAACCCAGGGATCGAACCCACATCTCCTATGGCTCCTACACTGCAGGTGGATTCTTTACCACTGAACCACTGGGGAAGCCCCTCAGGGAAAAATGTGCTCAAGGAAAGGAGGAAGATTCGGACAGGCGAAGACAGGGCCTCAGGAGAAAGGGCAACGGGGGCAGGGTGAACACAGGCCAAGCCATGGATGGAGCAGAGATGGAGACATTGTGAGGCAGAATCAGAGACTGTGAGCTGTCTGAGCCCAGGGCTCCCGAGGAAAGGATGTGGGGCGTGGCTAGAAAAGGAAACTGGGGCTGGGCTATGGAGGGCCCCGAATGCCAGGAGGAGGGTAGGAAACTGGAAAATGTGGCCAGCAGTCTTCATCAGGTTTGCGCTTTCAGGGGGAAAAAAAAAAGCCTTTATAGAAGCTGGCAGGAAACACCAGGGCGTGGTCATCAGCTGCTGCTGACCTGAAGGTCTGACCCTCCAAACAATTAGGGCTCTACATGTTCAAAAAGTGGAGGATGCCCAGGGCTCCAGAAAGAAAAATACTCTCCAGTGAACGGTTCCCAAAAGGGGAAAAGCAAGCATTTCCACTGGGCTAACAGGCAGAGGTTGGGGTGGAATAAGCACCTTCAGGTCAACCTTGAGGGGCGGGCGTCTGCTGACCCCTGTGCTGTGGATAGAGGCTGGGGCCCCCCGGGGACTGCCAGGGGCCTCAGACATTAGCCAGACGTGATCCAGCCATGTGTCTTTTGAGTACTGATGGACTGTACTTACAGAGAGGGCTTGCCAGCCCCTCTGGTGTGATCTTCCAGTCTGCTGGGCATGGCATGGTTTCAGCTTCTAGAGAGGCCTCAGGCCACAGTCTAATGAGATAAAGCCATGGGGGACAGGCTTTCATGCCAGACCAGCTGGGCTACAGCCCTCACCAAGCACCATCATTTACCCTTTCTCAGGGAACCTCCCAGAGTGAGCCTTGGAGGAGCCACGACCACGCCCAAGCCCCCTCCCTACCTCCCTGATGTGAAATCTGCAACTCAGATAGGCTGTGTGGTTCAGCCAAGGTCTGGGAGACTCAACCCTCAGTAGTACACTTTAAGAGTGCTTAGTGTGTGTGATGTACCAGGGTCTGTGCTAAGGGCGGTGCCTCCAGGTTCTCATTTAATTCTCACACTTCTGTACGGGGTGATGGCGGTATTACCGCTTTAAACTTGCTCACACAGCAAGCCAGTGGTGGAGGCAGCCTGGCTCCAAAGCTCATGCTTTTAACTATGCAGCTATCTATGCCACCTCTCCAACACTAGTTGGTACTCCCTCCCCTCCACCAGGTACAAAATAATACAAATATGTTTGGGTCTGCAGGGGAAGAAAGCAAGCACTGGAAGAAGCGAGTCCTAGCCCCAGCTAACTTGCTCCTGGCTTCACCATGCTGAGTGATGCCAGGCAAGTTACTTCTTCCTTCTGGTTACCAGTTTGCCTTTTAGTCAGGGTAACTCAAGTCATCCTGGATTTTATCTGACAGGTCAACATACAGGTCCCTATAGGAATTGTTAGGAAAGCAAAGGGTGATATCAGGAGGAAGAGAGCTGGCCATTGAGGAGGTATTAATAAACACATTCTAGATCTTTAGAGGGGTGGCCAATGCATATGGCTGGTCCCAGGCTGGCTTGATCTAAGCAAGCGGTTATAAACTGGCAATAGTTGCAGGGTGCCAGCCTCCCAGGGCAGAGCCAGGGCCCCCTACCAAGCATGACCCTTCACTCCATCTGTATCTAACAGCCCCTCTTGCCACGTGTCAGGTTTGCAGCCAAATTGGTCAAACCCCACACGTACCCATCTGGTGGAGGCAGCAGTCCTGGGGCTGGTCATGGCTCATGCTGGGGGGTGTTGCTGGCGTTGTGCCCCATGCCCAGCACAGCTGTCTGGCCGGAAGCAACTTGCTGAGATCTGGCACGCTCTCTGCCCCAGCCTTCCTTGCTTTTGGAACTGCTTCAAGAGAGGAACTAATGTCCCTGGGGACTTGTAGACAACCTCAGCCTTCTGGATGGTGATGATGAGGCTGCCGGCCTAGGACCAGCCCGGGCCTCTGCTCACTGGCTGTGTGACCCTGGTCTGCTGCCTCATCCACTGGGGTCTAAGATTTCCTGCAGGCAAGGCAGAAGCCGGTAAAGGAGATGGTCTCAGAGAACTTTTTGGCTCCAGAGTCCTCAGTCTGATTCTATGAAGACTGGATGTTCACACAGGCTTCTTGCTCCACTGCTGTGGCTCCAGCACGTGAAGGAAGAGGGGACATACACAAGAGCAGCCATCCTACAGTGGGCAGGTTCCCTGACCTCGGCATCCCAACCACCTTCCAGCAAACCCCTCCCAAATTCAAGCCCTGTATGCAGTTAGAATCCTCTGCAGTGAGAAGCTCTACCAACACAAAGTTGTGTTTTCCTGCCTGTGATTAATTTTATGTGTCAACTTGAGTGGGCCACAGGGTACCCAGATACCTGGTCAAACATTATTCTGGGTACTTTGGGAAAGGTCTTTTAGAATGAGATTAACATTTAAATCTCTAAGTAAAGCAGATTGCTCTCCCTAACATAGTGGGCCTTGTCCAATCAGTTAATGATCCAAATAGGGAAAGAAAAAAAACAAACAAACCAACCCTCTGATGATAAAGAGAATTCTTCCTGCCTGACAGCATTTATACTGAGACATCAACTTTTTTTCTGCATTTAGACTCATACTGAAATACTGGTTCTGCCTGGGTCTCAAGCCTGTTGGCTTTTGAGACCCAGGAACTACACCATCAGCTCTCCTGCTTCTCAGGCCTTCAGACTTGGACTGGAACTAAACCATTGGTGCTATGGGGTCTTCAGCTTGCTCACTCACCTTGGGACTTGCCAGCTTCTATAATCACATGAACCAGTTCCTTGTAATAAACCTCTCTTATTGTCCTGATTCTCTGGAGAGCCCTAACTTACACCTCTACGAAGAGTCCTTTCTCACATGTCTACCATGTCATCCTAGTACGGGCTGCTTGTCTGCTCCCTTTCTCAAACAGATTCTGCAAAGTCTCTGTATCAAAACAGAGAGCCAGGTCCTTATCACAAAGCAGAGGGGACCTGCACTTTTTATGACCCTGAAGAACTAGGGCGGCAGCCAAGCATCAGCTTCCTAAGAGGAACATGCAGTGCCACGAAATTCCACCCTCAGGAGACCTCACAGTAGCAAAGCCCTCACAAGACTGGTGATCTCGGCAGAGCTCCCCACTTGGCCCAGGAATGACCATCTGCCACGAGCCAACCCAAACTTAACAAAAAAGACCAACAGCAAGGTTCCCTCATTCCATATAGAACTTTCTGATCTACAAAGCCCTTTGTGCTATTTGGTTCTTATGACCTTCTGACTATAGACAGATTTTAATGGTCAGAGCCAGCATCCGCATTTAACAGGGCAAACAGGAAACCCAGAATCAAAGTGATTTGCCAAAGTCAGAGTGAGAAATCTACATGATTCCTACTCTACTCGTCTTTCCGACTTTACAATTTCATCTTGTACTTCATGGCACAAAAAACCCCCCAATGAAGTGTTTTTGTTTTGTTTGAAAGAGGAGTGGGGAAGGGGAAAGTGTGTGTGAGGTGCTACACACCAGAATTAGGAACCCGAAAGCTACCACCGTTGAGAACTGCCTTCAAGCGGCTCTTTCCTGTCGAGAGCTATCACAGATTACGCCATCCATACGACCATCTCAAGAATTTTTGGGAGGAAACATCTGGATAATGAATGCTTCATACCGGGAAACGCAAGAACAGCCCCTCTTGGGGCCCTAAAAAGGTGTCCTGAGGAGACTGCATACTGTGTGAAAGTTGCCATCAACACCCGGAACGCGAGAACAGAGGCGCTGTGTGATGCTGAGCGGAGACAGCCTTCTCACTGCTGGTGGCCTTTCCCAACCAGCTCCCCGCTGGGAGTCCCCAAGCCCCAGTTCCCAGTTTCTGTTTGGGTTGGGACCCCACGTATTGAACCTTCACTGCGTGTCAGAGAACCCTTACTGTCACTAGCACTTCCCCTCAAGGAGCCAGGAAGGTGCTCATCACGCCCACACGCGCTCAGTGTTACTGGTGAGGGTCCCCCAGCCCAGGGACCCTGAGACCCTACCACAGTTCCAGCCATCTGCACACTCAGCCCTCACGCCCATTGCAGCTTCTGAGGGCTGAGTTCAAGTCCAACCCATCCTGACACATCCTCTGCGGGTCCTTTAACACAGAAGGAGGTTCTACAGACCCTCAGTAAATACCGGTGGAAAGAACAACGTGCAATCTTTTGCAAATTCAGAATTTAGCACAGTGAAAAATATTTTTAAAACATCTGTTTACCTTAGGAAGGGAACTAGACTCATAGACTGTTGGAGGGAGTATAAACTGGAAATGACCTTTCCAGAGGTAAAACTGGTAAATCTGACAAAAATTAAATATCCTTAGGCCTCAAGTTCCACTTCTGAAAATCAATTCTACAGAAATACCCACAAGCAGAAATAAATGCACATGGCTGTTTGCTGCAGAATGTAAGAACAAAAAACTACACGAGTTAAAAGTATATATCTAGGGGAACAACTGAATATGCTGTGTTACAGTCACATTATAGAACCAGTCAAAAGGTTCTAACCAGTCTAAAAGGTTCAGACTAATGACCTTGGACAAGATCTGTGATGCAAAATGATGTCTAGCAGGATAGCATTTGTGTAGGAAAAGAATTGCTGGTACTATGTAGAGATGTGTATTTTTGTAAGCCAGTGGGAAAAGGGCTAAAGGAATACAAAACAAATTATTAATGATAATTCTTGTCTCTGAAGAGACAGTTCATTTTTTGTTTTCTATATGTCTATATGTTTTCCTACCAAAGCACATGGTTTTGTAATGGAATAGTTAAAAAATCTTTTTAAAGGAAATTTCATGTGCAAACATGGCACTTTATTATTATTGTTCGTGACAGCACTTGCTGAGGGTCTACTTTGAACCGGGCCTGGTGCCAGCAGCTTGATAGTAATTGCAGGATAGATGGGGAAACTGAGACTCCAACAGGAAGAACAGGGAAGTGAGGTCAGGGGCGGGACTAGGACTTGTCACATGTGCCTTCATCAGAGTCCACGCACGCTGTCCTTCTCGTTCCCTGCTGTTTCCGGGAAGCACCACGTCTGCAGAATTCCTTCACCTCCTACTTAACATTCCTGTGGAACAGGCTTCCAATCAACAGCTTCTGCTGCTGTAACTGTTTTTAAACAATTACCAGTTCGTGTCATGTTTACACACTTGAAGTTTAGGAAATAAGAGTTTGGAGGACATCATGTTTTGGTTTCTAACACGAGGATGTACATTTTAATTATAACACAGCTCCCAGCTATGCCCCGGTCATCTGGGGAGGCACTCCATGTTTAAAGACACATTAAAGAACTGTAGTTACAGTCTCGGCAACCACAAACAATGAAAGCTTTCCTAAAACACAGCTACAAGGGCAGGCCTGATCACTATTTGGGACCCGTGGTTTCACTGCAAAGGGCCCCCACCCTCTTAGGGGTTTGTTATCTTTTCTTCCAAGTGATGAGTCAAGGTGATAATTCCCTTCAACCAACACTGCTCGGCAAGTGTTGGACCAAAATCAACCTGGGATGTGTGACAGCAAGCAGGCTGCCCTTTTTGGGGGAACAGATACTCAGGGAAGCAGGTCTAGACCTCGACGCCCAGCTGCAAAAAGAGGGTGCCTTCTGAAAGATGGCTCCTTGCCAAAGGCATCAGAAGGGATTACAAGCAGCCTGACAAGTGCTTATCCAGAGGAGTGACACAGGATTCCAGCTCCTGCAACACAAGAAGGTGCTTCGGGAAGTGGAGTGAGATCCTGATAGCAGAAATCCACACGGCAAGTGGGCGAGGGTGAAGGTCTGGACACAACAACCTGCTCCACTGGTTCATTCTTTCACTTGCTCGCTCTCCCTACAGAGCCCCTGTGTCACTGGTTTATAGAGAAATGACCAGTCAAGCCTGGTCCTCGTCCTAAAGAAGCTCACAACCTAAAGTACAGCCTTCTCTGGGGTTCTGTAGTTATGTGTGCCACCCGCTTAAGTACCACCAGGCTAAGAGGATCACACTTCAGTGGAGAGGCAACGGGGAGCCATCAAAGCCTTCTGAGGCGGCTAAGAGGTGGGCAGAGCCTCAGGTCTGCCCCACCTCACCTTATCCTGTGCCAGGAGGCTGGGCTAGTCAGCCCAGGGGTGTCATTTCCTCAAGTGTTAGATTGCATTCTCACTGCTGCCTTGCCACTGCATGCAGGGGGGCATGAACCAAATGATGACAACATACATCAACCGCGGGTCCCACTGCAAGTGTTATGTGCAGGTGCCCATGAGCCAGAATCAAACGCTACAGGTGCTGGAGATGGAAACAGGGTCTGGGGAGCACTACGTGTGTGTGTGTACTTACATGTACAAACACCCATGCATACACACACACGTACACACACACGCACAGTCATGTGCTCACATGCTAGGCCCTCTAGCAGTCTAGCAGTCCCCCACGCCACTCTGGTCAGTAGGTTTTCTCTGCAGAGGTGGGGTGGGGGTGGAGTGCAGAGGTCAAAAGTATTTCCTATCAAGGGCACATGGGGTGAGTGATAGGTGAAGAGACTCTCAATAAAATGACAAGCAGCAGCCCATGTGACAAGAGATATTCTAGGCTTGCTGAAGACTATTCTTCTTCCTTTTTCCTGGAACAAAATAAGGCTTAGCACTTGCCTTTGGATTAAGTCTTAGGACCCAGTGAATGAGAACTGGAGTTGTGGGGTAGAGCCAGAAAGAAAGCCTATTTGAGTGTGTAATAAATTCAAAGAAAAAACAAATTACAGGAAGAAAAATGAACCAAGTTAAAAATAAGATAGCTCCAACGTTATTGCTAGACAGAAAATATAACCCCTGTTAGGCAGGGAAGCCAAAGTGGTATGAAAGAGAAAATATGAAGTTCCACCTAAAAATAACTGGCAGACTAACACAGACTCACCGTTGAGAAATACAGAATTTCTGAAATGAGCCCGAGATTGCAGTCCCACTCGGCAGGGAGGGGTTGCCACAGTCTGGAATTTAAAGTTCTCTTCCAACTATGAAGCTGGCAATAGAGGACAGAGATCAGCTCAAGAGCATTCCTATCTGTTGGCTCAAAGACTCGCAGAAAACTCAGATAAGCCAGTGGGCAAGAGGCAGAACTTGGGCTGAAGGTCAAAAGCCTGGCAGAGCTCATGGCCAGTTAGACCTGGGCTCCTTGCAGCTCCCGCATCTGTAAAGTGACTCAACACTAGGTGCTGACTGACCTCGCTTGTTTATTTATTTACTAAATCACCCCTTTCCATGCTGTTCCTTCCTTAAGGCGATGGCACCCGACTCTAGTACTGTCGCCTGGAAAATCCCATGGACGGAGGAGCCTGGTAGGCTGCAGTCCATGGGGTCGCGAAGAGTCGGACACGACTGAGTGACTTCACTTTCACTTTCCACTTTCTTGCATTGGAGAAGGAAATGGCAACCCACTCCAGTGTTCTTGCCTGGAGAATCCCAGGGACGGGGCAGCCTGGTGGGCTGCCGTCTATGGGGTCGCACAGAGTCGGACACGACTGAAGCGACTTCGCAGCAGCAGCAGCATGGTTGTATAATAGCAACCCAGTAGCACAGAGAGTAGAAAGCATCTATGGGATCTGGATGTGACTCTTATGTTCAGGCCACTTCCAAGCTGTGTGCCCTGGTGAGTCTTCCAACCTCTCTGGGCCTCCAGCTCCTCAAGAGCCAGAAGACGTCACTCAACCCAATGAGTTACGAGGGAAGAGTCCTGCGCATGAAAACAGTATTGTCTTCCGCCTTCCCTGTCTTCTAGTGTGCTTCAAACCTTGACACTCCTGGAATAAATGCAAATGATTAGCCTCCCACTTCCCCCAATAATGCAGGTGCGTGGTGCATGCACGCT
The DNA here is from genome assembly GCF_029407905.1 of Bubalus kerabau. Classification (NCBI taxonomy): domain Eukaryota; kingdom Metazoa; phylum Chordata; class Mammalia; order Artiodactyla; family Bovidae; genus Bubalus; species Bubalus kerabau. The sequence goes on from NC_073627.1 coordinate 128,617,780, forward strand.
CAGTCATGTCCGACCCTTTGTGATCCCACAGACTGTAGCTCGCCAACCTTCTCTGTCCATGGGATTTTCCCAGAAAGAATACTGGAGTGGGTTGCCATTCCCTTCTCCAGGGCATCTTCCTGACCCAGGGCTCGAACCTTCATCTCCTACATTTCAGGCAGATTCTTTACTGTCTGAGCCACTGAAGAAGCCCAATAATGCAGGTACTAAACTCTATGAGACCGACCAGTTGTATCCATTTTGGAACTAGACTGAGCAGTCTTAGGTTCAAGACCTGGCTCTGCCATTTATCAGCTCACAGCCTTTGGGGCTCGACTTGCCCCAGTAGAGCCTCGGCATCCTCTGTTGTGGAGTAGGGAAAATATTAATATCAACTCCACAGGGCTGTTACAAAGTAAAACCAGACAAAGGATATAAAGACAGCCTTATAAACCATAAAACTCTATGCAGACGTTACAGATTAGAGCAGCATATACAGACGTGTGCACACATACACAGCCTTGTTTCTGCCTGACATCTGGTATAAATGACTCGCCATTCCATCAGTTTACATCCACAAGAATACGTCCCATTTCATTTTTCTTTTGTAATTTCAGCCATGTGCCAAGCCTCTCACTGGTGCTGAACAAACAGAATCAACTTCTACCTCACTATTCAATATTTTCCATTTTTATCCCCCAAAGGAAGACCCCTACCATGTGTGGCAAGATTCTGAAATGACATGATCTGATTCCAGGGTTTAGAAACATGACACATTTTTTGGCCTGGCACCTATCACTGAACAATTCAGAAACACTCCGGGGAAAGGAGTGCCTCAATGTTACAGAGAAAGGCCCCAGTAACTGGAACCGACGCTTTCTTCCTGTTTCATTAAGTACATCATCTGCTCACGTTTGGCGCTTTTCCACTGGCTAGGAACCTACAAAAACTGATGTGGTATGACAGCTGAGTTGGTGCTGCCAGACACGCTTCCTCACTGGCTCGGAAATGGGGGTGGGGGGCAGCGAGAGGGGAAGGAGCTGGGAGGGGTGGGAGTGGCAGCTGTCACATTACACGCTTGCACTTCAGATTTCTCTCACATCCCCCGACAGAAGCACCGGCCGCATGACTGCTAGGGCTCCACGCTCATCCATCCCGGAGAGACAAAGAGGCCGTGTCTCACCAGGGATGTCCATCCTCCCGAGGCACTTCTCAGCCTGTCTTCAGGGCAAGCTCTCCTCTAGCGTTTAAACCTGTTGGCTTCTGGGCCTGGTACTTCAACCATCTGCCCACCGCTGATTCTGAAAAGGCTCTGCTGTTCAGTCTTCCTGCCAATTCAGTGGGCTGACCACTGCATCCTTCAGCCGGTTTGTAAAAACGCTCCCCTGAAGGCAGTGGTCACGGTGTGTTCCGAGCCTGAGGATCAGCCTCAGCAGGCCTTGGGGATCCTGCTGAGATGCCTTCAGTTACCTAAGTCCATGTTCTGTCACCCAAGTTCATGAAAATCTCATTCATCCTCACTCAGAGGAAGACTCCGTCCTCCTGGCCTGCTTTCCTCACTGACAAGGTTGGGGACATTAATAGTGGGAGTGACATTGTGGGGGGCAGGGAAGGGGAAACAGAGAGAAGGGTGCTTGAATTTTTCTCATCCGCTCTATAAGGAAGGTCGCTGCCATAGGACCCTCCACGGCACTCCCTTACATCTGCCAGAAGGAACGGCTCAAGACCAATTATTCTAAGAGCCAAATCATCATCCCAGGCAGACGTCTTTCAACATCCAACTGGCTCGCGTCCAACAAGTCTATACAATAGGTCAAATCATTCTGTTTCCTGGGGGTTTAATTTGCAACTAATTCCTCTTACAGGGTTCACTAGAAAGCTCCCACTGTTTGAAACGAGATGTGCCGGGTACTTTGTGGAGATTGTTCTACGTGGTGGGCAACCTGACATTGCTGCTTTGAAAAATGCCTGAGCTGGAATGACCGCAGCCATTCTGTGTGCCTGCAGCCAGCCATGGTCCACAGGTGGGAGCAGACACAGGGTGGGCCACCTGTCCACAGGCTTGATTGGCTGGCTCAGTTTTCAGGGGGATCTGAAGCCCACCTCTGCCCTCATGCCCTAGAAGAGCTTCCCAGGTTCTTGTCTGCACTGACAGCCTTTGAGCTCAGCTGGGGCTCTCAGGGGAAGTCTGCTCAGGAGGGAGAAGGAGCATGTTGGAAGAACAGCCTTGAAGGCTAACTAACTGCATGGAGGGTCCCTAACCCAGGCCCTGTGGCCTGGCTGTGTGATTACGTGCATAGGGGCCAAGATGGCAGAAGCCTGCTTTAAGGACTTTAATAGTGCAGCAGTACTTTAAAAAATATTTGGCACGTCAGCTAACACTTAGGTGAGAGTCTGAAACATTTATTTCTACAAACACCAGCTGGTTCCCCATCCTCTGAACGCTGGGCACATCCAGAATCACAAAGTTAGCACATGCACTTTGTGTCAGGCCTGCTCCCTACCCCATGCCCCCCACCAATAATCACCTCTCCTTTCAGCTCCCCGAGGCCTTCCAGACCAGGTTGAGCTCATCTTCTTCAAGTGCTGCCCTTGGATACCTTGGGGAGGCATTCTGCCCCTCTGCTGCCCACTCCGGCACTGATGACCCAGCCTATTCACGCGTCAATCAATGCAAGGCCTCAAGACATTTCTTCCAGTGCCGGTTTTAACTGCCACAGGACTCTGTGTCCCCAGCTTCTTATCCTAGACTTAGTTTTCCAACTTGACCTCAGTTTTAGAGCAGAGGCTCAATGGGTTCAATCTGTGTGCCCCAAGGGGCCCACTGACCACCTGGTGCCAGTAGATGCTCGATGCTCAACTGATACAGGGGAAAGATAAGCTGATGGCTGGGAGTGGATAAAGGGTGGGTTAGTTAACTCCCAACAGTCACTGAGGTAAAGCCCAAACTCCTTTCAGGGGTTCAGAAAACCTCCTGGGACCTGGCCATCAAGCACCCACCAACTGCCCATCTTCCCACATGCTCTCCACGAGCCTTGAAGCTGCAGCCACACCAGCCACTCGGGACTGCTCTCTTCACTCCCGGGGTGGCACAGGCTGTCTCTCCCCCTCCCCCACATAGCACCCACCTCTGAGCTTCCTCAGGGCCCAGCTAAGCACCCATGAAACCACTGGTGGGTCCTCTGCTCCCAGCTGGCTCATCTGTCAAGACTTGGGTCAAGCTTCACCTCTTGGGAAGCCTTTCCTGCCTCTTTCCCTTGGAACCCGAGAGATTGTGCCATCTGGTGAGGACTGCCACCCAACGAAGTGAAGTCCAAGAACGTTGGTGCCTCCCAGGGTCTCATTTACGTCAGTGCTGCAAAATGACTGCTGCAAGGACGAAATGCTCCTGAAGTCCTGCAAGCCCCCCCACCCGCCGCCACAGCCATCTTTTTGTGGCTGACCCTAGAGGCCCAGAGGGCAATGTTTGATGCCACCCTCCTTTGGCTCCTCTAAGGCCCACAAGCCCTCAAGATGGTTTCCGCCTGGTATCCACGCAGCATAACAAAACCAACAGGTTCAGGAGACAGGGAAGCCATCTTGCCACATTTCACTGGGGCACAGCTTTTTTCCCTTGTAAAGTGATGCCCCGCTCACCTGCCTTCTTGTAAAGGGAAACATGTAAAGGGGATTTAGTGTTCCTGTTGCTCTGAGATCTCACCACTACAGTTTCAAGGCACTAGTGACCAGCAGCCGGCTGCTCGGAGGGAAGAGGAGGCAGTAGGGCCAAGGTCAGACCAGACTGTTACCCCACCAGCCTGGACCTCCAGACCACAAACAGCTCCATAAACTGTAAACTTCCCTGAGCCACAGACACTCCGGGGACCCATGATATCTCCCCCAGAGTGAGGCCAACTGTTTTCTGCATCGCCTGTTTTCATATTCAGGAGAGTGTGTGCTCCAACAGCCCCAAAATCATTATTTGTGGGCAAGTGCTCATTTTTCAGGGACAAACAGGAGCTCTAAGAACCCAACTGATGATTACGTTTGCAGCATCACACCAACTTCAAAGGCAAGCCTCAGATGCGTGCAGAGGAAAGGCCTGTTTTCATCCCATTTCGACAAGCTCTTCCCGAGTGCAGGGCCCCATGCTAGACTCTGAGGGATGACTCAGGCCTGGTCCAGGCTGCTGGAGGAAAGAAGGACTCAGTTGGGACCCAGAGCAAGAATAGGAAAGAGGGAGTAGAGGCACTGCTTGGGTTCCGGGGTTGGGGGGCGGGGGGCGCAGGGCAGGGAGCCGGGGGTGGCTCCTGGAAGAAGGAGGTTAAGGTGAGAACTGATGCAGGACAGCAGAGGTGTTGCCTGGAGTCTGGGGTCCCTGGGAGGGGCTGGGTGCAGAGGGAGGCATGGCTTGAGGAAGGCCTGGAAAGCCTGGGTCTGTGGGGCTCAGTCAAGGTATTTGAACAGGGGAGTAACATCATCGGGCCATGTCCAGGGAAACCATCTGGAGACAGCAAGAAGGAGGGATCTGGGAAGGGTGCACGGGCAGGCTGGCCTGTGGCCCCTCACTTGATCCTTGACAGGTCCCTCCTCTCCCTGAGAGCTCCCCTGATGTGTGCCCTGGGGACACGTGGGACCCAGGAACTCAAATGCCCCTCCTCTTTACGGGATGATGTATGTGCAAAGTGACAACCTTTTAAAATGTATATTTTAAAAGATTTTTTTAAAAAGTAGGCATGGTGAAATCTGCTCCATTTGGAAGCAGGCTTCTCTGGAAAGACAGCCCCCAGATCTCTGGTGTGGCTTGAGCTCTGGTTGGCAGGGTGAAACAGGCTGTGTGGAGGTCTGGTGGTGACTGGTGACAGAGAACAAAGGCTGCAGCCCTGCCTGCAGTGCCCAGGAGGGCATCTGCGCGGGGGGTCGAGTGCCAGGGCCAGGGCCTCTGTGGGATTCCACTGTGTCTTATTGCTGCTACGGCCACCACCAATGAAGATTAGCACTTTAATCTCCTCATGACCAGGTCAGAGCTTTGACTTTAGAGATGGGAAAACTGAGGCCCACAGGGGCAGTGCCTTGCCCATGCTTAAACCAGGAGGCTGTGGAGCTGGGATGAGCTCCAGAGTCCTTCAGCTCACGATCCCCCATCAAACCACAAAACGCCCTCTACCCTGGCCCTGTCTAATCCAGTCACTCACAGGTTTCTAGCCATAAGGTCACAGCTCTGAAACTAACAGGATGAGTCTGCAAGGCTGTTCCCCTGCCACTAACAACTCCCAGAGGAGGGGTTTCTGCTCCTCTCTGCAGCTCCCAGTGCTCAGGACTTGCAAGGGGGCTGGTGGGGATGTCAATAAGATACCAGAATGGATGTCCATGCCCCTGCAGCAGAGGCAGAAAGAGAAGGAGGCAAGAAGTCAAGGAGCGCAGTGCTGCTGGCAGACCAGACCAGAGTGCCAGGAAGTGAAAGAGACCTCAAGTTAAAGTGAAGCCTCTCAAACCATGGGACCATCTGTCCCAGAGTCATGGAGCCAGCTATTAAAAGGCAGATTCCTGGGCCCCAGCGAGAGCATATATTGGTGCAAGGCCTGGCAATCTGCATGTGCAACATCTACCTCCCCTGGCTTCCCCATGTTGACTATGACACAAACTGACGTTGGAAGGCCCTGAACTCACATCTTCAAGGCGGCCTGCCCCTCCTCTTGACCCAGGGTGGCGGGCAGGGTGTTGGACTGACACTCTTCATGTTTCAGAGATCAGCAGAGATGAGGGCCCTCTTGGCCTCCGGAGAGCAGACCTGGGGGCAGAGAGCGTGGGTGGGTGTTCTATGGAGCCTTCATGTCTCCTGCACGCTCCTGCCCTGGTGGACCTGCTCTGAGGCAAGTGGGATGCTGTCTGCAACATAGGGCTAACCTGTCATCTGGGGACTCTAGCATGGCTTGTCCTCCAGAGTCACTGCAGGCTGCCCTCATCACACCCCTCTAATGTGCAAGGTACTCTGGGCCAGAATGGCTTCTCTTGCCCCCTGAGTGCCCCAGAGGACCAGGGGTGAAGAAGCTCCTGAAATGAATCACAGAAACTGGACTGTGTGTGTGGAAGCCAGGCTTATGGTCAGGTACCGGGCTCCGGTCCTGGTTTCCTGTGTGTTTTTAGGAAAGTGCCTTAACCTCTCTGAGTCTTCATAGCCCTGCCTACATAACAGGGATAAACACCACATGTCCCGTCCTGTCTACCTCCCCAGGGTGACATGAGAATCAAAGGAGCATGGGTATGTTCAGGTCAACAACACAAGGGCTATTGTTAGGTGGTTTTTTGCTATTCTTTTTTTAAGCATTAGGAAAAAGGTGTGTTCTTTTCTTCTAACGCTAGAGATCAAGTCAATGTGAGGTAAGCTGGCTTTTTTTTTTTTCAGCAGTAGGCTTCCACCTGGCTGGCCACTTTCTCCAGGAAAAGAAAACAGGGGTCCTTGTAGACAACTCTGAATGGGCCTTTCATAATTCTGGAATCCCAAGTGCGTGTGTGCTGTTTATGTCAGTACTTATAAAGGGAAATGGAACCACCCTTGTCAGGAGAGGAGATAATCGTCCAGTATGTCTCCCTGGCAGAGGCACTGTTGTGTAATTAAAGATGATAATTATAGCTCCGCGTCTAGTGTCAAACCCGGGGCTCTTTCCAGACGCAACTGAGCCTCTCCTCGTGCTGTGTGAGCAAAAACACACAGGCTGTGGATGGGAGGGCCCAGGCAGCCCTGTCCCGGAGCCTTGGGTGGCTCCTGTGAGGCCAGTGCTTCCGGTGTGACCTGGAAACTTTGTCCAGGACAGCAGGGTCCTCTGCAGTCCAGCCTCACTGCAGGATGAGAACAGGTGTCTGAGGACATGGTCCCCAGACCTAAGAGCAGGATGGAGGGCCGGCTGGCTCCAGAGGGAACCCAGGTTGGTTCCCTTGGAGGGCACATACTCACTGGCACAGAGCTCTCCCCTGGTGCCCACCAACAGTCCTCCGAACACTGACTTGAGCACTCAGTCTCCTCCTCTGTCCATGGGGTTCTCCAGGCAAGAATACTGTTGTGGATTGCCATGCCCTGCTCCAGGGATCGAACCTGGGTCTCCTGCATTGCACGCAGATTATCTGGGCTTCCCAGGTGGCGCTAGTGGTAAAGAACCCGCCCACCAATGCAGGAGACACAGAGACTCAGGTTTGGTTGGTTTGGTTGCATGGAACCCTTGGGCTTCACAGCCTCCCCAGGACCTGGTGCCCACAGCCTGGAGTCCATTGGAAGTAGCGCTTCATCTGAAATCTGCCATCCGTTTCTAGCTGACTTTGACCTGAACTCTGTGTGGTGTTATTGGAGACCGAGGTGACTCCTTGGTCTCAGCCTCAGAAAGAGAGTCTGCCCTTCTCCTGGGAATGTTCAGGACTGAGGCAGGGTAAGAGGCTGGGGCCCAGAGGGCAACTGGGAACTTTCCCTTTGCACTGGGAGCTTCGGGATTTACAGCAAATCTTTGTCCAGATGAAAATTAGTTTCAAGTCTAGGGGGCACACAGGCTGCGTGTATTAATAACAAACAAACCCTTCCTCCTAATTTCTGGGTGCAAATTATGAAAATCATAAGAACATTGCCTAGTTTCCTTTGAGGCTCAATTCAACAAGATTCCTTTGCACGAAAGCCTAGGCAAAGCTTTGGTAGAGGTGGGTTGCTGAGCTGGGGTGGAGGTGGGTTGAAGGCGGGGTAGAGGTTGGGGAGCCAAGAGCCAAGGCGACTGCCTTGGGTGGGTGTCTTTCACAATTCAGAAGCCTCCCTGCTGCCTGTGGGCCAGTCCTGCAGCTCCTCCTTCCAGGCCTCCTTGGCGCCTGGGCTCAGCCACGCCCCCGCTGCCTCTACTCCCACCACGCTTCCCAGCCCAGCCACCAGGTAGGGGAGTCTGTCCTAACCCATGCCACCCCCGAGCCCAAGCAGACCAGTCCATGCCCTCCTCTGCAGTCGCCAGGGATGCACTTCTATGCCCACATCTGACATCCTCAACCACTGATGCAGTTCCATGGCACGGGCCACCTCCCCCTGGAATGGCCTTCCAGGGGGCAGGCCCAGGTGCCTCCGAACTCCCAGCACTACAGGAGGTCCACAGGTGCTGGGCAAAACCCTCTCCTCAGCTTTACCCTGAGGGGCGGGGGTGCCCCTCCTCTACCTTATCGGTGCTGACACCACCCACCCTACCCTCCAACCAACCCTCCCCCTTCCCCCAAGAGCAGCTGGGCCAGCACTAACCCTTTTCCTAGCAGACTGTCCGCGGAAGCAGCTCTGAGCTAGGGAGTGGGAATAAAGCCCTAGAAGAGGCCAGGGAAGCGGGGGCAGGCTGGGGGGTGGGGGGTTGGGGTGGTCCACTGGCTGTTTTTCAGTTCTGCTGGCTTGCGCAGTTGTGTCTGGAGCACTGCAGCCCCCACTTTCAGGTTTCTGCTTCTTGTCACTGAGGGGGGTGGGAACTGACCCCCACAGATCCATCCAGTCTGACCTGAAAACTGTCCATCCCTCTCCACCAACCTCAGCCCAGAGTCCTCCCCCTGGCCCCTACCCCTGCCTGGCCTCTGGAACACAGCTCCCAGGATGCCAGAAATCTCCCTCGGGGCCCCTGGTTGTTACTCAAGGTTTTGCTTCTGGGCTTCCTAGCCAGTAAAATGGAAACAGCCCCAGGTACTGCCTCCCTGGGCCTTAGAGAAGGTGAGGAGGGTGCTCTGCAGGACAAGGTTCCTGATGGAAGGCTGACCGGTCAGTTCTGAATTAGAATGAAGCTGGTGGGTGGGATGGGAGGGCTTCGGGGGAGGGCTACCCTGAGCTGGCAGGCTGGGCTGGGGTCAGAAGGTGAGGCAGAGCATGAGCAAAGCACCGAGTTAGAGTTGGAGCCCAGAAAAGACGGACAGGAGAAGACTCTCCCCCACCTGGCACTGTGCCAGGTCCGCTGGCTGGCAGGGTCGGGTGGGTGAGGCCAAAGATGTCCCTGCTTTGGCAAGCAGGATGCTGGTGCTGAAGAAAGGTGTGAGGAAGGCTGGTCATGTAAGGGAGACCAGGGTTCAGACACTCGGGCGCCCAGCTAGACGGGGAGGGGGAGGGGCAGCTGGTGACACCCTGAGCCAAGGGAGGGTGACAAGGGCAGGGCAGACTGAAAGGCCTCCCCATCTGGAGGGCACTGCGGTTGGGGCCTGGGGACACAAGTGTCTGTGCTGGTCCCCGCATACAGACCCAAGGCCTGGAGTGAATCTACAGAGGCACAGGCAGCGGGCTGAGCCCAGGATCAGACAGAGGGACAGGAGGGGGACCCAGTGACCAGGACCAAGGGGTGAGCTGGCCAGGGCGTGAGACCCAGCTCTGGACCTGGAAGCCTATAACCTTGGAGGGAGAGTTTACCAACTGTTTCACAACATTGCACCCAAACCAGCACATTCTGACCTGGGGACATTCTTCAACAGAAAGTTCCAGGCCAGTATCTCAAGCACTGGGTGCCAATAGTCTGACAACAATACTTCCAAGCCCTGTGGTCCCTGTGGTCCCTGCCCTCCAGGGGCCCCCAGCCCAGCAGATAAATTACAAAGCAATGTGGTAAGCTCTGTATCAGCGAGATTGCACAAAGAGTGATTGTGGAGCCCACGGAGGGGCTCGGGCCCCAGGAGGTGACCCCTTCTCCAGTACATCACTTTTCAGGTCGCCAGGTACAATTAGAAGCATGCATTCTGGAAAGGAGGGAAATGAGACATTTTATTTATTTGTGCTCACACTGCCAGTTTCAGAAAAGGACCAAAAAGGAGGCAGAGTACCATGAAAACACACAGACCAAGCTAGGTGAGAGTTGAAAGGCAGGATTCCCCAGGAGGAAGAAGAAGGGTAAGGAGGTGGAGGAGGAATAGATCTCGGGCACCTGCCAAGTTGTCCCACAGACCGAAAGGTTGCATCAAAAAAAAAATGCAAATCCATTGTTACTCAGCATCCTTCCCTCGAGCGGCCAGGCACTGACCCTGCAGGGAGAGGGGGCCTGGAATTGGGTGCAATTCCAGGGAGCCTCCATGACTCAGCTTTCCCATCTGCAAGATGGAACTAATGGCACTGCTTCCTCCCGGGTGCCTTAAGCAGATTCTCGGCATAATCTATAAAAGAGCCCTTTAAATACAGCACTCTGTCACTGTTACAAACTTGCAGAAAGCCAAGCTGAGCCCTAGTTAGAGGAGGGTACGAATTAATTAGTCAAATAATAGGGTGTGAGGGCAAATCACTAATCTCCCTCTTCAGGCTTTTGGAGGGGCAGAAACTCCGGTGGGTGGTCTCCTTGGGTAGGCCCTGTCAAGCAGCTCCAAACACATGGAACGCAAAGGTGCCACATCTGAACCCACTGAATCCTCCCCCGAGAAACTTCCTCCCCTTCTTGGATATGACAGGCCCCAGTGGGTAACTGACACGCTCATCCTCCCACTCCCCAGGATCCCAGCTCCTCCCTCCCTCTCACCCACTGCACCCGACGGGCAAGCTCTTCTATCCCATCCACCTGCTCCCACCCACAGCACCCCACAGCCCCGGCCCTGGCTCCGGCCTCAGCCCCCTGGCCTGGATGACTGTTGCAGCCACAGGACCAAAGAACCAGTTGCCCTGCCTCTTGCTTCTCTTTGCTCTAATCCATCCTCCGCACCCAGGCGGCGTGACTTCCTAAACGGCTTCCTAACCTGCCCAGGATGGGTGGTGTTTCCCCACAGCCTCTGTGCTCTGCCCACACCCGAGGTGCGCTGCTGGGTGGAGAGGGGATGCAGGAGCTTTGCTGCCAGCTGCCTGGCATCTACTTCTGGACAGCATTCCCATCAGTCTCTGTGCCTTCAGATCTTTTAATGTCTCTCTGGAATTCGAAAGGGCAAGAGGCAGGGGTGGGGAGGTGAGCTCCTTAATTTCACATTCCCATTCCTTCATTTCCACCTTTGGGAGGATGCCCGTTTCTCTCACAGCTGCCAGGAGACAGAGAGGAATTAGGTGCTGCGTTCCTGGGGTCTGGAACCTCACACCTATGAGGCTGGTGCCAGCACACAGGATGGGGCTTGCTACTCTGGGAAAATTCATGACAACCCCTAGAGTTCGTGCTCCTGCCCTGAGGCCAAGAAGAGAGAGGAACACAGCAGCCAGCCCCTGAGCCAGAGCTGTGCCCCTCTAACCCCAAAGACAGCACTGAGACCATTCTGCCTCCTGAAGGTGGCCAGGGCTCTGGAGACAAGTCTCCATTCTGCCCTTGACTCTGAGAAAGCCGTTGAGCTGCAGTGCCCAGAGGCCGCGGAGTGTCTGCGAAACAGACCTCCCAGGACCAGAGTTCCCAGAAATGAGTTTATGGGAATCACGGTTACGTAACACTCCCCTTTGATCCTGCACCCAGAGCGAAAGCTTCACAAGAACAGGGACTCGGCTTGTTCACTGCTCAACCCCTAGAGCACAGAATGGTGCCAACGCACAGTGGATGCCTGCAAACATCCATCCAATGAACACATGCATCGCACATGGCTCCCTGACTCAGCCCTTGTGACTTCAGACAGCGGTTTCTTGGCAAAATAGAAAAAATTGTTTATACCAAGTAGCTGTTTACTGTTTGCTTTCTTCTCATTCATTGATTCTTCACCTAGACTTGTTTCCTGGGCTCATTCATTCACCTGGTAAATAGGTACTAGGGCAAGAGGAGATGTGAGGATGGGTAACACCCAGTCCTCGCCTTCAAAGAGCTCTCAGCCAGGGAGGGAGCTGAGGGAGGAGGCACCACCGGAGACCTCAGGGCGCCCCGCAGCACAGAGACAGAACTGATCTCCAGGGTAGAACAAGGCACCAAGCGTCTCCTGCCCGACTCCCCCCCAAGGTCAAGTCAGCTCCTTCTCTGCCCCCCTCCACCAACTCAGCAACTGGTTAAACTGGGACTTCCAGATCTGTCACCTTTCAAGGAGGATGTGATGTCTCTGGGCTCCTGAGGGGGCCCCAGCATGTCTGTCACCCAGCCCCTCGTCCCTGGAATTAATTAACAGCCTTACACATTCAATGACTATTTACTGAGTCCCATCTTTGTGCCACATACAACTTTAGCTACTGAGGTTACAGCAGGAACATAGCAGACATTTCTGCCCTTGTGAAACCCACATCTTAGTGGCAGACAGACTATAAATGGATGAAGTGTGTTAAATAGCAGAGTTAAGGAACAAAGTCAAGCAGAGAAGGAGAGGCAAGAAGTGTTGCAGATGGGTTGAAATTTAAGGTAAGTGGCCAGGGAAGGCCTCAATGGGAAGACAGTTTCGAGCTAAGATGTCAAATGTGGCTCTGCTTAGTGCCCCCTCGCCGTGCAGCCCACCCTGGTCTTCAGAGCCCTTCCCACCCCTTCCTCCGTTCTCTTTTCAGTGTCATTCTGCTTGGCCTGTTTCATACTACAGACACCAGTGTTTGAGTCCTTGTCAAGCTCCCCATGCCACCAGGGGTCCCTGGAGGGCAGGGGCCGGGGTCTGGCACACAGCAGGAATGCCATCAGTGACTGTCAGCTGTCCATGGCCTGTCCCAGTCCTGTCAGAACTTTCCTGAAAAGCTGAACACGCTCAATGTCAAGGGTCAAAAGGGCAAGGGGCACTCGGGGTAAGAGAAGAGGAAGTGACTGCCAGTGTGGGCCTGCTGGTCACCATGGGAACCTGAACTTCCTGCTGTCCTCCTCAGCAGCTCCTCTCCCCACCCAGTCCTGGAGCTCAGCAGGTAAGCACCACTGGGTGTGTGTGAGCTGTGCTGTTTCTCAAGAACATGAAAGTCATTGGGTGACTAATCCAAAATCTATTTACACTTGATTATCTCTTTCCTGTCTGGTAGGTAAGTCATTCTGGTAAATGATAGACCAGCCAGGGAACTCTGCACAGTCCATGACCAAGCCTTCTATCTGTCAGGCAGGAGAGTGCCTGGGCAGGTTTCCAAACATTTCAAAACCAGGGCAGGAGCCCTGTTAGAAGTCAGGAGACCTGCTCTCACACAGCTTGTGGCTGTGTGACTGGCCAGCTTGTGCCCCTCTCTGGGCCTCATGTGGAAAGAGGATGCTCGGCAGAAAGACTGCTCTTTAAGGGGAGTGCCATCTGCCATCCCCCAGCCGGTGGAGACCTGTGACGCTCCCCCTCCCCAGGACAGATTGGAGCCTGAGGCAACTAGGAGAGCAGGCAGGCGGAAAGGAGCATGGGGCTTGTACAGGGTGAGGGAAACGAAGGGTGTGGAGACTGTTCGGATAGCTGGGCTGTGGAGGAGGCCAGGTGAGAAGGAGAGACGGGTGCACAGATATCCTGGGAGCAGGGTCCATGGGTGCTGCAGAGCTAGGAAGGGCCTGGGCTCAGGGGCCCAGACAGAAAGGCCCTTTACTTGCCCACTACTAAAAGGACAGGAAAATAGTGTTGCCTCAGGCTATTATACAGAGAACAGATAAACAACAAGGTCCCACTGTATAGCGTAGGGAACCGTATTCACTACCTTGTGATAAACCAGAATGGAAAAGAATATTTAAAAAAGAATGTATAGGTGTGTATAACTGAATCACTTTGCTGTGCAGCAGAACTTAACGCGCTGTAAATCAACTATACTTCAATTAAAAAAAAAAAAAAAGGATTGCCTCAAGTGGGAGGGCAGGGACGACAGTGAACATGTAAGGAGGGCAGGAATCTCAGGCAGGAGGCGGCCCCTCTCTCTGATGGCCAGGCGAGACTCAGAGGGCGCCTTCTCTGAGAAGCATTTGCTAGTGTTTGGAGATTTCATTCTGGGATTCAAGACTAACAGCTCCAGGAATGGCATCTGGAGGTGGCCGTCCAGAGGGTGCAGACTTGAAGCTCCTGGGACAGTGCCACGCCAGCTCTTCCTCACAACCTGGCAAGACCTGGGCTGCCGCTACGAGGAGGGCAGTGGCGGCAAGGTGCGGGTGGGGTTGTCAGGCCTGCCCAGGACAGCCAGAGAAGCCCACTGTGACCACAAAGGCAGGAAACCTAAGGGCTTATAAAGACCCTCATCGAGCCTAGGGAAGAAGGCAGCATCTGGTTTTTCAGATGAGGCAACTGAGGCCCAGAGAGGGGAAGCAACCTGCCTCAGGTCACACAGTACACCAGAGCAGAGCCAGGGCTAGAGTCCACATTCCTGCCTCCTTCCTCCAGAAACAGGCCGCCACTGGAATACAGAGACTTGAAAGTGGTACACAACCATCATTCTCTCAGAAAGCACATTGCCACTGGAAGAGGCCACGCCAGAGGATAAGAAGATATGAAAGGATGCCCCTACCTGCACCTCCACCTTTAAAATCAGTGACCTCCCTGGCAGTCCAGGGGCCAGACTCCCACACTTCCATTGCAGGGGGCACGGGTTCGATCCCTGGTCCCAAATGCCATGGCCAAAAATAAAAGCAATCAAATCAGTAACTGGCTTTACCTGGAGAGTGCCCATGAGCACATGGAGTTTAAAAGGGCATAAGGCAAGTCGTGAGCACCAGGGCTCTGTGTGAAATGGTTTTCTTTTAATTTCCTATTATTATGCTATAAAGTTGATTTTATAATAAAAACATGCTAAGGACTTTTAAATGTATAATTGCTTACATATTAAAAATTATATGAAATGCTTTCAACTAATGCTTATATGATTCATCCTGTGAGATGACACTTTGAACAATTTTATATAGGATGGGGGGTGGGTGGGGGGAGTCACACCTCAAAATGAGGCCTAAGTAACTGTAAAATTCCCAGTTATTTTTGCAGACCCTCTGGGAGTCCAGGACAGATGTGAGTGCATTTTAGCTAAAGGCAGGGGCTCCAGAGGGTGCTGCTTTTCCTGGTTCTGCTGCTTACTTAACCTTTCTGAGACTCAGTGCTCTCATCTGTGAAATGGGGATGATAGTAGTACTTAAATCTCATAGGTTCCTTGGGAGGACTAAATGAGCACATCAGGGGAAGGGTGTGGAGCAGCGCCTGACGCAGAGGAAAGCCCTCTAAAAAAACACCTTCCTTGTCACCACCATCACCGTGGGCACCTCTGAGAATTCCTGGGGTTGAAGGCCTGGGGAGGAAGGATCCCGGGTGAGAAATATTCTGTGCCTTTAGGGTAACAAGGGCCTGATGATCTCATCCATCTTTACATGCTCTTGCCCCGTGCTTTTCCTATCAGGATCCTATCAGAAGCCTCATCTCCTGCCACTCCTCTCGGGCAGAGAGTTCCCACACCTCCATGCCTTTGTTCAAGCTCTTTCCTCTGCCTGGCTGCCAGGCCCAGCTCTCACCCCCACCATTCTCACCTCCCACCCACCTGGGATGGCCCAACGGGAAGCTGCTGTCTCTGCTCTGAACTCTTGGAGGTTTACTGCTCACCTCCACGCACCAACCAGCCCTGGGGTCCATGTCTGTCTCCATGCTTCACAGATATTCCCAGAGGCAGAGGCAGTATTTGCCTAGGCTACATGGTCCAGATACCAACACAACAGGGCTTGGCAAAGGCTCCGGGTACCAAGGGTACTGCAGAGGACCTGGGAACCAACTGCTCCAGCGTCCTGCTTGTTTGGCCACCCACCTCCAAATGGGTTGGAGTTAGAAATGCAACCTACTCCAGCATTCTTGCCTGGGAAATCCCATAACAGAGAAGCTTGGCGGGCTACAGTCCATAGCATTGCAGAATCGGACATGACTGAGCAACTGAGTATGCATGCATGCACTCCAAATGGGCAGGGCCCCGATGGGGACTGGTCAGAGAATTCAGCAGCACAGAAAACCACGTGAAGGACCAAACAGGCCCTCTGCCCCCAATATCAACAATCTCAAGCACATGTACGAAGTTTGTTCCTCCACCCAAGACTCACATCAGTGTTACATGCCTTGTTTTACAATGCGGTCCCCAACACGCTAAGCACCCTGGCCCACACAGTCACCCCAGTGGGCCTGACTCAGCCCAATACCCTTCCCTCTGCATCAGTAGGTGTCTCTGTGCATCTGGAGCTCTCAAGTCCCAGCATCAAGCCTCAGGGAAGAAGGAGAGAATGGGCTGCAAAGCAGGGTTTTGGAGAGGGGTGGCATGATTCTACCAGCTCAGTGGGAGGTTTGGCCTGGGGACACTAAAGGTAGACACAGGGGCAGGATGGACATCAAGAAGTGGTATGATCCTTCCTCTTCAGCGCACACATGGAAAAGGTCAAGACCAGAACCTGACCTCAAGGGATGGGCCAAGGAATAAGAAAAGGGGAACCAGGACTGAACAGTTACTGTGAGTCAGGCTGGCACTGAGAAAGGAAGCTGCCAGCCCTAACCAGATCCTCTCCTATTCAGAGCTGGTCTCAGGTGCTCCCTTTGTGGGACTGGTCCTAGGTGTCTGATGACAGGGCAGGGCACAGTGAATCAGGACACCCTGGAGCTCAGGGTTGGCACAGACCTAAGAGGTAGCCTGAACCAACCACACATCTGAGACTTCACTACTTTCCTGTCCTCTCCCAGTGCTGGTTGTCTTGCCTCTGCTTGGATGCCTCTAGGGATGGGCAACTCAGTACTTCACAAAGTAGCTTCATATTTAACCAGAATGTTTTAAAAAATCTCAAAAGGATCATGACCTTTTTGAGCTTCAGTTTCCCCACCTATAAAAAGGAAAGCTGGGACTGGGTTACTAGCTTTCCAACTGGGTTCCATAGAGCCCTAGGTGTTAACTCCTTAACACCTAGGTGTTATCTCCAGAGCTGCTATTAGGGTGAGAGAGGTGATCAGGACAAAAAGTGAGGTCCAGGCATACATGGGTTCTGAGGCTCCATGGAGACCTGAGCCTCCATTTTGGAGCCACAACCTAAATCCCGTGGATGACACTAGGGGAGCCGATGGGAGAGGGTAAGCTGAAGCAGACAAGAGGGAAGTGGGTAAGAGGAGCCCCTGGAAAAACAGGCATGCTTCTCCATGCACTCCATCCTAGCTACAGACAATGGGGTGGCTTGAGTTATCTGTTCACCAAATCATACCTCCCACAAGCTCTCTACCGCTTGCTGCACGGTGCCAAGACTGCGGAGAACAAAACCTTGCCAGTTAATCATAGGCCCCCTATTCCACATGGGCCATGATGAGGAGGCTGAAAATCAAGCTGGACAGACCCTACGTAGCTGTTAAACAGGGTGTTGGCAGACAGCACCCCCAACTGACTACCTGGCTATGTTGCCTTGGAGCAATTACTTAATATCTCTGTGCCTTAGTGTATCAGGGCAATGAGCACCTACACTTCAAAGAGTAATGGTGAAGATCTGACGAGAATTCACACCAAGTGCTGTAAACAAGTATGAGAGAACTTGGCAATGGCCGCCACTGCTGCTGCTGTTATTACTGATCTATCCTTCCTTAAACCGGGAAAAACAGAATCACAGAACATGCTACCCCAGGGTCAAAACAGCTAGTTCACAGCCAAAAGCAGCTACAAGTACTAGTGACTGTCCACTCTAAGGCACCTGCTTCTCAGTGAGAAACTGAGGCCCACTTGGTGGCAAGTGACCATCCCAGATCTGCTTGACATCAGCCTGCTCTCCTTTCAGACCAGTATAGAGAGGCACGCCATCTCAGGCACAGAGGCCGTGCTCATCCCAGGAGCGTTATTCTTACATACCAAAGAGACCTGCCCCGTTACTAGAAGCTACGTGCACTGACACATAAATATTACAGCATCAAAAAAAGAAAGGTCACCCTAAAAGGTCAAATGTAAACTTGTTCTGTGCCACCCCTTGCTTGGCTGCCATCCCTGGCACCCACCTCTGTCACCTCCCCTCCCATGCGAGCTTCACAGCAGCTCAGTGAGCTACTTCCTGGAACACTTACACGGTGCTGGCTAACCCAGCCCCCAGCCCCGCCATCAGTCACTGCGGTGATGGTGATGTTACACACAAAGAATTCCAAGTCAAAGGAGCTGCTGCAAGGTCATTACACCCAGAAAATGTCCAGTTTAATCACCTATTTCCTTAAAAACATAAAAACATGGGTAAATTGGAGCATAGTCTCCAAGGTACAAAGCACGGAGCAGAAAATAGAAGGATGCTTCTTTGGAGAGAGAATGCCTGAGATCTGAACAGGTTTCTGGTAAACTCAAACTGCCCTGCATTGGGCCTTGCCCCTGTGGGTGTGCCTCATTTAAAAGCCAAAGTCCCTCAGGACAATTCCACCTGGCAAATCAGCTCCTCACCACTGCGGTCCACGGCAGCACCCAGGAGGAGCCCGGCTCCACTCCAGAGACGCTGAGCAATTGCAGACTCTCCCCAAAGTCTGGCTCGCAGCAGATGCTCCCGCCCACCCCTGTCAGCTCCCCGCCCCCAGGTTCTGAAGATGCAGGTCTGGATCTGTAATGCCTTCTCCCTTTTTTGCTGGTGGGACCCCAGGGAAGTGACTTGTCCAGAGTCTCCATCACCTGTGAAATGAGACAACACCTCCTTTGCAAGGACATGGTGAGGCTTAATGAGCACGTATGTCAGAGCGCCCACAGAGGCTGCTCTGCCAAGAGAGATCAGGAAGGTGGGAGAGGGCATAAGAGGCGGCCCTCGGGAGTCTGACCAGTTGCTTCCTGCCTCAGCCCTTCACAAAGCAGCCTGGTGTTCTGGAGCCTACACAGGTAGCCAGAGAATTGCTTTCCGTGAGCAGGAAGAACATGAGGCAGAGTCCTGGAAGCAGGGCCTGGACTGATACTCAGATTCTTCAGCAATTATCCTAGAGGGTCTCTGCAGCCCGAGAGAAACATTCAACACAAGCCCAGCATGTGCTAAGAGCTCAGTAACTGGTGCTTCCTTTCCCTTTCTCCTCCTCCTCCCCCTCCTTCTTCTTCTCTTCAATATGTTCTTTTATTTTTTATTTTACTTTCTGGCCACACCACATGCAGGATCTTAGTTCCCCAATCAGCGGAAGCACAGAGTCTTAACCATTGGACTGCCAGGGAAGTCCCTCCCTTCCTCCTTTAAATTCAGAAGGAATCAGGAGAACGTGCTCAAAAACATGAACACCAAATAAACAATAAGAGGGTCACAGAAGGAGGCACCTGAATCCCAAACCCTGAGACATACGGGGCACCGACTCAACAGGCTCAGAATTCAGGGCCACCTGCCTGTGGTCTGCAGTACATGGTGCCCCTGCTCACATCACTGTCCTGCTCAGGGTCAGAGCAGGCCAACCCACGAGCATTCTTCCATGCCTGGACTATCCTCCTGAGCCAGGGGGACCCTCATGGAGGGGTTCTCCCCTGCTTGTGATCTCCCTACCACCCGCCCATGCCTAGGGTCTGTCAAGATGGCTGCTATCTGATATCTCTTAATTCTTTAAAGATGCTCTGGAGCTTCCCTGGTGGTCCAGTGGCTGTGATTCTGTGCTCCTCAAGGCAGGCGGCCCAGTTCGATCCTTGGTCTGGGAACTAGATCCCACATGCTGCAACTAAGGATCTCGCATGCCGCAACAAAGACTGAAGATCCCGCATGCCACAATTAAGACCCGGTGCAGCCAAATAACCATTTTTTTTTTTTAAGATGTTCCAAGTATTATTCTGGTGAAAACAGACCCCCCAGGATACCACATACCCGGCCACATTCTTCTGGGCCCCACACTGCTGCTCTGACAGGTTTCATCATCAAGGGCCAATAGGAAAACAGTTATAGGAGGAAAGTCTCTGTGTTTCCTATAAGCCTGCCACAAAGACCATGGTGCTTTAAGCTGCTTCCTGTCCTAAAACAAAGATTTTCTTGGATTGGGGCAGGGATAACTTTGTCCCTAAAGACCTAGTCTGCCCCCTTCTACTAAGTAATAAAAGCAAGGTAACCCTGCCTGTTTCTCTTATTGCCCTGATTGCTAGGAAGCTCCAAGCTTTCCACCTCAAAAGCTGTATCTTTTTTGAATTAGAAATTCCTAAGATAAACTCCCCCCACCTCCCCACTTACTTCTTGGTCTCTCTCTTGATGAACTGTACTTAGTACCCTACTATCTCTGGACAGTCACTGTGCCCTGCCGGGTTCTTCCTGAGGTCAGTGAAACCTGAACAGATAACCTGTGGTAAAGATTCAACACAGTGCCACCCCCCAACCACCACCTCCAAAGTACACACCTTCCCCTGCAGAGGCTGGCCGGTGACCACGTGACCCATCCACCTCCCCGCGGAGTTGCAAGTGTCTGTGCTTACCAGTCATGATCCTCTGGGCCTCATAGGGCTCCATGTAGCCTGCGCTCTCTCCCTTTCCTGCTTTGCTTTTGAGATCATTCTTGGCATCAAAGGGGTCCGAGTAGTCATCAGCGATGATCACCTGTAGGGAAGATGGCAAGGGTGTGAGTCCACCTGGGGCTTTCTACTTCACTTCTGTTCACAGCCAGGCTTTGCTCCAACAAATATAAACCGAGTCTGTGCCAGGTGGGCAAGGAAGGGGAGGTGGAGGCTGGAGTCTGAACTGGTGCCCACCAGCAGGGAGCTCTGATTCTTGCAGGGGTAACAGGGAACCCACGTTGCTGTGCTCCATCCTAAGGGAGGGTCCTGGGCCTGCACAGGCAGGATGGCTGCTCCAGGCACAGTGAAGTGAGAACAGAAGCACAGAGGCAAGAACCTGGAGGGCGTCTTCAGGGGATGTGACTTGCTTAGCGCAATGGAATGAATGGAGAGGGAGGAAAGTTGGAAAGGAGCTCGCAGAAAGCCCAGAAATGCTGACATGCTCCTGGTGCTGGCTGAGGCATAGAAGAGTTTGTCTCGAGATAATTATGTCCAGCGTTCCACTTTCCCAAATCTGGAACACAACCATGCCTTGGGTAATCAGACAACAATTCGGTGAGATCAACGCTCTGCAAAGATGACTGAGGCCCCAGCCGGGCCCAGTGAAAACACAAGAGCAGCTCGGGAATGGCCAGACAGACTGCTAACGGCAGCGAGGGCCTTGGAAGCCACACATCAGAAGACTCTCCTGTGACAGATGGGGAAACGGAGGTCTAGAGCGGGCGGGGGCTGAACCGGGACCCTTGGCTGGTTCCTCTGCCTCCTTCCAGGACTCCTTATTTGTCTGTATTCCAGATAACAACAAAAGTTCCACAACAAACAGAGCAGTCACCTGGGGCTAGGTGGGGGGGGGGGGCAGCCAGGGGAGTCCCCGAGACCATAAAAAATCTGAGTTTTGAATACTTCAAAGCTTTCTCTTTTCCCAGGAGAAAGGTAAAAATTCCCATTTGCAGGCTAAAAGCAAACACAGCAACTTTTCTTCTCATTGGAGGTGCCCCTCAGGGCACCCTCACCAGAGGGGAAAGCACAGGTCCCTTTTCAACGCACCCTCGCTCCACCAAAACTCACTGTGACTTGGGCTCCTTTGGTCCCACATCTGGCAAAGGGCAAGTCCTCAGCCTCCCAGCCAGGGCCACCCAGCTGCCTCTTTTGGGAGGAGGGGGGCAGGTTAGCCTGTCTCTCAACCCTTGGGGCTTCATGAATTGTTATTTAAATTGTAGGTTTAATTAGAAACCACAGGAGCCTCCACTTTCACCCAGCTCCTGGAATGTAAGGCATCTGAGGGGCCTGTAAACCCAGGGGAAGGGAAAAATCCCCCTTTGTCTGCCGGGTAAGAGGCAGTTTGTGGCAGCAGCCCTGGCCGGGTGAGCAGAGTGACCTCCAGCTGCCCGGAATGTGATGCCCACGTTAGGACCGCGGGCAGCTGCCCTGTCACCAGCGTGTGGCCAGGACAGCCGGCGGAAGGCATCGCACACAGCAGTCATTTCTCCCTGAACAAGGGCAGGCTTATCCGTGAAAGACCCAGGGCTGGAGCACCATCTGAGTATGTGCAGGGCCCAGTGCCACCGCTCCAAAGCGGCTGTGGGTCAGGCTCTAGTCCCAGTGGAGGCGCTTCCAGATGCTGACGTTGTAATTGTGGCCTTTCTGGGGACTCCCTGAGCTCAAATGACACGGACAGGGAGAGATGGGGGAGAGGAGCAGTAGGGCCTTTCACGTCTTCCATATGATATTTCTACTCTACCATTTGCAGAACACATTAGGGAGAAAATTAGACACGTGAACCACTGTCCTACAGAACAGCTCAGATGCAGATCTGGGGTGCATAGGGTTTTGTGTCTCAGAATTCAAGGGGCCAGAAGTCCAATGGAGAAAATGATGAACCTGCTGTGGATAACATGTAATCTCATTTCTCTTGTTCTCGCCTTCCTTGCAGTCTCTTTTCTTCGTGAACACCCTCCGACTATTCTGCAACAAGGAAGGGAGCAAATATTTCCCTAAAAGAACAAAATCACTTTGGGGGGATTAACTGGGGAGGGTGCTGGGCTGCGTAATCTAGAAATCAACATTCCAGCTCCTCCCGGAAGTGCTCAGTAATTTGCAAACACGGAGGCAAGCAGGATACAAACCAAATCTTTGTTCACCCTGGGACAGGAGCTCTGGGAGGCCTTCGGTTCAGCAGGCGCTATCTGTATTTTCTAATTAAAATGAGATCTGAGCTCAGGCTGTCATGGGGGCCCTCAGGCTGCCTGCCCTGCTTGCTTCCGTTTCAATAAGAATTTACAAATCCTGAAACCAGGGAAAGCTCCTGGTCTCTGCTGACATATGGTTCTAGTTATACCTGCTGACAGTTTGAAAATCCTTCCGTTTACAAAAAAACAGTTTAGAATTCTGTTAGTTTAAGAAGCAAATCGGAAGGTTCCTAAAAATGTATAATATTTAATCAATTTCCTTTCAAACTTCAAAGTAAGGTTGGTAGAGGGGAGGGAATTTGAGGTTTAAGCAACGTGAAACTCGGCAAACACTAACTGAGCTGTCTGACCTTTCACAAAATCTTGTCCTGGTTTTCGGAGTAAAAATTTAACCAAGAGTTAGGAGAGTTGAGTGGGGAGCTTAGCCATGCAATGCGCCACCGGCCTCAAGGGTGGCCACTATCCAAGCTGCCCAGGGATGCCGCTTTGATTTAAAATGCCCCCGTTAGTGGACAAGTACCTTATATCTAATTAAACAGTTCAAGCATAAGGGAGCCAACCAGGACCCTTCTGTAGGTCAGGCCACACAGGTATACGAGAAGCTTTCCTTGATTTTGATCTTGAATTGGCAAACACCCAACAGGGCACTGGACCCTTCAGATGGCCAGCTTGCCTTACACTGGGCAGGTGCAGAGCTGAGAGGGGAAGCCAGGCCACTGGGCCCACCACTCCCCAGGGAGGAGAGCAGCAGAAGGATGGCTGTTGAGTGCAGCTGCCTAACTAGATGTGGCTGCCTAACACATCTTCTTTCACGGTTTTGGCCTCCTGGGATGGGCGTATTGCCCGCCCCTCTCTGAGAAAAGAAGCCAGGTATGGCTAAAACCCAGGCAAGCCTTTTCTTGCTTTCAAACAAAATTGGAGAGTCCCAGGTTAGCCAGTGGCCCTGAAGGATTTTCATAGGTTTATAAAGCGGTGAAACTGGAGCGGGGCAGGGGCAAGTAGGGGGAGAGTGGGTGCTGTCCTCAAGAGCCCTGTCCCCACCTCCCATTTTTGTACATGGCCTACAGCAGTCCCTGGTGGCTCAGACAGTAAAGAATCTGCCTGGAGTGTGGGAGACCCAGGTTCGATCCCTGGGTGGGGAAGAATCCCTGGAGAAGGAAATGGCAACCCACTCCAGTATTCTTGTCTGGAAAATCCCATGAACGGAGTCTGGCAGGCTACAGTCTATGGGGTTGTGAAGAGTTGGACACGACTGAGCAACTTCACTTTCCTTTCCTTTCCACAGCAGTCCAGAGGATTCTAGAATCCCAGCACACTCAGTGCCCTCTGACAAGGCTCTGGAGTTAGCTCCACAGGCCTCCTTTCTGCTTTGCACACACTGCTGGGTGGAACTGGTCCATCCCTGACAGCAGTCTGCAGCCTGGGTTTTCTCGAGGATTTAGTTTCCTGATGGGAGGTAGTCTTTCAATTCACCCCCAAAGGGAAGCACTAGAGGAAAGTGGGTGTCTCCACTTGGGCACAGGCCCACGTGCTTTAACAGACAGTGGCACTTGTACGGAGAGCCGGGTCCTCTCTCCACAGGCTCTGGGTGGAAAGGTAAATGGTAGAGCCACTGTGAAGCCTAACTTTGGGCAGAATCCACTAAACTCCAAAAAAGCACATAGTTTGACCCAACAGTTTCACTTCTCTGTATTTATTCCTAAATGTGCACAGGGAGACTTGGGCAAGGATGTTCACTAAAGCAAGTAATAAAGAGAAACTTCAAGAACCTTCTATGTCTATCAATAGGGGAATTGCTAAATAAACCGTGCCAGTTTCTACTAAGGAATATTATGCTTTAGATTAAAAAAAAAAAAAAAGCAGTCACTCTAAAGCTATCGCACCAACACTGCTCCATGACGTAGCTTTGAATGGAAGGAAAGCAGGCTGTAGAATGATAAATACAAGATGATACCTATTCATGAAAATTAAACAGAAACCTGTATCTCTATTTAATGTAACAAAAATGTCTGGGGAGACAGACTCTTCAAACTGACAACTCCTCTGGGAGGAGGAAGGGACTGGGATGGGGTGATGAGAGAAAATCAAAGGAGACTTGTCTGTAATATTAATACATTTTTCAAACAAGAAAAACTTATTACTCAATTACATGAAAAACTAAATTTTCCACAGCACTCCTCTTCACAGGTTATTTTTGGTAGAGAAGATAAACTACTTCTTAAACTAGCCTGAAGATAGGCGTGGCCTGGAATCCTTGTTTTATAAAACCCAGATTCTTAGCTCTAATAAGTTGTATATTTAATAAGTAACCCAGGTGATTCTTATGAGTAAAGTTTGGGAAATCTTAAGTTAGAGCCAGCCCCCTCGCCCACCAATCTAAAGCTAAGCCTCTCGATATGACTTTGGAATTCCACTTTTCCCAGATGTTTCTCAGCCTTGTTCAATAAAGTGAAGCAAGAAGTCAGTGTAAAATGCAGCTCTCTCTTGCTTTCTTCCCTGGGGGTCAAGTGGAGTAAGAGATGATCCAACACGCCTTGATCCATCTCCAGGATCCAAGATGCGGGAGTGATGGCATCCTCTGTGCAGTCCTGAGGGCTGGTCAGATTGAGCAACATGCCTGAGCTGGGGGGAGGCCAGACACTGCCCTGCCCCATGAGGGGAGCCAGGGCCGAGGCTGGGCCGGCTGTGAAGATGGGCAACGCTCTCTGTTCAACGCATAGATTCTATCAGAACAAGACTGCTGTTCAAACTCTCCAGGAAGGTTACCTGGCTCCAGGGAGGGCTGGTGGGACTGTAGAGAAGAGCTGAAATGCACCGGTATCCCTACTAAAAGCACTCAAGCCTACTGAAAAGAAGGGATACGAGACGGGCAGCTCCACCTTCCAGGAGTGGGTGGCCTGTGCTGTCCCCACTGCCCCACAGGCACCTCCTCCAAGCCATACAGGCACCTCCTATGCTCTGCTGCCTGTGAGAACTGGTAGCATTGGGCTGCCCCAGCTCAGCCACTTACGGGATGAGGCAAGACCAGTTTCCACCACCCTCCGCTGCTTTCCTCTTCCTGGAAAGTGAGGGGGCGGCAACCCATGAGGCTCTGTGTCCTTTCCAGGCACATGGCTTTTGTCTGCTCTACTCTAAAGCAAACTGCATGTGAACACACCTGGGAATGTTCTACATGGTCCCAGTTGGACCATTCCTTATCAATTTATTCTTAAAACTGTGCTAGCTTTCTTCATGGTTTCGGGGTCATGGATCTCTTTGGGAATCTGATAACTGATAAAGTTGTTGCTCCCTCCATCACATTCATATATGCCTGCAAAGTGTCAGGCACTTCTCAAAAAGGTCAGGAGCCCCAGATTAAATGACTAAGCCTCCCCACTGCATTCGAACCACTTTAAAGAACAACTAAGGGGCTTCCCTGATGGCTCAGTGGTAAAAAAATCCGCCTGCCAATGCAGAAGACATGGGTTCGATCCCTGATCTGGGAAGATCCACATGCAGCTAAGTCTGTGCCACAACTACTGAGTCTGTGCTCTAGAAGCCTGGGGACTGCACTACTGAGCCCATGAGCTGCAAGTACTGCAGCCCGAGTGCCCCGGAGAACGTGCTCTGCCGTAAGATAAGCCACAGCCGTGAGAAGCCCGCTCACAGCAACAAAGAGTAGCCCCAACTCGTGGCAATTAAAGAAAAGCCCATGTCGCACAGAAGACCCCCAAAATCAATCAATCAATCAATTTTATTTTATTTATTAGTAAAGCCAAAAATAAATAAGAGA
The DNA here is from genome assembly GCF_029407905.1 of Bubalus kerabau. NCBI lineage: Eukaryota > Metazoa > Chordata > Mammalia > Artiodactyla > Bovidae > Bubalus > Bubalus kerabau. The sequence goes on from NC_073627.1 coordinate 128,643,929, forward strand.
GAGAATAGCTAAGACAAAAGGAGCTCTCTCTGCCTTAGGGAGGTGATGGGTGCTGACTCTAGCATAATTCAACATCCCTGGCTGAAAATACAGGCCAGTGTATGACTGGCCTGCCTTTGGACTGTGCAGGGGCAGAGGGGCCATGGACAGCCTGGGGTTCTGTGTCTTGGCTTTCCAGCTTGAAACCCAGGAACCACACGGGCAACCCGGCCCTCCCCTCCACTCTGGGGGTCAGGAGGGCTCCTTGAAGGTGAGTGAACAGCATGCACGGCAGCAGCAGCCAGTGGCTCCCTGTTTCTGCCCCCATCAGGGGACTGGCAGGCTGGAGTCCTGGTCTTCCTCTGGGGCCCACCGTGACACAGGCCCTGGCAGGCCTGACATCCTCAAGAGGGAAACTCAGTTGCCATGCTGACCAAGAGATGGCATTAACAGAACAGGGATTTGGGGGTCTGGAGAGGGCTTCCAATGATGAGGGGCTGCCTGGAGAAGAGGAGGTAGACAGATGCTCCACAGAGACCCAAACTATACAGGAGTAAGCTCGATGAGTCAGGAAGGACATTTAACAGCCAGTGAAAGGAACAGCTGCCTGGGAACTGGAGCTCCTGCCATTCAGGTGCCCAAGCAGAAGCTCTAAGGCGGCTGTCTGGTTTGGGTAGAGGTCAGAAAACTGGATACCACCTCTCTGTGCTCTGTTAGTGCAGCTTCAGCTGCTCCACAGCAGAACACTGGCTTCAAGGCATACCTGCCTGGGTGGCTGTCTGCAGAACCCCAACCGTGACCAAGATGGGTGGTATTTCCAAAGCCCCAGCAGCAGGACAGAACTGTGCAAAAACACAGAAAAATGAGTGGCTCCACAGAAGGGACCCCCACCAAGCAGAAACGTCCCAGACAGAGCATTCTGGCCCGAGCCGACTCTCTTTCACCCTTGCGGGGTAACTTTGACCAAGCTTCTTTTTATCTCTTCAAACTTCAGCGATTCTTCCGTGAAACAGGGCAAAACTATTTGCTTTCTCAACTTTATGTGAGTTTCGCGAAGAGCAAATAATGTCATGACTTGGGGACGGGTCAGTAGTTTATAAAGAATAGGCTATGGTGGCACCTCCTGGGAGCCCGGGATCAAGCTGGGGTCTCTGTCCACGGGAAGCTGAAAATCTAGTCGGGAAGACAAAACAAAGACCCAAGAAGAAACCCCAGAAAAGGCCCCAGTGATGATTACAGAGAGAAAATTGGCTGCAATTAGGCATGCCAACAGCTGTCACATTTCTCAACCACAAAAAGAAAAATGTTTGTGAACGATCCTTTTTTTCGCCTTTTATGCTTTGGGGAGGATGCACCTAGTCCAGGGACTTGGTTAAGAGGTAGAGAACCTCCAGGCCACCCTCCATGTGCTGAGATGGCAGCGTGCTCTGGGTCTATGCCCACATCCAGGGCTCTGAGGGGTCCACAAAACAGGCTGCAATACACACAGGGCTGTGGGGACACCCCGCCCCCATGCGGAGATACAGGCAAGCAGTCCCTGCTTGCCACTCCCTGTCCCTGGCTTTGACCATCATAGACCACCTCTACCTACAGGCACACCAATAAATCATTTCTGACATGGCAAGAAAATTAATTTGGGGAAGATTAATTAGCTACATTCAGGCGTTCAGCCGAAACTCCTGGAAATCAGATGGTGGGGAGAGTGCTTTTCCGCACCGACCTAGGACAGATTCCCTTTCTCTCCTCTAACGTCTGACTCAGCCACTCAGAGTCATCTCGAAGTGCTAGGCCCTCTTTCACTGACAGAGGTCAAGGCTTCTGCCCATAAGGCTGCAGGGGCAGGAGCTCACAGCCCTACGGTTCAGTCATTCAGGACAGTTGTCCCTATCCAAGCAGCCGCCATCCGTTTCTTTGTGCAGACCTTGGGTGCTTTGTGGTAAACGCTTCTTTACAGACCAGCCAGTTAGCTGGCCCACAAGTCAGGAGGCAGTGGTCTCCACTGGTCTTTCCAGTCCTGCCCCTCCCAAGGCCACAGCTGCTTGCCTAGACACCTGCAGGCTCCAACTTGTCAGGAAAAATGCATTCCAAATTACAGCCTTCGTCAGCGCCTCTCCAGCCCTGCTTGCTTGCCTCCCCCCTCCTCTCACATGCACGCCTCATCCTCCTTCAGTTTCACCCCATGGAGAAGGCTGTGGGTCCTGGGTGGGAGGTTGTTGGAGTGGAGTCTGGCCTGGCCCTCTGTTTATTTACCCCAGAACCTTGCTGTTATGTGGTAGGGACCGGCTTCTCAGCATCTCTCAAGCAGTGGGAGGTTCTATTTTGAACTCAGAGATAGCTCTGTCTTAGTACTTTTTCATTGCTTTTAGCCAGAACCTACAGACAGAGAATCCAGTGCCTCCCTCCTGAGGACAGAAGCACCTTGGGGGTCTGCAGAGTCACTACATGTGGGGTCAGAGTTCAGAGGGCCTCGAGAGACAGTCTAGTCCAGTGGGTTTCAAACTTTTATGTGTATAAATTGTGCAGAGGAAATCTCACATGGAACCCCAACATTTTCCACTTTCCATAGCCTGAAAAGCACAAATGCACTGGGGAGCAGGAGGTCTTGGGGAGCAGGGAGTGAAGGTCAGTGCCAGAAATAAATAACCAAATGTTTCTTCACTCCCAGGTCCACACGGTTCCCGTGATACCTGGATGCCTATCTAATTTTTCTCTTAAAGTCTTTCTTAAAAATTTCGGGGCACATTCACCACAATCATGCCCCAGAAAAAACACACTAGCTCCTCTCACAAGAACCTTCATCCATCCCCACAGACAGTTCCTTGTGGGAGGCAGCCCCAGGCCAGGCTCAATCCACCTGGGGATACCCACTGGGCATCCCTTTGTCCTCCCCTGAGCTCTGGCTCAGCACAGCCCAGCCCTCCTGCAAACCCCAACCACCCGCACCCATCTTCCCAGACAGTCCTCTCTCCCAAGCTTCCTGCTCAAGAGGGGACAAGTGCCCCTCCTGGGTTTGGGGCTACTGCCTAGAAAGCTCTCTGAGACCAGACCCAGGACAGGAAGGCTAAGATGGGGATTTTCTTCTTCCCTGGCAGGGCTCTCTAGACTTTCCATCATCAGGAGCAGGGACAGGGGACGGTTCTGAAAGTCAGGCACCTCTCGGGGCCTTAGGCCCCTGGTCTATAAAATGACAGCGGGGTGGGGATAAAATGATCCCATCTGCGTGATATACTTAGAACGGGGCTGGCACATGGCGAGTCCTGAGAAATGTCAGTTCTGATGATCATCATCTCAATCCATCATCCAGCCTGATGGAGTCCCTCCTCTTACTGAGGAGGAAACTGAGGCCTGGGGAGGGAGGGGAAGGGTCTTGCAAGTCACCTGGATGCCCAGTAACAGAATGCTCATTAGCAGGGTAACAGAACCAGACTCCTGGCAAATACCAGCCACACAAAAACCTAAGTCGTTTGGTGACCTACATACATATTTATAGCCGCCTGCTTCCAAAATGGGTTTTAGATGGCTGAATTAGAGTCATTTTTTGGTCCCATCCGCTGTTCCCTTCCCAAGGATCAGGCATGCCCGTGGGGCTTTCTCACGGTAACAGGAGGCTGTGTCCAATAAGAACAACTTCTCCAGTGGACTCAGAAGAAAAGTATGTAAAGCAAACGCAGTGTGCAAAGGAAAAGTATGTAAAGTAAAGAAGCCAAGGCCTTTCCCGAGGTCTTGGGCACTTCTGAAAACCCCTGGAAACCAGGCCTCCATGCTCCACGCAGGGCCCAGGAGAGAGCAGGAGTGGAGAACAAGGGGGCTTCTCCCACCAGCCTTTGCTCTGTGCTCGCAGCTGGATCAAGGGGAGACGGGGCCCAGGCTGGCACAGCGCATTTCAATAATCAGCAACAGTGCTGCAGAACCGTACTAAGTGAAGGGTCATTCTCTCTGAATGCAGCCCATTAGGATGATTCATGCACTTTTGCAACCTGGGAGCCGCAAGGCAGGCCAGGCCCCAGCGCCTCTAAGATGTGAGCACTAAACAGCAGCCCCTCCGCCACCCCCGAGTCACTGCCTTTTTATGGAGGACATGCAGCATCGGCCATAATTACCATCACCATATTTGCAAGTTTCCAATTATATTCAGCTTAATAGTGGGTGCTCAATAAACGGTGATTCACTTTTGAAAACAATGCCATGTTCTCAAATCCTTCAGCAACCAAGCCTCAATTAACTCTTTCTCTCATGCAGTCCTCTAAGTTAAGCAGCTGTCCCTGAAGCCCAAAGCACTTTTTCTTACATGTACTTGGCCCCTCCTAAGGTACGGGAAAGTTACAAGGGACAGAACATTGCAATGTCATACCTGTCTGTAATGGTGTCAGTGGCTTGTTTAATCAGTTACCCTGTGCTCATGATGTGCTCTTTGCTGGGAGGCAGACTCGGGCAGGTTCTTCCATAAGGCAATCAGCCCCTGGGCACAGCAGGGCCCTCACAAGGTGTGCTGGGCAGGAGCAAGGGTGGGCGGGGATGTATAGGGCGGTACTGAATTCAGGGACCCGAGCTTCAGCGCTTTCTGGCTTCTCCCCAGGTGTGGCAGTATGGGCACGTCTCTTTCTCTTCTCTGAGCCTGAGCTCTCGCCCCTTCACTGTGAAAACATCTTCCTCCAGGGGTGGGAAGAAACTGAGTCAATGGACCAAGGGATAACACCATACTGGCATGGGCGAAAGCACTAGAGAACCAGGAAAGGATGTTGTTCCCACCTGAGATGCCACAGGCCAGGTATTTTAGTCTGGGTTCTCCCAGATGCAGAACCGGAAGCCAGGACTCAGGTGCAAGTGGTATATTTGGGAGCTGACACTTAGGAGGGATGGGGAAATGGGTCAGGGAGGGGACAGCAGCAGGAAAGCTGGGTAATCAAGTCAGCTACCAAGGTGGACCACCCAAACTCCACCCAAATTGGAAACTTTTGAACACTGTCTACATAAACCTACTGTTCAGAATCACTTTACCAAGGTGAGAAGGACAGGGGAACCAGACACCAGCTAACTCTGGGAGGGCCCTTTGGAAGCTGTTCTTGAGCTCTGACTTCTGGGCTGCCTCACGAGTGTGGGAAGGATGATCACCCAATTGCAGGTCCTGCACAAAGCCTCGGGGAGAGATGCAGGTACAAGCTAGCTGGAGGAGGCTGGACTGGTGGGCAGGAAGGAGGAGGAGGCTGACAGCATCTGCTGCCGGGGGCCAAGAAGAGCCTCACACCTGGTGAGTTTACACCCAGCTGCCCCTACAGGAGGGCCCATCAGATGGCCCCAGACTCCTGTCCCACTTGGCCCCTAGCCTGCCCACACCGCTGTTCTCAGAATTTCAGGTTCCTCATCGATGCAATGGGAAGAAGGATCTCCAGGTCCCATCCCCTCCAAGCATTCTGAGCAGATAATAATGGCTTTGAAAAGGTGGTGGAAACTGTACAGACTCATGGAAGCAGGCCGTCCCTGGAAGCCAGCCTCCCTAGCACAGGCAGTGTTCCCACACAAAAGCCCTGGGTCATTTTCTCCTGGGCGAGGGCCACCGTTCCAGAGAACAAGTAACCAGCACCTGGACAAAACCAAATGGGGACCCTGATGGGCCACTAGTCCCTTCAGAGGCCTGCAAAGTCACCTGGCAGCTTGAGGGAGGGCTGAAGCTCCAGTGCAGTGGGTGGGCTGGTAGAACACGTGAGCACCTGGAAAGGCCTTGGGGGCCACAGACCCCAGCAGGGTGAGCCTGTGTGCAGACGGGCCACAGCCCCCCTTGACTGGCTGATGGAGCACCAGACCACTGCGGGACCCACACTTCATCCACCCTGTAGTCGAGGACGCTGGCAGCCCGTGCCGGCGCCTGACCCCATAGGCAGAGAAGTGAGTGGCCTGCAGTAACACTGTTCTCAGCAAAGTCTAAAAATGCACCTCCTTGGTGCAGACATCTATGGCTCAGACCACAGCCAAAAGTGCAGAAGGAGAAAATTCTGAACCGGCAGCTGGAGTTCTGACTTGTTCCAGGATGGGGTGAGCCACCTGAGGACCCCTACTATACAGCCAACAAAAGAGGGTAACAGAATCTTTTCAAAATTTATTTTTGATTGATTGATTTATTTTGGCTATGCCAGGAGGTCTTAGTGGCAGCATGCGGGATCTTCGATCTTTGTTGCGGCATGCAGGATCCAGTTTCCTGACCAAGGAACCAAGGCACCCTGCATTGGGAGTGTGGAGTCTTAGCCACTGAATCACCGTGGAAGTCCCCAGAATCTTTACTGGTTAAAAAAAAGCCTTATCCTTGGCACTTCAGCAATTGACAAAAATCCAATTTCAACATAGAAACTAGGAAGATTCAATTTTTCTAAAATATAACACCAAAAAAAAAAAAAAAAGAGAGAGAGAGAGAGAGTGAGAGAAAGAAAGACATATACTTAAGTACATAAAAAAAAAAGGACTGCAGGACTTCCCTGGCTAGTGGTCCGGTGGTTAAGACTCCGAGCTTCCAATGTAAGGAGTACAGGTTTGATTCCTGGTCTGGAACTAAGATCCTACATTCTGTGTGGATCAGCCCCCCCAAAAGGGGGGGGACTGGAAGGAAATACAGTAAAATAAGCACATGTGGGCACTGCATACTTGCTCCCTCCATCCCATCACCCATGGCTCTACAAGACTTCTCTCTGATCAGGCCCTCTAGAGCCCGGGGGGTGGACTAGTGGACTTAGGACCACTGAGTTTTCCAGGCTCATGGACACATTTTCCCCATTCTCTTTGCTGCTGAATCCCCTACCCAGAGGCACCAGATTTGTAAATATGTGAATGATTTCAGGGAGAAGGCACTGGCACCCCACTCCAGTATTCCTGCCTGGAAAACCCATGGATGGAGGAGCCTGGTAGGCTGTAGTGCATGGGGTCGCAAAGAGTCGGACACGACTGAGCGACTTCACTTGCACTTTTCACTTTCACTTTTCACTTTCATGTGTTGGAGAAGGAAATGGCAACCCATTCCAGTGTTCTTCCCTGGAGAATCTCAGGGACGGAGAAGCCTGGTAGGCTGCCATCTATGGGGTCGCACAGAGTCGGACACGACTGAAGTGACTTAGCAGCAGCAGCAGAGTGATTTCAGACCTGCAGCCTTTGCCCTGAGAACCCCAAGGTGAAGCCACAGTGCCCAAAGCTTTCAACACAGGGTGGTCCTATTGGCTCTGCCCATCTACATCCCAATGCTCAGTCCCAGCCTGGCATAAAGGGGGGCAAGTAAATGCTAGATGGGTCAATGAGCTAATGAATCGATGGAGGATTTGTTGGGCCATTCCTCTCCAGGGGGAAGCCTGAGTTCATGCCTATAAGGGGCCCCTTATGCTTAGGGTACTAGATACAAGCATATTTTCACTCAAGCACCTGTACACTTTCTGGCTGGGCCATCAACAGGCTGCATGACCTTAGGCAAGCTACACAACTTACACTCTGTCCCGAGTTTCCTCATTTATAAAGTGGGAATAATACAAAGATGTACCTTAGGAGATTGTTACAAGAATTGTGTCTTAAATATTTGTCGAATGCTTGGAATCATGCACATAACACAGGTAGACATCATTTAAGTGTTTAGTAAATAAAATAAGTAAATATATACACACACGCCTAGCACACGCACCAGCACTCAGACATGAATGTACAGGCATGTCCATAAAGGCACAACGTCCCCAGCCCCCCACATGCTCCAAGAGGCCAAGGACCTCAGTTTTTTGTTTTTTTTCCAGATAAGCTGTAAGGGTCAGATGTGCCCTCCACCACAGCCAATGGTCAAAGAGAGAAGGGCTCTGGTCTGCCCTAAACCAAAAAAAAAAAAAAATCCAACGAGCAAAGTCCAGTCAGGGCACTGACCGACAGCCGTGGCTGTGAACCTTGACCTTGCACGTCAGCTCAGCCATCTGCCTGAGCCAGGCTCCTGTGACAGGTGACCCAGCCCCCCTGGTCCTCAGTGATGTACAGTATCTCTCCCTGGAGATATGGCACCACCAGAACAAACACTAGCAGGTGAGATGGCAGGAAAAGCCCTGGTCACCAGTCCATCTGTCCAGCCTTCTTCCTCCAGGTTTATAAGGCGCATTTCAGTTTTTTCAACACTGTTTTAAAAAATCAAGCCCTCCTTTGGATTTCAATGGTCTGGGATACATCCACTACTTAAGGGGGTTTGCTTTTCCCGCCACTTACTCCAAGGGCACATTCCAGACCACTGAGACCTGGTCTCTATGAAATGCCAACACGGTGCAGGACAGTAACCTCATGAATCAAGCCAGAAGCGGCCTTAATTACTGGTGCACATTGTAAAATCTCCTTCCAAACAAGGTCATAAATCCCTTGCCACTGGAAATGTTCTATCCTTAAAGAGAGGCAAAGGTTTCTTGAACAGAGTCCCAGACTTATCAATTTCAAAAGAGTAAACTTTGATCCACTGTGTTAATCAAGCGATCGCGGAGGCCGAGTGCCTCTCTGACAAGGCACCATCAGGAGATATCCCCAACATGATATCCCGTCATCAGCTTTCTCGCTTCACACACTTCTCTGCCAGGAAGTGAGACCCTGCTCAACTCCCTGGGACGACCACCTGGAAATGCGGTCCGCTGGTGCCAGGACCTGAGAACCTAAACCAGACCCTCCAAGAGCCTGAGGGTGCTCGAGGATGAGAACTGTCAAGAGGCTCGGACATGATGCTGAGGATGGAGGGAATACCCACTGTCGGGCAAGACTGAGATTTTAACACTGTCTTACTTCATCCTCCTAATTATATTGTTTTCAGATGAGATAAATCAAAGCCCAGAGAGATTTCCTAGTTTCTCCAAGGCCTCGGAGCACACGAAGTGTTGCAGGTTTCAACTCTGGCCAGCCTCCCTTCCAGTCTTTGGCTCTTCTGTGACACCCACAGCCTGCCGCCTGAGTTTCAAAAATTCTGGGTTCCTTCCCGACAGCAGAACTAAATCTCTGAAGGGAGGTTTGAAAGGAAGAAGAGGAAGCTCTGCCAATTTGGCTCAGATACACACCAAGTTGGGCAAGGGCCACCCTGACACTCCCTCATCAGCTGGGTGCTGGAAGTCTCCCTTCCTCTTCCTCAGCCTCCCTGTGACTGGAACACACCTGCAACCTGCCAGGGCCACACCTGGGGAAGCACCGCTTCCACCTGGAGCCATGCTCTGTGGCGGGCTTCTAGCAATTACTTCCCTCCATTGCTTACTGCCTCCTCCATCCTGCCCAGGATCCCATCTCCTCCTACTCCCCACAACCTAACACCAAAAATAGTGCAGGACATGCCTTACACTAGAGGCAATGAGCGCCAGCGTTGTTCTGAAGGTGTTCACAGCAGCTGTGAAGCAGTAGAAAGATGAGGTCCCACTTCTGCACACAGAAGCATCAGTCAGCACAGGAGGAGGATGAGAGCCAGAAGGTGAACCTGAACACAGGCCCCTGCTTCATTAACAAGAATTAATAACGGGCTGTATTAACTTTGCCAACAAAGGTCTGTCTAGTCAAAGCTATGGTTTTTCCAGTAGTCATGTATGAATGTAAGAGTTGGCCTATAAAGAAAGCTGAGTGCCAAAGAATTGATGCTTTTGAACTGTGGTATTGGAGGAAACTCTTTTAGAGTCCCTTGGACTGCAAGGAGATCAAACCACTCAATCCTAAAGGAAATCACTCCTACATGTTTATTGGAAGGACTGATGCTGAAGCTGAAACTCCAATACTTTGGCCACCTGATGCAAAGAACAGACTCATTAGAAAAGATCCTGATGCTGGGAAAGACTGAAGGTGGAAGGAGAAGGGGACGACAGAGGATGAGATGGCTGGATGGCATCACCGGCTCGATGGACATGAGCTTGAGCAAGCTCTAGGAGCTGGTGATGGACAGGGAAGCCTAGGATGCTGCAGTCCATGGGGTCACAAAGAGTTGGACATGACTGAGCGATGAACAGTTTGGGGAGAAGGATACGAACCCCAGAAGGATGTACTCCCAGAGGACATTTAAACCATCACCCCAGCCAACCAGCCAATCTGAAAGGGCTCCACTTGAGTGGTGGACCTGAGTGGTCCACCTGAGTGGTCTGGCCCCACTTGCCCTCTCCACAGTTTCGTCATGCCCATCCTCTGATCTGTGAGCAACAGGTCTAAACGGATGGCCCTGAGCTCTCCATCATTCTGGATCCCCTAATTGGAGCTGTCCTGACCTGGCGGCGCTGGTTTAGGGACCAGCTTGAGTGAGCTGCTGCCGCTTTCCCAGCACCCCTGGCCAGCTATGTCAGCTTGGTGAGTAAGGCAGGGAGGGCCCTCAAAGGCTGCCCACAGCCCCTTCCACCCAAGAAAAAATTTGCTCTAAAATATCGACACCCTCCCCAGAACTGCCTCCCGGATTTAAAAAGGGGAGAGGTTGCTTGGCTTTAAAAAGGAAATTGGATTCCCATTCATGAACTTCCCACACCAGGACACCTAACAGGTAAAACGGGTTCTGCCATTGATTAATGAGCTGGGGTAATAATGGGGCTCACCCTTTTGCCATTAAGAATATTAACCTCGTTCCTGGCCCAGGGATGTCATAAACCCAGGGCCCACGAAGCTCTCTCACAACCACACTACACATCTGCCAGGTGAGGGGGCTGGGTGCATGTCTCTAACCTCCAGGGTAAGCCAGGAAGGGACAGAGCCCTTTGGGAAGCCCACAGACACTCCACCAGGCCAGATGTGGGCAGAAGGAGAAATAATGCCATAACTTGCCATAGATATGCAAGAACCCAGGGGTCTCAGCTGCCTGGGACCTTTATTAAAGTGATGCTGTGCTCGCATGGTCTAATGGCTTCTCAAAAGCCAAGCTGCCCACTGGTGGCATTGACAGTGGTGTGACCTTATGACTTCCACCACCAGGGAGGAACTGTCTCCTTCCATTCTGCGCAAATCTGAGGGATGCTGGAAAATCACGTCCAGCTCTGGGCCCTGCACTTTAATTAAGAGCTGCCACCAGGATGATAAAGAGCCCGGATTCCATGTCTCATGAGCATAATTAAAGAGACTGAGAAGTGTGTATGTTCTAGATAAGATTTAGGGGCATGTGTGCGCAGTGCAGGATGGATAGTTAATTCCTGGAACCAGATGTAGACATGTTCTGTGGGGCCAGAGACGACAGAATGAGGACCAACTGGTGGAGGTTATAGAAAAGATTTCAACTCAAGGTTAGAAGACTGATCAAACACAGCTGTTCAAAATAGCACAGGATTATTTTAGGAGGCAGTGAGCTGCCTGCCATAGGGATCTCTGGGCAGAACCTGGGTGAGCCAGCAGAAGGACCTAGACTAAGACCCTCTGCCACTGGAATCTCTGCTCCTTCTGCGATTTTTATGGCACCCCAAAGCAGGGGACTGGGGGTGGCGGAGGCAGCAGTTGGTCCAACCTTTTAGAAGTATAACCCCTTCTCTCACTTCCTCAAGAAGCCCCCCAGCTTGAGAGCCCAAAGGGTGCTGCTCTGCAGTACAACTGGCTCATTTCCTAAAAGTATGTGAGGGTGGGAAGATACACAAGCCTGCCCGCTGAGAGACAGCGTCACCATCCAGGAAAGAGATGAGACATATCTCCAGATTGGGACCAGGTCACTCAGTGGGGGAGGGCCTCAGCCTAAGCTAATCAGGGCCTCTTCTCCCAACTGATGGGCTGGGACTGACCCAGGCCACTTCTGTTTTGGAATTCAGCAACGCCCGTGGTGATCTAGAAGGGGATAGAAGGACAGTGTCTGCCCTCAAAGAGGGGAAGAGTCTAGCGAGAGATGTCAGCAAATTTCTTCTCTAAAGAGCCGAACAGTAGATAATATTTTGATTAGCAGGGCATACAGTTTCTGTGGCAACAACTCTACTCAATTGCCACTGTAATGCAAAAGCAGCCACATGTACAACTAAATAAATGTGCACAGCTGGGTGCCAATAAAACTTTATTTCAAAAAATAGGCAGCAGTTGGATTTGGCCCAAGGGCTGCAGTGTGCCCACCTCTGGGCTAGTCCTACGGTTCTCAACAGGCTGTGCGTTAGAATCCCTTGGGGAGTTTTCACAAAGCACCAATGCCTAGGTTCTGCCCCAAATAACATTGAAATGGTGTAAGGTGGGGTCTGGGGTCAGTGTTCTCTAAAAGCTCCCCCAGATGATGGTACCATGCAGTCAAGACTGAGAATCACTGATCTCTAGCAGAAGAGAAGTATGTGAAATCCCACTATAATCTCACAATAATCCATAGGATTTCACAAACCCAGCCCAGGTGAAGTGACTGGCTCAGGCTCATAAGTGAGTCAAGAGGCAAGGAATCCCAGCCCATGAGCTTTCCCCAGCACACAGCAGACAGCATGGGCTCACACCCCCAGCCTAGCACTTAGGAGGCAGGTGCTTTCTAGCACACGACCCACAATTCCAGGAAGACAAGACCCTGCAGACAGAAATCAATACCGAACACGTTCATAAGACACACTCCAATGCATGAAACCGGGCCCTCTCCCCAGACCAACCTCGACGACCTCGGACTAACAGGGGGAGAGAAATCCCCAAACAACTCGTTAGTCTGTTTTTGAGAAGCAGCATTTTAACCAAATTTTAAACAGTTTATTAGCATCTGGGAAGAACAAAAGGGGACTATAAAAACTGTGTTTCCTCAAGCCTAACAAGCGCAGCCACAGGAAACTCTTTACCAATGACACCACTGAGGACCTGCCAAAACGTGCTGCCTGCCTGGAGCTCTACCCACGCAGGACTGGGGCACAAGGAACCCCCAGAGCCCTGGGGAATGTTGCAAGAGCTTGGCTTATGCTGGGCGGCCACTGGCAGCGATGATCTCAGCATCGACAGTGCAAACGTGCTTGGTAGATGGGGCAAACCCAGGCATCCCTGGCCTTGCAGCAGCTCTGTGGGTGGCCAGAGAGGTTCTGAGCCCCAGACCTTCCCCTTCCACTGAGTCATGGGGTCAGTCAGGGGCTAAGGATGGGACAAGCATGATCATAAGACAATAAATACTGAGAGCAGAGACCAGGGACTATGTGCAGCTCTTCTCATGTTCCCAACAACTCCTGTGGAGCAGATTCACAGTTGTCCCCATTTTGCAGATGGAAAAACTGAGCAACCGAGTAGCTGAGTAATGTGTCCACAGTCACCATGGCAGCAGATTAGAGTCAGAATTCAAACCCATCTCGTCTGTCCCAGATTCTGGCTCTCAATGTTATGCTCCAAGGACTTAAAAGAGACTCCACTAAGGCAACTCTTTTCCTGCAGAGGTGATGAATCATAACCAGAGAGAGTAAGGGGCTGGCATGGGGCCACACATGGGGGGCTGGGGCAAAACCAGTTCCATGTACCACCCTTTCTCTCTGTAGAGAAGGGTCCTGCCAGTTTCTCCGAGGATGGGCTCACTAAGTTGCTGAGGGCCTGCAGAACTGGAGAATAAGTCAGTTTGAGGGCTCCTGTCTGCCAGCCTGTGTGAAAGAAAGCCTGTGAGGAGACCCCACATGACTCAGAATCTTCTGTTCCACCTGCGTGGTGCAGAGGCCTGCTTGTCAGCCCCTCACTGTCCACCATGGTCCACACTCAACTGCAGGAGTCACCAGCCAGCTTCCCAGTCGTGGCTCTCTGCCCACCCAGTGCCCTCCAAGGATGCTCCATTCTCCAGTTACTGCACGTTCAAATTCTACCTAGGCTCCAAGGCCCAGTCCTGGAGAACATGAGCTCTGGAGTTATAGCTGAGCTCGCATCCTAGCTGTGTCACTTTGGGAAGCTTGTTCAACCTCTCTGGGCCTCAGTTTCTTCATCTAGGAAGTGAGGAGGATAATGGAGCCCACCTCAGGCTCGCAGCAGTAAGGGTACTACTGTATTATCATCATCATGGTTCAACCTGCACATACCTTCCTCTGAGAAACTCCCCCCCATGGTTAAACGTGTGCTCTCCCTCCTCTGAGCCCCCTAGTTCTGTCTGTACCCCCACTCAGGCCCCAGGGCTGACTCTGGGGCAGGTCCCGTGCTGGGCTCTGGGACAAGCAGAGTGAGACACTACTTCAGTCCTCCAGGAGTTCGCAGACCAGTCTGGGGGACAGACACAGGCTCGCAAATAGCTGTGAGGGCTAAGAAGTGACATTTCACATCCTGTGACACTCTAACAAGAAGTTCTTTTTTTTTAAGTCTGGCTCACTTCCCACTGACTAAAGGCAGTTTCACTAACTCCTGATGAGCTGTATAAGAGTTTTAAAAAATCAGGTCAAATCACAATTGGAGAGTTCCAAATGGCTCCCAGAATTTCCCCCTTCCCTTACTTCACAGTCTGGATTTAGCCATTCAGGTCCCTCCTTCTCCACCTCTGTACGCCCCATATATGTGCGCCCAGGACCAAGCATTCTACGCACACTAGGTCTTGGATGCCACAGAACAGGGTGGGTGCATAGGCACCAGGCTTGAACGGATCTCCAGACTCAAGAGTGGCGTTGTTCTATTATAAAGCAACGGACCCAGGAGTCCCAGTAACCAACACTATTTCTATGTGCGCTGCACTTTACAGCACATGGCGGAATGTCACTTCTCTTCCCATGAAGTCATCTTGCCATGATTACTAAGACCTCCTAAACTGGGGTTCTAGGTCAAGGTTTATGCCTACTTATCTTTCTGGTACCTGTGTTTAACACAGCACCCAGCACATACTAAGGTGCTCAATAAGTAAAAAAAATTTACAAGCGGGGAAACTGGTTCAGAGAGATTAAGAAACTTGCTCAAGGTCACACAGCAAAAGAAAACAGCCAATCTGCCCAAGGGCAAGGAGAAGCTGAGTGTAACAAAGCAGGACAGTGGGCAAGGGGCCATCCACCAGGGACAGGTGAATGAAAGGTGGAGTGGAAAAAGGCAGATGAAGCTCCAGGAAGGGAGTGTCTGACCAAGAGAGAACAAAGACAGGCCCTGGGAGCAGGATGAGAGGGGCCAGAGGAAGTGAGGGGATGGAAGTTTCTGAGACAGACTGTCAGCCGTGAAGAACAAGTTTCTGAACTCCTGAAGCTTATCAGGCAGGCCGGGCTGACAGGAGGGTGTGACAGCCCTGGACGATACAGCACAGGAAAGGGTTCTTTATAGTTGGCTTTATTCTTTTGAAAAATGTGGATAATTTGTTGTTAGAATGATGAAAAGCTATCTTAAGATAAAGTGCTCTATCAAATGTCAGGCCATTTAGACCTCCAATACAGTCCCCAAACCAGGCAACGGAGTCTTTAAAAATTTCAAAACTATTCCTGGCTTGTCACTGCATCTAAATAATAAAATGAACAAGCTAGGCTCTTTTACCAAAAAAAAAAAAAAAAAAAAAAGAGGTGCACTTTAAATGATAAGCCCAAGAGAAAGCCAAGTGCAAGACTTTATTATAGCCCTGGAATCACTCTGTCATCAGCCTATTTGTGCTACTGCAGATATCAAGGCTTCAAGATCCAAAGAAAGGGGGTCATGGCCCCTGGGCCAAAGACTCCATCCTATTTTTGCGGCCCAGAGGTGTGTGAATGAATGGATTCCATGATTCTTGGCTCAAACCTCCTGATTTTACAATCCCCTGTCCCTCCCCCATCTACAGAGCTGAGGTCACAAAGCCACAAAGTTCCCTTGTAATGCTACTTCCTGTAGATGCCCAGTCTGGCTTTCTGAACAACCTCTTTAATTTGACCGTACAACCCGCAGTTGTCCAGAAATGACTTTGATACAAGAAACATCTCAGGCAAGCTCAGGCACCTTGCGAGTCCAAGACGTCTCTGGCTTGGGGCCTGCCATCAACCACTCGCCCTGGCAGGGGCTATGCCCATCAACTTGGTTCCAATAGCCCAGGAGCCCCACCCCTTCCCTGCCCAACCCCAGGGTAGCTCAGGGCTGACTGGAGCGGGAGCGAGGGAAGAGGAGGAGGAATTCCACCAGTGGCTCCTGACAGAGGGTCTGGCCTTGCCCTGTTCTCCACAATCCCTGGGCCACATTCTTACTCTAAGCCAGAAAGGCTGATTGGGGTTCTGAGGTCACGTTCTAATGCTGCACCACAGACAGGAGTGTTGATAGCAGCCTGAGCCTCACAGAGTGATTGTTCTCAGAGGACAAGACTTATTATCTGTCCTCAGAAATTCCACCCTCTCCTCTCCTCCGAGTTCTCTCCTTGGAGGCTCAGCTCCCACAGAGAAATGCAAAGAGTGACTGAACTTCCAGGTTCCGAAAGGCAGAGAGAGCCAGGAGAGATTGTGGTTCCCATCTGGGCCGCCAGCTGGCAATGTGACTGACCTGGGTGAGGCTCAGCTACTTCTCAGGGAAAACAGAAACCATGGTCACCTGAGGGCTGTCTCAGGTGGGAATGAGACCACGTGTGAAGCCACACAATGGTTGGTAAGGCTGTTCTCACCGAAGCCGACTGCAGAAGGGTGGCCTCAGACGTGCATTAGCACCTACGGAGTGGGAGGAGGGTGGAGATGGGGACGCAGAGAGGGTACCGGCCCACAGGCTCCAGCCACTCTGCTTAAGGAGGTGAGATATGGTCACCAGAGGGAGCGGGCAGGCAGGCGGTACTGGTGGGGCTCAGGTGGCCTCCTGTAGGAGGCGCACCTCCTGTGGGCTCAGGCGGGAATGACTGCACTTGAGGTAGGTGGATCAGTGGTAAGGCATCTGGAGGGGGCGTGGAAGTGAGGGAAGGAAGAGTAAAGTGACCAGGCTACACTGCTGAAGAGGTTGTACGGTAGGCGTATAACAAAGACACGTAGAAACGGAGTTTGGGGCAGGGGGGGAGTGGACTGAGGGCTCCGCTTTGGGGCTTTACTGTAAACAGAACGTGTTAACATTCTGAAGCAGAGGGGTAACCAGCAAGGTGAGGGGTGATGGAGTGTGCAAGCCGGGAGGGGAATGCAGCTGTCCCAGGGAAAGGAGACAGTTTGATGTAGAAGATTCCTGCTCCACAGGTGCTTAGCGGGCAGTTAACTTCCGAAGGACCTGGCACTTGGGAGACTGGAACAGATGAGAGCCTATGACATTTATCCTCACTCAAAACCTCTCTTAGAACCTCCAGCCAGGGATGAAAGGCCTAAGTACAGTCATCACCAGGTTCACTGTTTTCTATACAATCAGAAATAAGCCCTTCATGCCTGATACCCAGAAAGCCCTTTTCGCTAATCAGGAACCTTCATTTGCCTTTGTCCACAAAGGCTCTATTTGCACTCTTTCCCCTCACCATGCATACAGGTGAATCCATCACCCAGCCAGGAGCTCTGTACAGGGGAGGGGCAGTCACAGCACCACACACTTACCTGTGAGGCAAGTCAGGTCATCACAAGCAAGGCCCAGAAGTATGACCCATGGTGGGGGCCGGGGGGTGGGGGAGCAGAATAAAGAGACTGTGTCCATGTTCTGCCAAGAGGCAAGATCTGAGCTGAACCTGTATTTGCCAGACGGGATGGAGTGGTGGGAGGGAGGTTGGGCATGCTAGCCTTGGAATAGCCAGGGGCAAAGCTCAGAGGGGTAAAAATTCAGTGAGTTTAGGTAAGGATGTTCCTGGCATATCAGGAAAAGGACTGGGGGACCACCTTGTAGGAGGCCTTTAATGCCAGGTTAAAGCAGCTCCACATTACACCAGAAGGCAATGGGAAGCCACTGGAGGTTCTGAGAAGCCAATGACCAGGTAGGAATCGTGCTTTTCTGGAGTGACACAATGTCAGCTGTCCCCCATAACGGGGTGGTAGGTGGGGCTGGTACGGGATGCGCCCAGGACAGCAGAGGAGACAGAGTTACGGCAGGAGCCAGCGAACTGCCAAAACGTAGCCGGCTGAAGTCGGCTTGCGAACATGCTCGTTAAAAATAGTGCTTTGGGCCTTAGTGGAAACAACCTCATCCTATACCTATTTCCTTTCTCGTTCTTGAATATTCTCCAGAGTGTCTGAACACGCATCTCATGAGGAAGTCATTAGCAGAAGCTCAGTCTGTTCTAATTATAAAACAAGCAAGGAGTCTGCTGAGGCCAATGAGGGGCTCATGCCCACGTCTGGCCTCACAGAGACACTAGGGCATGGGGTTAGAGCAGGCCCGGGGGTAGCACCATCAGGGCTCAAATGCCACGTCTGTCCTGTGCTGGGTTGTTACGCATGTTACTCAAATTCCTGTGCCTCAGTTTCTACTCACTGGGGATAAAAAAAGTACCTACTGGGAACTTCCCTGGTGGCCCACGGTTAAGAATCCACCTGCCAACACAGTGGACACAGGTTCTATCCCTAGTCAGGGAACTAGATCCCACATGACACCAAACAACTTAGCCTGTGCTCTGCAACAAGAGAAGACACCGCAATGAGAAGCTTGTGTAACGAAGAGTAGCCCCAGCTTGTAGCAACTAGAGAAAGCCCGCTTGCAGCAACTTGAAGAACCAGTGCAGCCAAAAAAAAAAAAAAGTACCCACTGACAAGGTTTGTCGCAAGAATGAAGCAAAAAAAAAAAGCTTAACACAGCACCTGGCACACAGTAGGAACTTAACATGTATTAAGTGAAGCCAAAAATCACCCACCATCTTCAGCTGTCTAACTGCAAACCTCATCTCCTAACCGTGCCAATGCCCTTAAATTACTGAGGACTGTGCTGAGTGGTGAGTAATACATTGGGCTGGGAGTGGGGAGGCCCAGCCCTGTTCGGGGTAGGGTGGGGGGGCCTCCCTGACCTTGAGGGGTGGTGCTTCAAGCAGTTCACTTCCCCATCCCTAAAATGGGCACTGGAAATCCCCACCCCTACCCCCATGCCCTCTGTCTCCTGGAGCAGCTGAGACAATACCAGTGTGAGGGCCCAGGGCAAACCAAGTGCCCGTGTGAGGGTCAGCACTCCCCTGCTCCACAGGAGTGGCCCTTCCGTCTTGCCCATCTGCTGGCTTGCCTCAGAAGTCACTGTGACAGGCTTTCTCAAGGCCAACCCAAGCAAGCAGATGTCACAGCCAGAACAGCAGGGGCTCATTTCCAGCCTGGCCAAGCATGGGCTTTCCTGGGGTGAACAGGCCCAGCCTAGATGTCCAATTCCTGCTAATTCTCACCATGGGCCAGGCCCTGGGTTTTCCCTATGTCCCTGAGTGACAGAGACGCAGCCAGGGGTCCCTCAAACCCGTTACTACAATACAGAACCGCCTGGCTAATTCTGGCCAGGCCCTCAGAGCCACTCAGAGGCCCCCATCGGCCAGATAACCCAGAGCCCTACCTGTTCCAACTGTGTGCTCCAGCCCCATGACTTTCCCACCAGACCCTAGCTGTACTTGCTGACTTCCACGACTTTGGTCAAGCTGTACCTTCTGCCTATAGTTCTTCTTAATCTTCCTGCAGCCACTTTTCAGGGCCAGACTGGAGCCTCCCTCGCACGCCCCCCAGTATCAATGCCCCTGTGACGCTGATAGTTTTGCTGTGTGGTGGAACACTCTGTGCCTGTGGCCCTGCCCCCCAGCCTCTCTACCTACTCCACAATGCCCTGTTCTGCATACTTCACCATGCCCACACCAGGGGGCTCACCCAGTACACATGTAGGGACCTGAACCACTGAAACAGCCTGCTATGAACAAGGTAACGGTTCTGCACATTTAGATTTCAGGGACTGATGTCTTTTTTATTTTTTCAATTGGAGGACAATTGCTTTACAATATTGTGTTGGCCTCTGCCACACATCAACATGAATCAGCCACAGGTATACATATGTTCCCTCCCTCCCGAACACCACCCCCCTCATCTGCCTCCCTGCCCTGCCCCTCTAGGTTGTCACAGAGCACTGGGCTGAGCTCCCTGTGTGTGTCACCCAGCAAATTCCCACTTGCTATCTGTTTTACATATGGTAATGTATATGTTTCCACACTCTTCGGTCAAGTTGTCCCACCCTCTCCTTCCCTCACTGTGTTCACAAGTCTGTTCTTTATGTCTGCAGGACTGATGTCTTAACAGCATTTCCCAAGCTAAAAACAATGAGTTGCATCTTTCCTGGAAAAGTGGTCTCTGGGGGATGAGGGGGTGAGAGCACTTAGCTGTGGGGCCAGCTGCCTTCAGAAGGGAGAAGCCCAAGGTGACCCAGCTTGGGAATGCAGAGCTGGACAAAGAAATCAAGAGGCAATGGTACTCCCTGCTCCCCTGCCACAGGAACCATCAACTGAGTCAGCAAGTCCTGGGAAGAGCCGGTCGGCTGCCTTTAATCCTCCCAGAACACGCTAGCAGCAGGGAAAGCTCAGAGGGGCAGACCTTGCGTCAGGGCCGCAGCCCCTGTGCTGGAGCCAGCAAGCCAAGGCGGCGACATGGAGAGGCAGGCAAGTCCTGGCTCCGCCTGGCAGCCCACTTCAACCTGCCACTACCCATGAATTACAGGGAGGAGGCTGTGGCCAACTGGCTTCAAGGCCGGTCCTGCCTCTCTCGGGCACAAGGAAGCGCTTTGTGCAGCCCAACACCTCATTATCTGGCATCTTGGCCACACCGGAAAGGGCAAATAATGGGGTAAGCGTGACACATGTTGCATAGATGCCCCTCCCTGCACAAACCTGTCTTTGAATCCCCACTGCCTACAGAGCAAGGGCTCAATTAACTCCTTAGTAAGGCATTTGTGGCCCTTCCATCTGGCCACAACAAATCCTTCCAGAAAAACCTCCTTCTAGTCTAATTCACTTATTCATTCAAAAAATATTTGTTGAGCACCTAGGTGCTGGGCACGATGCTGAAAGAGCTGAAGGATCCCTAAATCCTACCGCCCTGAGCCTGTGCAGATCACATGCAGGTCCCCGGCTGAGAGCTCTGCCTATGGAAGGTGCTCGAGGTTGGCCACCTGTTATGATCATCACCCCCACCTGTCCCTGAGGAGGGAGGAAGCTGCTCTTCCCACATGCCCACCTACCTGCCCTCCAGTGTCAGCACCACACCAGAAAGGTGGGCACAAAAGTTACTCTGACTGTTGGAGGCCCACCAGGTGCCATAATTTAGAGTGTGCTGGCTGCTCTGGGGGGCACTGGGCTTTGGGGGTTTCCCTGTGCTGGAGTCACAGGAGGTTTGGAGACTCTGAGGGGTTTGGAGCACACTGGATCCTCAATCAACCTCACTGAGGCCACTCATCTGACGTGCATTTCTGGGTTCCTCCAGGTCGGGCCCTGTGTAAGGTGCTCCCACTGAGAAGGATGAAGAAGGTAAAGGTTAAAGGTACACAACAGGTGAGGGGCATGGAGGTAAAGTCCTGGTGGAAGGCAAGTAGCTTCCAACCAGCTAGCCAGGAATCATGGAACAAGAGGGAAGCTTTCACAGAGGTAAGGGTCAGCTTGAACATCAAGCTATGAGTAAAGACATGGAAGCTATGGAGACTGTTTAAGCCATGACATGTCTGGAGTCACTTTTGAAAGACAGAAGATGAAGGACTCATCTGGGGCTTCCCAGGCAGCGCTAGTGGTAAAGAACCCTCCTGCCAATGCAGAAGACATAAAGAGATTTGATCCCTGGGTTGGGAAGATCCCTGGAGAAGGAAATGGCAATCCACTCCAGTATTCTTGGCCTGGAAAATCCCATGGACAGAAGAGCTTGGCGGGCTACAGGCCATAGCGTTGCAAAGAGTCAGATACAACTGAAGTGACTTAAAATAAAGGAGTGGCCAGAAAAGTCAAGACTCAAGCACTGTGGAATGTCAGGGATGGAATTTTTCTTCTGACAGCATTTGAAAAACCTGTAAGAGTAAGCAACTGGACACTCCATCAATTTCTTACATCTTTATAAAGAGCCAGACAATACAACAAGAGATCTCACACAGGACTACACAGTTGGAGGGGAAAGTAATACACTTTTAAAGACATACTTTTTGACATGAGAATGTGGGCTACTTCTGTGCAACTAAATATTGATGAAAGCTCTCATAGCATCTCTAGGTCAGAGACAGCTTGCAAGAAATCCACGAATATGGGGAGGAGCGGTGGGTGGGGAACTTCCATACAATCAGGAGGTCAAAACATGCACAAAACACAGAAGGAACAAGTCAACATGGGCTGTGATTATGAAGAGACGTGCCTAACATTTTATGCCAGAAGTCGGCAAAGTTTTCTCTTTATTTATTTGTTTGACTTTGCTGGGTCTTAGTTGTAGCACATGGAATTTTTTATCTTCACTGCAGCAAGTGGAATCTTTTTTTTTTAGTTGTGGCATGGGAGATCTTTTAGTTGAGACATATGGGATGGGATCTAGTTCCCTGACCAGGGATGGAACCCAGGCCCCCTGCATGGGGAGGGGGTGGAGGGGGTGGCCACTGGACCACCAGGGAAGTCCCTACAAAGTTTTGTTTTTATGAATCCAGTTTTATCGAAACACAGCCATGCCCATTCATTTGTATATTATCTACGGGCACTTTCTAACAAGGAAAAAACTGAGAAGCTGCATGTTGTCCCTCAAGCCTCAAATACTTACCACCTGGCCCTTCACAGAAAGTTTGCTCTGCGTGGGAATGGACACATGCAAGCAAGAACAAGAGCCCCCCACCCCTACCCTTGGAGGAACAACCTTGTCCCCAAAGCCCCTCTGGGCTCCTCTCTGAGTAGGGCCCCTGGTGAAGGCCAATTACTTCTTTGAACATCTTAGGGTGGTAAATCTTCCATCCTTTAGAGTGTATTTGATTTCTGGAAACTGCCCAAGGCTTTTCAAACCAATTCAGGTGAAAAGGTGGGTGATCACGCCAAAGAATGAAACACGAGAGCTTGCCAAGGGCAGGACGCGTGCCTTAAACACTGGGTGAAATGAAATGGTAGTGAGAAATGTGGTTTCATTATAAAGTTGCATAACTTTATTTCTTGTGTCTCGTTAATTGGGGACAACAGTCATCTGATGTTCGGGCCTCAGCCAGATAGTAAAAGACCTCTTACAAGACCAACCACATTCCACAGGCATCTGCAGTCTGGGATGGCTGTCCTGAGAAGTCTTTTACTTCTCCTGAAAAGACCAAGCCTGGTAACAGAGAACGCTTGGCCATTACAAATGGAGACACTGTTGCCCAGAGAGGAGATAGGACTTGTCCAAGCCACCCAGCCATGGAGCCTCAAGGTTTAATTCATCGAGAATAGTTAAGAGTGCTTCAAGTTCTGAGTTAAAAGTTTAAATCAAAAATGTGTACATGCTGAACCCCTGGTCTCCAATGAGACAGGAATGTCAATAAAAACATGGAAATTTGACAGGCCTTGGCCATGTTCCCTGACCTGAGTCTGTTTTCTTATACAAAAAATGGACAATAATCTCCTTGAAGAGTTCCTGGAAGGATTACAGTTTAGTGATGCACCTAAAACACTCAGCAGAGTACAACATACAATGGGTTCTCAATACAAAGTAGCTCAGAATCTCTGATGCAAGGGCAAGTGCAGTGGCAGCAACATTCCACCATCTTTACCCACAGTGGGTGGGCACACACCCTCCCATACAGCAAACTCCAAGACTGCACAGCTTCAGTGGGCACCTGCCTGTGCATGGCCTCATTTGGCCCGCCTGCAGCAAGGCAGTTTACAGGGGGAAACTGCTGTCTGCCTCTGGAGGAGCCATGTTCCCAGCTCGAAGGAACCGTCCCCTCTTTCGGGGACTAACTCCCATCAGTAGGACCACAGTTGTAAACACAGCACAGACAAACAGGAACCAAGAAACCAAAGCAGATGAAGAGCAGGTAACTCTGGCTTTTGGAGGAGGCCAGGATCGATGTCTTCTGAAGGGGCAAGGGAAAATCCCCACACCTCCCCTGGTGAAATAATGCCAGTAAATCCCTCCACGCTGGCCTCTCTCCTCACGTGTAACAGCCAAACATGCCAGCGGGAGTGAAGCAAGAGAGGGTATGCATCGCGGCTTCCGGTGCCTGGCTGCGCAGTTCTGATAACAGGGCTCTACCCAGACGAGGGCTGTGACCACAGACACAGACAGACGATGTCCTGATCCGGCACCAAGGGCCAGCGCTGGCACCATCGAGCAAGACTGGTGAGCTTATATAACAAAGGGCTTGTCATCACTTCCTGTGAGCCTCATCGCCCACATTCCAACACAATGAGACGCTCTCTCTGCCCTGGCTTTGAAGTTCAACAGCTCATTCACAAGGCCGGGCAGAGCTCTGCTGGGAGGCAGAGAGCCGGCACTGGCTCACCTTCCCCTTCCCCTTGCCCTTGCCATGTCGTTAGTTTATCTGGGGAAAAAATGTACCTTTGTGATTAGTGTTTGTTTTTAAAAACTGAAAAATATCCAACTTTATATGACAACTACTGTTCACACTTGGGTCTATTTACTTCTGGCCCTTTTTCTACCTTTGTAAGTGGGAATGGAGTAGAAGGAGAATACAAGTATTTGGTTTTTTATTTTTTTTATTTTTTTGGGGGGGTTCAATGAACATTTATTATCTCATATAGATACAAAATTAACAAAATAGAAAATTTTTTTGCTTCTGCTGAGAACTTTTAGGATTTACTCTTAACAACTTTCATATATAATGTACAACAGTATTAATTACACTTACCATGTTGTATATTATATTCCTAATATTTATTTCATAACTGAAACTTTGTATCTTTTTTTTAAATTTTATTTTATTTTTAAACTTTACATAATTGTATTAGTTTTGCCAAATATCAAAATGAATTTAATATCCTACTTTGAAAAAGTCTTCTGTGGTGAGCCTTTCCCCCACAGAAAGGCCTTTGACCCTTTGCAGTTGAGTTACTCAACCCAGCTTTGGACAGCCGCATTCCTTTCCACCATATGCGTGTGCCTTTCCCACAGCTGGATATTTAGGTGATTTCCACTCTTTCATTTTTCCAAATGCTGTAGGATACTGGTAGCTAAATCACTGTGACTCTCTCCTTAGGGTAAACTCCTAGTGAGGCCACAGAGTAGCAGCTTCTCACCTTCCCTGTGTTATTCCCTCAGTTTCCCATCACTCTTTCTGACCGGGAACCAAGTCTATAACATTTTTGAGGCAACTATGATTTATAAGGTCCTTGTGTATGCGTGCGCGCAGGCTAAGTTGCTTCAATCATGTCTGATTCTTCTGTGAGCCCACCAGACTCTTCTGTCCATGGGATACTCCAGGCAAGAATACTGGAGTGAGTTGCCATTTCCTCCTCCAGGGGATTTCCCCACCCAGGGATCGCGCCTGCATCTCTTACATCTCCTGTATTGGCAGGGCAGTTCTTTACCACTAGTGCCATCCAGGAAGCTCCATAAGGTCCTTTTCAGTTCAATTCAGTTCAGTCGCTCAGTTGTGTCCGACTCTTTGCGACCCCATGAATTGCAGCACACCAGGCCTCCCTGTCCATCACCAACTCCCGGAGTTCGCTCAGACTCATGTCCATCGAGTCAGTGATGCCATCCAGCCATCTCATCCTCTGTCATCCCCTTCTCCTCCTGCCCCCAATCCCTCCCAGCATCAGGGTCTTTTCCAATAGTCAACTCTTCGCATGAGGTGGCCAAAGTATTGGAGTTTCAGCTTTAGCATCAGTCCTTCCAATGAACACCCAGGACTGATCTCCTTTTGGATGGACTGGTTGGATCTCCTTGCAGTCCAAGGGACTCTCAAGAGTCTTCTCCAACACCACAGTCCTTTTACATTGGGCTTACTGACTGACCTCATGATAGGGATGAACACCCTCATTTAAAGATGGGAAAATGGGCTCAGGGAGATGAAATGACTTGCCCAAGGTCATAGGCCCTCAACTTGAACCCAGACTAAGCCTGAGCAGCCACTGCTCCTTCACTGCTCCACACCACTTCTCTCAGGCCCCCAGGCCAGCGTGACAGCAGGCATGACAGGCGTAGTTTAAAAATGAGTGCACAGTGATCTACAATACAAACAGCTTGCTACAAATCCCAGGGTCCACCTGTCTAAGCTTGTCAGTCTTGACCACCCAACCACAGACCAAAGAAGGGAAACATCCATAGTTCTTCGACCACAGGGTTCAAGCGGTCTTTTGTTCAGCAATGGGGAAGGTT
The DNA here is from genome assembly GCF_029407905.1 of Bubalus kerabau. Taxonomy (NCBI): domain Eukaryota; kingdom Metazoa; phylum Chordata; class Mammalia; order Artiodactyla; family Bovidae; genus Bubalus; species Bubalus kerabau. The sequence continues at coordinate 128,669,881 of NC_073627.1, forward strand.
CGTTTTTACCACTAAAGAACTAATGAGTAGAAAATGGCTACTAGTGGCTGCAGGGATAAACTTGATAATGGCAATCCAACTCACTTCTTCCTGATTTTCAGCCATGAATGCAAGATGACCTTAGATTTAACATTCAAACAAATCTTTGAAATTCATAAACACAGATCTTCTAAAGAAGCCTGGCTTCTTCCTAGGAGGGACGCCCTGATTTCCCTTCTCAAATTTTTTAAAAGAAAAGTCTGGGGAGCACAGGATGGCATGAATTTATTTCATTTCAGTACCCTTTGCAGATGTAAAATCTCTTTCCTACCTATCAGCAATGTCCCAGACAAAATGATCCTCTGATTGAATGAAGGCATACAACTGATATTTACTTGCAGGATAAGAAATGTTTGAGCACAGACAGAACTACATCTGCTGAACTTGAAAAAAAATGCAGTGCTCCAAAGTACCTGCTATGTTGTAGAAAAATAGGTAAAACCAGAAGAAACCATCAAAAGCCACAGGCGTTACAATATTTTCTGGAATAACCATTCCCCAAAGGATCTGACATGTATTTAAAAAAAAAAAGGCATTTCTAGGAGAGGAATTAAATAGTTGTGATGTTGTTGTTTAGTCACTAAGTCATGTCCTACTCTTTTGTGACAACATGGACTGCCATGGGTGCCATGGAGTCCACCAGGCTCCTCTGTCTATAGGATTTCCCAGGCAAGAATACTGGAGTGGGTTGTCACTTCCTTCTTCAGGGGATGTTCTCAATCAAGGGATCAAATCCTTGTCTCCTGCATTGGCAGGTGGATTCTTTACCACTCAGCCACCAGGGAAGCCCAGTACTTTACAACGGAAAAAAAAAACAACAACAAAACCATCAAGAATGTTCCCTCACTCCCATCCACTGATTTCTTACTTCCAAACTCCTTATCCAGGGCTCCTCCGTAAGCTGTCACGATGAGCAATTTCTGCTTTCTCTGGAGGTTTCATGTCTGATCATTTAAAGGACTCTCAATACAAAGGGTTTGCCTGGATGGAAAAGAGTTCCTCAGTTTTTAAAAACCAGGCTCACTTCTGCCTCAGTCTGTGTGTGATAAAGAACCAGAATCAAGGGTGCAGACAAAACTCGACCCCAGACACACGCCTGGGGTGGGGCTCTGCACTTTGACAACTCCAGGCCCAAGGCCTGCACGTCTGATCCGGGCCTTGACTGTGTTGTCAGCTGTCCTGCGGGTGATTTGGAAGTGATGACACCGATTCCCACCATCTCGTCACTTCACAGTCACGCCACAGATGGCTTTCAGACGGATCCTGAGCCCTGCAGAAGCTCAGTGAGCAGGAGCCGAGTGACAGCTGAATTCCCCAAGCGTGTGCCCCAAGCATGTGGCAAGAGCCCCCTGAGCTGGCCTGATGGCACATTATTCCTAGATTTTATTTACAAAGCATCTCTTCGGGAATTGGGAAGCATGCTCTGGGCCAGAGGGGCCCTCAGATTCAGCAGTGAATGAGAGAGGAATTGGCCAGGGATCCTCAGGGGGCCCTTCAACTGAGACCAGCAACATCTTCATCTTCAACGAGGCTAATGTTTCTTCCCCCCAGGAACTCAAAGGTTCCTGAGCACTTACTGCTTCTCAGATCTCCTCCCATGGGGGACGTCCTCTGAAGGTCAGCATCCCAGCAGCAGCCAGAGCGCTGGCGCTCCCATGTCCCTTTTGCATTCCTTTCTTCTAAAGGCTCTAACTGAACCAGCAGCAGCTTTACTGTGGCTCCTTTGACCTGCTATAGTGTTTGCCCGGACATCCTGGGATGCCTCCAGCTCCCCCTCAACCCCTCCCCCCAGGTGCTGCCATCAGATAGGAGAGCTGAATTTTGGTTTCAAGGTCAGGTGACTAGCTCTGCAGTGCCCCAGAACAAACACTGAGCACTCCCCTACCTCCTTCACCATGCACAACTTCCCTTAACAAGTAGCTGAGGTGCTGCCTGGTTCATATAAGACCTCTACCCACCCAACTCTCTGGAAAGGCATGCGTGGAGATGCACCTCTGTTCCTGACCCAGGCCCCGGGACGCACGATCCATCTGACTCTGACAGAATGTGCACAAACACTCTGCTGGCCTGGGTAATTTACAAACTCCACAGAGGGCACATCCCAGCTACTGATGACAGTGATTCAAAGACTCTACTCCCTAGACTCAGCTGATTTCCTTCCATTGACCATTGTCATCTGAGAGCCCCTTGAAGCATCAGTCACAGAAGTTCATGGCTGAAGGATACAGACTGGGGCCAGGCCCTTGCTGCCTCTGCCTAAGGCATTTGATGTCCTCTTAACAGGGCTTCCCACCCTTAGACCCCACACTCACCCTCTCTAATCTGTCCTCTCTAATTCATCTTCTTAAGATACGAATGTCACCTCCCTGGCTCAGATGGTAAAGAATCTGCCTGCAATGCAGGAGACCCGGGTTTGATCCCTGGGTCTGGGTTGGGAAGATCCCCTGGAGAAGGGAATGGCTACCCACTCCAGTATTCTTGCCTGGAGGATTCCATGGACAGTGGAGCCTGGTGGGCTACAGTCCATGGGGTTGCAAAGAGTCAGACACGACTGAGCGACTAACACTTTTCAAGAAGCAGATAGATAGGTCTCCCTGAAGCAGAGATCAGATCTTATGCTCCACCATCTTTCACTACCCACAGAGGACAGGCCCAACTCTGCTGCCCGGCCCTTCAGGCTTTCTGACACCTGGCTTCATCTCTCTCTTGTATCTTTTCTGTCTTCTCACAGCCTCTTCTTTATTCACTATGGACCACTCACAAGACCCCTCCCAGGAAGTCCTCACATCCACCAGTCTCTAAATATCCAGATCCTCTGTATCCAAGAAGGCCCGCCTCATGCGCCCCCTCCTCCATGAAGTCTTTCTGATGCTCCTTTGGCAGCATTATCCTGAGAAGACACATGGAGAGTACCTGGCCCAAACCAGATGCTTTATCATCAGTAGAGAGTTACAGCTTTCAAGTGGCTCTGGTGTCATGGTTTTGGGACCACCAAATAATACAAGAACTGACCTCTGTCACTGTTCTCTATAACTGTGTAGCACAGAGGTTATGGGCAGACAGAAGCCAGACTAACTTCCTGGGCTGGACACCTCCATCTGCAGCTCTGCCCATTACTAGCTATGCCACCTATGACAAGGTACTTATAAAAACAAAAAAACACATCTGTTTGCCCCAGTTTCTCCATCTATAAAATGGGACTCTTAATAGAACTTGCATTCTGGGGTGTGTCACGAAGTTCAGTAAGTTAATATTCGTAAGCACTTAGAAAGGAGTGGTAATCCAGGTAGATCCAGGTAGTTATTACTTCTACTGTCCCACTACAGGGAATCATGGGTCAACCACAAACTGACTATCAAGGACAGGGTCACTTTTTGAGGACAACCTCACCAGGCCAGAAAGGGAAGTCCCACTAGCTTGACTGTGGGTGTAGGAAGCCCAGAGTTTGAGGCTGGGCTCAGGTCCAGAACAGCTTGTGGCCCAAAGAATTCATAAAGTTCTTTCCACACGCCAAGCATTGTGCTTAGCCATTTAAACAAATAATTTTATTATGACCTTATGTATTGCCCCTGAACCTTATCTCCAGAATGTTACCTCATCTGTAAAAAGGCGATTCTAATAGGACCACCTCAAAGACCAGCCCTGAGGATCACGCACAGAAACTGTTCCACAGGTGCGAGGCACAGGGTGAACAGTCAGGAAACACCACCTATTATTATTACACCCACGTCAGGACAGATGGGGCATTCCAGGCCTGAAGAAACTAATCACTTGTCCCAAAGTACTAAGCTTCTGAGACCAGGAGCCACGATTAGCCCAGACTTCTGACCAAAGCCAGTGCTCATTTCGCATCGCCACAGCGGACATCACTAGGGTCCTGCCGTGTTTGAATCAACAGCTCTGGGCACTTGTGGTGGGTAGTGTCACTGGTTACCTCCACAAAAGGCGAAGAATCCGGACCAAGAATACTGGGCCCCCAGCACCACCCCACTCTCACCTGGGCAGCTGCTGCTCCACTTGCTGTTTGCTCAGCACTGAGGTCCTGATGGCAAGATCCCCCTGGCCCCTGCTCCCCGGGAACATACTCCTGCCTGCTGCTTTACTGTTCTCTTTGCCTTAAGAACCACCCCCCACCAACACCCCCGCCCCACTGCCCTGCTCCTAATCCACCTGGGAATCGAATCCAACCATGCTCCACATTCAGTCACACTACGGCATGATTAATTCCTCAGTGTCGACCTCAGCCCACCCACTCAGAACCTGCTCTGCGGCCTGCCACTTCCTGCCCAGGAAGCTCCCGGACTGGGGTCCACCAACGCCCTCCACACTTGTGATGCTAAAGGGTACTGGCCCTCAGCAGTTGGTGTCCTGGCTGGGAATCCGGCTCTGTGGGGAAATAGTACAGCCTGCAGCTTCCGTCTGCCTTTGAAGATACGATCACACATCTGAGGGTCGTCATGTGGAAGACATAAGGTTAGACTGGTTCTGCTTGACCTCAAAGAGCCGAAGTAAAACAATAGCAGAATCCACAGAGAGAAACAAGTCAGCAAGCAGAGTGCCCATAAACACCAGGTACTCAACAAACCTGTACTAAATTGGAGGGGATAGCAGAAAAAACTTGAAGGCCCAGCTGTGCACAGGAGTGTCTGGTTATGTGACAAATCCTCTCATCACTGCACATTTTCAGGCACGGGTGTAGGAGGGTTGGACTGGGTGATCTCCAAGCTCCCTGGGAACCCCAAACCAAGTCTAGGATAGCAACTTGCAACTTTAGCTCCACAGCAGAATCATTGGGGGACCTTTCAAAACTACTGATGTCCGGGTTCTGTCCCCAGAAACTGTGGGGTCATTAGTCTGGGGTGGAGCCCAAGCAACTAAAACTTTGGAGAAATGCTCTCCCGGTGATTCTAATAGGCTCAGGGCTGGTCTAGGTAGGGCCTGTTGACGTGGTGACACCCAGCATAGTGAATCAGGCAGATACTCTCAGCGCCTTAGAACCATAGAGATGTTATTCCGTGTTCAAAAATCTGCATTTTTTTTCCCCCTGATTTATTCACCATGAACGCTCCTGGGTTTAATCTGTTCTGTCAACACCGATACATTAATGTCACAAACCCCAAGGCAGACAATGCAGAATGGATTATCCTGACACTGGCCTGAGCCAGGAAAAGAAGAACGTGCCACAGAGATTGGGAAAGGTTCTCTCACTAACTGAAGACATAAGGACTTCTGGGTTGCGGGGACAGAAAAGGCTGGGGGTGGGGAAAGAACTCTGTAAATTCATGTTACTTGCACTGGAGTTGGGTGGGTGTGAAAAAAAATTTAAATGACTAAAATAATATAGTCCCCCCACGCCACATCTTTAAGTTCTCCCCATCCTTCTAGTGTGAGCTCTGCTACTCAAGGTCTGTGCTAAAAAATGCCTGCTGCACGAATGACTGAATGGTGTACACTTTCCCCACAAACATCACCACTGTGTAAAAGCTGAAGCGGACACACTCAAATAAGGCTGCACAGGCAGGGCAGACAGTAAGTGGCTGCCCCAAAATACACCTAGGCAGCCAGCCCCCTGGTCCTTGAGGGGGAAACTGACTCTATCAGAGGTGAGGCGAAGGTTTCCTGGCCTCATCCCAGAAAAGCTCTGGCATCAGATGTGGCATCCAAAGTGAAAGCTCTGGCATCGGATCCGGCATCCAAAGTGAAGTGCTATTACCCGGTTACTTTCCTAAGGTGTCAGGAGTTGAATGTGTAATAAGTGCATGGGTATCTACAGATGAAAGGTGTCATTTTATAAAGACAGGTGAAATCATCATTATCATAATAGTTGATGAGAACATAACGCAGTCAGCGTTGAGACGGAGTCAAAATATTGAAATCAAAAAAGGCACCCGAAGAAATACAGAGAGCTGATAGAGCAAGCACGGAGGAGAGGATGTCCAGACACAGACTGGTCATTCAGAAAAATTAAATTACCTACCTTGTACTCTGAAATCAAACTCCAGATTAAAATGTCAATGTGAAAAAAAGAAAGAAACCATCAAAGTACTAGAAGAAAATACACTGGAGTACAGAAAACTTCTCTAAGCAGCACACTGGTTACCCTGTGTTAAACATCAATAATGATCCAGGAATAGAAAACAAACAATTCAGCGTAAACAACCAAAGCAATCACTGGATACAGGGCTGAACGGCAAATTACAAACTTGTAAAAAATATCCTGCAATCTAAATGGCAGGCAAGGGACTGCCATCCTTAATCCACAAAGAGCTCGTATAAATCAATAAAATGATAAACCCTATGGCAGAAACGATGGACAGATAGAAACACAGTTTTGGAAAAGAGACACCAGTGGTAAACACACGTGTGCACTAGTAACCCAAGAAGCTGCAAATTAAACTAAACTGCATTACAGTGAAGCAGGCAAAACTTGTAAGGCCTTTCTAGAATACAATTTGAAAGCCTGTATCAAAATGTTTACCCTCCTACTCAATTCTCCTCTGGGACTCAATCCCAGGGAAATAATCACAGACTTATTTATGCAAAGAATTAAATTACAAAGATGTTCATTACAGCACTGTTAAATTAGTGAAAACTCGGAAGACCCTAAATAGGCAAATAGAATACTATACAGACATTAAATTATTGCTGTTGAATGTTTAAAACAATGTAGACATCTTTCCATGTCATTAAGTGAAAAGTATATAAATAGATACACACAATATTGATTTTTGTGAAGGAAAATACATACACACATACAAGCACTGAAAAAGGGTAAATGGAAAAACAGTGAAATGTTAAAGCTGTTTCTTTGAATTGTAGAACTGAAGTTGGTTTCTATTTTAGTCTTGCTTATCTGCATTTTCTATACCAAACCTTGTCTTAGTTTTGTTGAAGGGGGAAGAAAAAAGTTAACACAGAGTTAAAACAGTTAACATTGGTGGGGGTTTAGTCACTAGGTCATGTCCGACTCTTGCGACCCCAGACTCCTCTATCCATGGGATTTCCCAGGCAAGACTACTGGAGTGGGCTGCCATTTCCTTCTCCAGGGGATCGTCCCAACCCGGTGATCGAACCCACGTTCTCCTGCAATGCAGGTGGATTCTTTACTGCTGAGCCACTGAAATTTATTTTAAAAATCCAAGTTTACTGTTCTGAGGAACTGCCCAGAACACAGGCAACTGGCATCTGCCCCCCACAGGAGGGCAGGTAGGGGCCGCATCATTCTGAGAATGCCACGCAGGCCCCAAACCACATGCATGGCTTTGGAATGCACCGGGGGGATTACAAGGCTGTCTGGCTTTCTGAGAGTGCAAGTCCCAGAAAGCAGAGAAGCTTCACTTTGAAGCACTTTTGGGACATTTTTATTTTTAGAATTTATCCATGGCCTGGAGAAGCCAGGAAAGTTCCATTCCTTCTACTTCTGTTTGCCTCTCCCCGATAGCCCACGTTCTGGTGAGCCCCAGACAAGAAAGAACTTTCCCAGCAATCGCAAATACCCTGCATTGAAATGTTCTGCTGAGCAAAACAGGCACGCTCCAGCCTCATACTCATCCTGTCATCCTGCCCTAGTGCCGAGCTCATTGGAGAAGGAAATGGCAACCCACTCCAGTGTTCTTGCCTGGAGAATCCCAGGGACGGGGGAGCCTAGTGGGCTGCCGTCTGTGGGGTCGCACAGAGTCGGACACGACTGAAACTACTTAGCAGCAGCAGTGCCGAGCTCAGGCAGACAACACGGCAGGTGGCCTCCTTGTTCAGAGATTTGGGGCAATTTTCAACCAGGAGAGGTGGCCCTTCACACCCAAGCCCCTGCCTCCTCCTTTTATCACAAGCAATTCCACTAGGCAATCAATCTGGAGGCTCTGGCCACAGCTGCTTGAATCCAGCAGGGCTCCCTTCCCTATCTCAGTCACTGCAGACAGGACCCCTTCTGTCTGGGATGCCCCATGTGCACCCTCCTCTGGACCCAGCTCCCAGATGACTTCCTCTTCCTGGTGGTTCTTCCCAGCCCCTGACAGAGGCTACTATGCTTCAGAGCATTTATGGCTCTTGATCCCGGACTCACTTGCTGGATCTAGTCTGGCTGGACTGTGACTGCACCGCCGGGGTCCTATTCGTCTTGGCTAATGGCAATTCATCCTTCTAAATGCTCAAGTTAAAACCTGGAGTCATCGGCGACTCTCCTCCCCCATCAGATCTCATACTTCCTCTGTCAGGAAACCCTTTAGGACCTGTCCTGAATCCGGTCTCCTCTCATCACCTATCACCAGCGCCCCAGTTCCTGTGGCTGAAGGTCACCTTAGTTGGCCCCCCAGCTGGTCTCCTCCCATCTATTCTCCACTAGGCCGCCAGAGTGATCCTTTTGAACCCCAAAAGCCAGATCATGTCATTGCTCTGTTTAGAACCTCCACTGACTTTCCATCTCAGTCAGTTAAAGCGAGAAATCCTTTCAGCGCCTCCAAGACCCAAAGCTCTCAGCCTCCCCATCCCAACTCATCTCAGACCTCTCATCTCCCCACTTCCTCCCCACCTGCTCCACTCAGTCATGCGATCTCCCTGAAGCAGCCAGGCATGCTCCTGCCTTGGACTTGTGCCCTGACTGTTCACTCTGCCTGGAATGTACTTCTCTCTGTGAGCCATGTGAATCACACCATCACACCCTTTAGCAAAGCCCTCTGAGCATCCATCTGAAGCAGTTCTCCACCCCAAACTCAGGCCCACCCCAGATTTATTCTTCTCTACACTCTACCCGACATACTATATTTGCTTGAATCCTCTCCTGAGAGGGCAAACTCAGGGGAGCATGAATGTTTATGTTTTGTCCATACTGTAGCCCCAGCATCTAAACAGAACAATACCCAGCAGGTAACCGACTCTCATGGAGAAGGCGATGGCACCCCGCTCCAGTACTCTTGCCTGGAAAATCCCATGGACGGAGGAGCCTGGTAGGCTGCAGTCCATGGGGTCGCAAAGAGTTGGACACGACTGAGCGACTTCACTTTCACTTTTCACTTTCCTGCATTGGAGAAGGAAATGGCAACCCACTCCAGTGTTCTTGCCTGGAGAATCCCAGGGACAGGGGAGCCTGGTGGGCTGCCGTCTATGGGGTCGCACAGAGTCGGACACGACTGAAGTGACTTAGCAGCAGCAGCAGCAACCTACTCTCAACAATGTCTGTTGAATGAATGAAGAGAAAGGACTTGGCATGGCCTCTCATGGCCCAGCTGAGGACTTGGAGTCCAGCCTGTAAGTGAAGGCCCAGCAGTGCATCAGAAGTACCCATCTCCCCACCAACCCACCCACCTATCAAATCATTTTTCCAGTCACTGGCCTCGGGAAACCCCTTTCTGACCATTACTCTAAAGTTTCGCTTGGAAAACTCAGGACCTGAGTCATTCTCCAGGGCTCTGACTAATTCTCGCTCCATCCCTTGAACCCACCTCCAAGATCCTTCCTCTACAGCATAATGGGAAATCCAGAGAGTTCCCCTTGGAGAAAATGGAAAGGAACTGAATGATTTAGAGGAAAATTCAATTCTTCCTAGCTCATCAGTTGAGAAAGCGCAAACTCTCAGGAAGCCAGTGCCTCCGAAAGTGAAACATTAATAGAAATATTACTGGAAAATACCAGACAGGAAGAGAAGGAAAATTCCATTGTGGAAGCAAGGTCCTCTGTCAATGTTCCTTAATGGTCTCAATAACTTGTTTCAGAATCAAAACACAGAAAGAACCGGAAATCCATCAGGCTGTCACCCTTCCTCTGGACTGGAGCTTTGGCCAAAACATCTCCACATCACCCAGGCACAAAGGGCATTAGACTCAGAACACAAGGTCAACGGCCTGGCCGCTGTGTTGGCTAGTACCTGCTGTGAGGCAGGGCAAGCTCCATTCCTTCTGGGACCCTCAATATTTCCATCTGTAAAATGGGGGTTACAGCACCTTCCTCAAAGAGTGACTCTGACAATTAAGTTAATTATGGGTGTGAAAGATTCTTTTAAGCTTTGGAATACTTATGCAAATGCAGGAATCTGTAGGTCCTACAATGCTAACAGAGGAGATTTTTATAAGAGTTTAAGTCTAGCCACAAATAAGGCAGAGAAAATTAAGGCATGAGATTGTGCAGCCTGAGGTGCTATGGCACAGTGGTTCAAAACAAAGACCCTAAATCTGGTTTCAAGGCTGACCTCTGCCATTTACTGGCAAGGTGACCTTAGATAAGTTACTTAACCTCTCTGCCTCAGCTCTCTTATATGTAAAAGGGGAATGACAGTAGCATCTACTCAAAGGACTTTGGTGAGCAGTATGACTAATTCTGCTCTTGTGGAACGCTCCTTCAACCTGAGTGACTACTCTTTCATGATTCAAGTGCCTCCTCCTCCAAGAAGCCTTCCCTGCTTCCCTCAGTTGAAATGAACCTCCTCCTGACCCTGCTTCTCCTTTAGTTCCATGGAGTCAAGGCTCTGCTCAGGACAGCTTCTGTGCCAGGATGGCTCCCAGCTCACCCACACCACTCTGTTTACAGATAAACTGCCACACAAAGCTGTGTGGTCCCAGTGTCCTCACCAGAAGATAAGCTCCTTGCGGGCAGGCACTACCCCTCCCCTGGCTTGTCCCTGTTTTGCACAGAGCTTCTGACAGTGGCCTGCATATGGCAATTTCCCAGTCAACACAAGCCAAGCAAGGTATAAGGCAGGCAGGGTGGCAGACACCACTGGCAGCCTGTCTCCATCCTGCAGGAACAGCCCCTCCGCTCAGAAAGTGGGCGGAGATGCCACCATCAGCCAGCCAGCAACCCAGCTTTCTGCTTCAAAGCCACAAATCCCAATTTATTTTCTAGGGCGCCGCCTGACCTCTCCCTTAGCCACAGGCCACTACCACTTGGCTCTCCCATCCCAAGAGGAGAAAGTCAACCCCAAGTGAAACTGCCCAAGGGAGCGCCTGGCCACAGGCATGTTCAGCTTTGCTTAAGTGACCAGAGGAACGCACACCTTTTCAAGTTTGCCTTTTAACCCCTACTTTATGGGTCAGAAATGCTTTGGGATTGGGGAGAGGACGAGATCAAGGCTTGGGGGTTAAGTCTGGGGAAATCAGTTATGTTCTGAGGTAGTCAGATTAGAAGACAGTCGTCTGATCTCCTTCAAGGACACTTAGGTTCTTTGTTGACAAGGGCCAAGGTACTGGGGTTTTGTGTTTTTTTTTCCCTTAAAAGAGCACACATGCAGGCTCGCCAATCCTTAATGAGAAGACATGACAGTTACAAGACACACGTTTTGTGCAGCTGTCCCTTGGGAAGTGCCAACTCTGTGCATGGAATTTCTCTATGAAATAACTCGGGTGCTGCATTAACATCTCATTTAGGGAACTCAGAGTGAGATGAGGGAAGGGGAGAGAAAAGCTGGCTCAGGGGCCCCTTTGGGGACCACCAAAGCCCAGACTGAAAGAGATGGGAATTGGGAGGGGGTGGTATAAGAAGAGGAACATTAAGGGGAAGAGGAGACATACAATGCACATTTCAGTAAATATCAGAGCTTTACTATCTCTATCTAAATCACTGAAAGGAGTTGAACAAATTGATAAAAAGCATACAGGCTTGTAATTCAGACTGAACAGGTGTAATCCTGGCCCTGTCACTTAGTAGTTTGTGACACTAAGCAAACAATACCTCTAAGTCTCAGTTTCTTTATCTGTGAAATGGGGCAATAGTACCCATGGTAGAGCAATAGCACTAAACTCCCTGATTAATGGCCCGCCTGTATCCCTACCCTCTGCCACAGGACTTCACAGCTTCCCTTCTCTCCCTGAATACTGGCTGGCCTTATAACTTGCTTTGGTCAACAGAAAGCAGCAGAAGGAACAGTAGGCCAGTTTCTAACTTCAAGAAACTGTATGGGCTTCTGTAATTTCTTGGAACCCTGCCACTATCATATGAACAAGGCTAACTTGCTGGAATATGAGAGATCACATGGAACAGAGCCGAACTGAAGCAGCCAAGGCCATCCTAAACCAAACACATAAGACAGCCCAGCTAGGGCTGGCAGGGCTGCATACCACTCCACACTGACCATAGATGCCTGAGTGAGCCAACTGAGGCCAGAAAAACTACTCAGTTGACTTGTGGGTTCATGGATAATAATAAAGACTTACCATTTAAATCAGGGGTTGGAAATTACAGACCACAGGCCAGCTGCCTATTTTTGTTAATAAAGTTTTATTGGAACATAGCTATACTCTTTAATTTATATACTGTCTGTATGCTTTCAAGCTACAATGGCAGAGTTGAATAGTTGTGATGGGGGCTGTCTGGCCTACAAGCTAAAATTACTCACTAACTGATTCTTTTGCTAACCTCTGGTTTACAACCACCAACTTTGGAGTAACTTGTGATGCAGCGATAGCTAACAAATATAGTACCTAAACCCCTTCTAGGGTGACTGTGAAGATTAAATGATCAATTAAGTGGTCAGCCTGAAGCCTGGAGAATATATTTCTTTTCTGAGGAATCGATGGGAAAAACTGGATCTGATATGCAGCATTTCTCTCACACAACTTTCAAGGGACAGGACTTCAAAGTGTTCCAAGCCAAACCACAGCTACCAAGCTTGGTCCTTACTTTTTCAATCAATTACTTTCTAAGAACTGGAGAATGTGGCTATTAACCAAATGGAAAATGACTCTCAGCTCATGCTTCACCCTGGCTTCAATCAAGCTACACATCAATGTTTTGATGTGAAAAGGACACAAAGACCCCAATTCCCAACTCCTCCAAAAGATACATGAGACATTCTCTTGTTTTGTGGCTCCAACCTGTCTCTACAATTCCCCCACCACAGCCGTCTTTCAGAGCCTCCATCCATTCTCTTGGCACAAGCTTCTACCTGGAGAAGCTCAAATGCCACCACCTCATGAAAGCCCTCCTTGAATTCATAGACAGCGTTGTGAATTCCTCTCAGCCCTCTGCACACACTGCTGCTCTGGCATGCCTCACGCTGTGACACTGCCTCATTACCCGACTGTCTCCCCGACCAGACCTCAAAAAGCTCATGTTCAAACTGCAGACTGAGAAGCTTCCCTCAACTCGCTACTTATTCTCTGTGAGGTCCCCCCTGCCTCGCATGCTGCTCAGAAACTGTTTGCTGAGTATTAAAAAAAAAAAAAAAGTTGAACAGGATATTATTTATTTATTTGGAAGCACGTTATTTAACTCAACTCTGTGGATGCTGACAAAATACAAAGTGTTAGTACACATCAGCATGTATTTAAACTTGGGAAACTGATGTCACGGTGCATCTCGACTTTCTCAGTGCAGTGGAAACATTTACTTAATTACGATAAAAGAAACAAGACTTCAGCAGAAAACATAAGTGGATAACACTTGTCTGACTGCACATAAGGAGACCTACCAAGTTACTTGCCTCTTTGTCATCATTATTTGTTTTTTATAAAGACAACCTAAGAGAATAATATTTCCACCTACTAAAGTTTTGTATTTTCTTTCCAGGAGCTCAGGTCCTCACTGTCTCTCACTGGGACTACATTGTAATTGCCTCCCAACTCCAAACCCATCAACCCCAGATTGCAGCAGCTTATAGCCTGGGATGCTCCTCAACCATGGCTCTGAGTCTATCCTTTTCCTGATTCAACAGTCTTCCAGGCTTTCCCTGTGGGGTCCAAACTCAGGCCTCCACCTATCTCACACTGTCATCTCTCATTTCCCAAGTGAGGCCCACTGCAAGAAAGCTTTCATTTCCAAAAACATTCTCCACATTAAGGTTTTATATATGTACATGCACACATACGCCAACACACAGACATACATGCATGCACACACAGATGCATGTACACAGCACATACACCTAAGGGCTCCCATAGGCTGCAGTCAGCCTTTCCTTGCACTGAAATTCCACTTCCATCCCTAGATCCAACTCAAAGCTGCCTCCTAGGTGAAGATCTCACTAAATTCCCGAAGACAAAAACACTGGGAAACAAATGATGAAAAGGTGACGGGTGTCAGCAGCCTTCAGAGGCTTAGGCCAAAAATTACTCCCAAGTCTTTTTGCAGCCTTTATTCCTTCCTCCTAGCTTGTCCTTGTACTGAGAGATCTCTGAGCGCAAAATATGTGCTGGGTAAAAGCTGGTTAAATTGAAAACAGACTCTCTTCCACGTGATTCTAAAAGGGAAACTACTCTAAACTGGAGACTGGCTGGTAGCAGAGTATATGTAGCCAGGTGTGTATGTGCCCCGGGATCCACCTAGGAGAACAGGAGGATGCCTAAGTATGTGTCAGAAGGGGGCACAGGTACTGAGGGGGGCAGAAGGGCCCCCAAGATAAAGGTGGGTGGGGGGTGGCAATGGAGGCCCTGAAAGGAGGATTTGTGGACACAGCTCCTAGTCCCACGCCACAGTAACTCCCAACATAGGCCGACATTAAAACACAGGTCCCCACACAGCTGGGGCATTCAACAGCCCTATGGGTACTTGTTCTATTCCCTAACAACTGATAAGAGGAAGCTGGGCCAGAGATTAAGTGGGCTGGAACTACATTTTCCTGGATCCATGGGTGAGGGGCAGAAGGCAGACTCTAGTGTGTTCAGGGCTGGACCTGCAGTGTCCCCGGCTTCCAAAAGCTGTCTGGCTGCAAATAATGTGAAAACCAGGCTACCGCCTGGCTGCTTGACCAGGAACGCAGGGTGGGTATTGGCCCCGGACTAGGTGGCAGCCCCACAGAGATCAGAGATGAAGAGGGCACCCGGAGTCTCTGCATCCCAAAGCAGCTCCAACCAGAAGACCCAGAGGGAGGGTTATGAAGCCACTGTTGCGTTGGTGTGGTCCCAGGATCAGCTGCAAAAGATCACCTGAGAATTTGTTAAAGATACACCTTCTCAGGCCCCATGTGTTTTAACCAGTCCTCCAGGTGCTGGTTTGAGAACCACTGCATAGTATGACCCTCCCTGTTTCTTCCTCTTACTCGCTAGAAAGAATATCTGGCAGTTGCAATCCCTCTGACTCTGAAGATGGCAGCAACCTCTTAAAAGATCAAAGGGCTCAAAGTCACAATCTAGTAGGTGAAGTGCACTCCAGAGAGATCTTTTTAAAAGAAACCATATCTGCTCATATGATTCAACAGCTAAATCTCCTTGCTGTGCTTAGGTTACAAGGTTCTCCCCGACCCAGGACCTCCTGCCCCTCTGGGGTCCTGCCCAACTCTAACCTTTCAATTCCTGCCACAAGGCCTTTACCCACAATCCCCTAGAGCAGGTTCTCTTCTGCAGCCAACCGTAACAGTGGTCCTCCCTGGCCACCTCCCATTAAGCCCTGCCATCACAGCAGCCTGTACACCGCAGCCTGAACCCTGCTCCAGGGCCCAGCAGAGGGGAGCAAAGAAGAACTGTACGAAACATCTGGTGGAACAAAGCCAAGTTTTCAACACACTTAACACTCCAGCTATTAAACTTAGTGTTCCTCAGTATTTGAAATAGTCTTATTTATAGTTAGGAAAAAACATTTACTAAAGTTTTGAAAACCATAAAGAAAGATTCTAGTGAGTAGGCAGAACCACAAGCAGCAGGAGAGAAAGGAGATTTGCCCACCTGGGAGGTGGTCATGGAATAACATGGGAATGGTGGGATCTCTCTGGAGAGCTAGGCTAGGCTATCCTTCCATTTCCAGAGACTCCAGGTTCTCCCAGATCAGCACCTAGCCAAGCCTGGGCCACACAGAAGGCAGCAGGGAGCCTCTCTGTTGTTTCCCTTACAGATGGACCACAAACCCATAATCCTGGGGGCTCCCAGAGAAACCTCCTCTGCCCCCAAGGCAGCACCAAGGTGGCCACCCAGCTCCTAGCTCTTGTCATTTAGGTGTGGCACCCCAAGTGCTTAGGAAGCCCTGAGTCCATGCAGATGTGTCCCCAGACTGGCCCCAGAGGGAAGTGGAATCCATAAGTTACCTATGCTGCCTTCAACAGACCCAGCGGGAGGTATGCTAGGTGGACCTGGGACCCTGGGGAGAGGAAGTCAGGCAGAAAAATTCAGGAGGGGCACCAGCTTACTTCTCCTGCCTGGAAAACAAAAAGTTCCCTTCCCAAGCACCAGCTGGGAAGTAGGGGCCTGTCTCCCTCCTGTCTGGAAATTCAGTCCTAAAAGAAACGCAGACTCTATCAGTTTCCCCCAGCCCACATCTGGGTGAAAAGTTTACCTTTAGGAGAAAGCAGGGCGGTGCCGGGGAAGGAGAGGGACAGCAGTCTGATAGCCATCACAGGGCACTGGGCCTCAGATGTAATGAAAGCACTGCCTTCCACCAGAAGTAGACAGAACAAGTATTATTTTATGGGGGAAAGGAGGGTGTCACAGGACTGTGAAGGGGGAGGAGAGGGCCCAGTCTGGCTGTAATTAACTAGACTGCTCTAAAGGTCCGGGGGATCAAGATAGTCTGATCTGTTAGGGAGGAGAGCGTACAAAATCGTCCCCCTCATCCTTGGGGCTATAAAGGGTAAGGTCAGGAAGGAGGATGAGGATGGGAGGGGTGGTCTCCTTCCAGCTGGCCCGGTAGGCGGACCCCTCCCGGGCCGGGCTGGAGGAACTGACAGGTCGAAGTGGAGCGCTCTTGTAGACCAGCGCACTTCAACCGGAAAAGCACGCGTGGGGGTTGGGGGGTGGGGGGGCGTGTTTCGCGGTACAGCTCAAGTACAAAAGGCTGCCCCATTTGGAAACCTGGCGCGGGGGGTGGGGCAGGGCAGGGCATTTAGAGGGATTTACATATATCCGTTCAGAGACAGCCGGTCTGGATCTGCCATCGAAAATGTGTAATATCCGGCGGGTCCCTTCCCAGCTCTAGACCTCAGTTCCCATCCATAAAGTCAGGGGCGGGTGGAACGGGGGTAGACAAGAATAAACACTTCTAAATACGTGGAGAAGGAAATGGCAACCCACTCCAGTATTCTTGCCTGGAAAATCCCATGGACGGAGGAGCCTGGCGGGCTACAGTCCATGGGGTCGCAGAGTCAGACATGACTGAGCCACTTACACTTTAAATACGTAAGGACTCTGACTCTCTGACTTTCCTCCTCGAGGGGCTGGTTGGCTGTCTCTTGGACCAGGCTGGGCAGAGAGCTCTCTGGTCAGGATACTTTCAAAGAGGGCACCTGGCTGTGGGTTCAGATTGAGGACCTTCGGGAAGCAGCAACGTTAAGAGGCTGTGTCAGGAGGCCAATGATCGGGGACAAAGCGCGTGCAAGGAGGCAGAATTTGGTAGCATCGTGGGAGGCCTGACCTCGGGTCGTAGCCCCAGGTGGATGTAGGAACTCGAAACTAGAGTGGTGCCTCAGCTTCCCCGTGCGCACAGTGGCTCTGGAACCTCTACTGAGGCCAAGGGCGCCTTACCTTGTCCTTCTTGCCGGCACCGCTCTCCTCCGCGGCCGAGGCGCCGCACTTGTTGAGCAGTTTCTTGCCTCCGCAGGCCGTTGGGCTCCAGGTACGGCCGCCGGAGCAGGCGCCCCCTGGGGGGTCCCCGGCACAGCCCGCGGCGCTCTCCACCTTAATGAGGCGATGCTTCGGGGAGATGTAGCGCACTTCGGCCGGGGTGGCGGGCCGCCGCTCGCTGCTGCTGCGGTAGAGGTGCGGGGAGCCAGAGGACGAGGACGAGGACGCGGCGGCGCCCGCGCCGGAGGAGGCGCAACAGCAGCCCGCGGCGCCCGACGCGGACGAGGCGGAAAAGGCGCGCTGGCTCCCACCCGGTTCCCCGCCGCCGCAGTAGTCCAGGCGGCACATGGCGCGCAATTTGCGCAGCGACGAGCCGGGCCCGTTGTAGGGGTCCTCAAAGTCGCGCTCCTTCTGTGCGCGGTAGGCGCGGATCAGGTCGCTCGTGCTGCCGCTGTCGTCGGGCAGCGATCCCGACGAGGCCGAGAAGCAGGAGGCGGCGGCGGTACCGCAGGACGCGGAGGCAGCCGCGGGGGCCTGCGGCACGGCCTGGGGGGGCTGCGAGGGCCGCTCGCCTCGGCGTCGCTGCTCGCGGTAGTCGGGCCGCGGCGGTTGCGGGGGACTCTTGGTCTTGCTGTTGCCCAAGCTGAAGTACTTGTTCAGCCACTTGGCCATGGCGAGAGGCCGCCTAGGGCCGCGGCGCGGGAGCCGGGTCCGCCGCCGCGGCCATTCGGGGGGCAGCGATGCCGCCCAGGTCCTTTGGCGCCCCGGCCCCGGCCCCAGCGAGGGGCGTCCGGGGCGCCCGCTCCCGACGCCAAGTTCAAGTTCTCTCCGCTGCCTCCTGCCGGCCGCTCCCCGGCTCCGGCAGCTGCAGCACCGCCCTCCGCCTCCGCCGCGCGCCGCCCGGGCTTTGGATCTCCTGCCCCTTGCGGGCGCGTCTCATGGGATCCCCGCCGCGGCCCCACGGATAGCGAAAGGCCCGGGCGACCCCCCGCTCCTCAGACGCTCTGGCCGTGCGCTCTGCCACGGAGCGCGCTCCTGTCCCGTCGGAACCGCAGCCTCCGCCTCGGCCGGAATCCGCGGCTGCTGCTGGAACTTGTCGGGGTCCTCGGCACCCCCCGCCCCGACTTCTTCCTTCCCCAGAGCGCTGGAGCGAGCTCGGCCCTCTGCCGGCGAGCAATCGGGCCGGAGAGCAAGCGAGCGATGGAGGGAGGGAGGCAGCCGGCGCCCGCCCGAGCCCGCGCGCCCGTGCCCGTCCCGGCGGCGCCTGCCGCTGCCGCTGTCGCCGCCTCCCGAACCGCCGCGTGTGTGACACTCGGGCCGCCAGAGCCCGCCCCGCCCCGCGGCCCCGCCCTCTCCGGGCCCGCGCGCGCCCCGCCCCCAGCCCGCCCTCTCAGACCCCGCCCCGCCCACCCCCACGCGCCCTGCAGCCAGACCTCGGCCCTGGCCCCGCCTTCTAGCGCCCCGGCTCTGGACAGCAGCAGCTCTCCCCTTCAGCACGCGCCACCTCCTGCGGCCGCCTCGGCGCCAGCCCCCGGGTCGCGCCTGAGGGCGCCGGGGTCCCGCGGCGCAGCCGGCCCCGCCTCGCTTGCAGCCCGCCACCGCCTTGGGCGAGAGATTGCCAGCCTAAACCTGCAGCGCGTAGAAGCCAAACCTTCCGCACCCCGGCACCCGAGCGTTGTGTTCTCCAGGGATCCCCACTTTAGGGGACAAGGGGCATTTTTAGTCTACGGCGTGACCCTCTTAGAGGAAATGCGGTGCCGAGACCCTTAGGAACAGGGTGTCTATTCTCTGCTTAAACGGACCAAGACTTCGGTTCAACCCTCTGTGCCAGACCATCGGAGGATTATTTATGCAAATAAGCACTTTAGCCATCCGGACGATGAATGCGACCTGGATCGTCTGCAGGGCCCTGGCCCCTCACCAATTGGAAAGCCAAGCTAAGGGGAGATCGGAATGTTTGCTTACATTTTCACCTCTGAGGAAGTCTTGGCTTTTACCCTGATCAGTGTCAACCTGGCAGAGCTAGCTGTGGGAATGTTTAATGCCTAAAATTGTAGGAGCTAGCAACACTCCATTTAATCCAAGGCCCTCATTTTACTGATGGAGAGATTGAGGCTCGGAAGAAGGTCACTCAGGTGGGTCTGGATGTCAGTTCCTGGTCTGGTGGTGCCAAAATTGTGTCATTTCCACTCGTCTCTACTTTGCAATTTAAGATCGTCCTCTGATTATTAAAATGAGGAAACTGAGGCCGAGGGAGGAGCACAGTTTGCTCAGGAACGCTTTTCCTGAGAGGAGCATATGTTCTGTGGAGACAAAAGAGTTAACTGCCTCTAGAGCCGGTGCTCCTTTGAATTTGGCTGATCAAGCCCCAGACTATGACATACACTTAAGGTGTAAGACTGAGAAATTCTCAAAGAATGCTGATTTATTAGGATGATAGTCCAAATCATTATCTCCACTTGCAACCTGCATATTACAGATGGGCTTTGGGGAAATCTGTTTCCTGTATCCTGCAGGAAAAGCAGGACCTTTTAGGGCAGGGAGCAAGGTCAGTGGCTTCTCTGGCCAGGACTGGAGGTGGAGGTCAAACTCGCAGTTTGAGGCTCTTGGGTAGGTAGGGCCTCTTCCCCTGCCTAAGGCCACAGTGGGGAAGTGGCAAAACCAGGAGTCCAACTGGGATCTTACTCTGAAGCCTGAGCTCTGTCCACTCAGCCACCCACAGTAATCCAATGGAATTGACTGCAAACTGTCCCTTCAGGATCAGGCTATTCACTCTTTCCCTCTGGTGAGACAGGACTGTAATCATCTATGAGCCAGTTAAACTTTACAAACCCAATATATGACACATAGCCATATATTACCAACTACACAGCCCCTTCATTGCTGGAGATCTACTTATTTGGAATTTCATAGGAAATAATCTAGGATGTGGGATGTGTGTGTATGGTGTCTGGGGATGGTGGGAGGACCCAGAAGTTGACCTGGACTAAAATGTTTATTTTAAATGTCCCTAGATTTAACTATCTCAAATTACCCTTTAAATCATTCCTCTACTTTATAAGCACTTAATTATCCCGCAAGTAAGGGAAGCTCGAATAGAAAACCTGAAAGGTGAGGATATCCTCACTGTGAATCCCACCTTTCAACCAACCACAAATCCTCTCCTACTCCCTCCCTTCTATCTCTGCTTCCAGGTTTAGGAAGGAGGAATGGTCAGATGCTGGCAACAGGCCAGGCCACCCTGGGCAAGACAGGCTTCTCCAGGATCTAGAAACTTGTTCCGTGCATGTGGGTTGCACATGGAAGAATTATCTCTGCCTTTTCCAAAAGTTTAGGAAGAGAAGTTATATTTCACAACTTATTTTTTCCATTTCACTTTCAGTGGGCCATGGGGGTCAGACCCACTTTTCCATGTGATGTCTCTGCTGGGGTATAATTTGCAAGCCAAAATTATTGTAATGCTATAGTATTATGCCAAAAACTTCCAGAGCACTTGTGTATCTGCTTAGCCCCTACACATTCTGTATATAATTAACCCTCCTCAGCATCCCTACAATCTGGTATTATTCCCAGTTTACAGATGGGGTAACTGGCCTAAAGTAGTATTTATTTCAAGCAGGCAAAAAAACCACATGGGTGTTTTTCTTTGGAGACTAATAGCGACATCTTACAAAACTCAGAGTCATAAATAATCACTGTGAAAAGAAACAGAAAATTTCCTGAAAGATGATGTTGGAGAAGCACTGTGTCAATGGCTAGAGGAGAGGGGAACTTGTAAGAAAAGGATCAGAGCACTACAGATGGTTAAGCTAGATAGACTCTTTTTAGAAAGCCAGTGACCCCATTTCACAGGGAGAAACCTGGGACCAATGAAGAGAAGAGATTGAATCAGGAGGCATGACTGGGATTGACACCCAGTCTCTTTGGTATCACAAATTTAACCCTATGCCTGTCATTCTTGGCCTTTTTTCCTTTAAATCCCCCTGCCTACCTCCTTGTCCCCAGTTTTCTTATTGGAGGGGTTGGGTATGTTCCTGTTTCTGTTTCTGCCCTGTTTCAATTTCTCAGTTTTCTCTGCACCCTCAATATCTGGAGGTGTGCTCTGCCATTGGTAAAGGCCTGGAAAAATGGTGCCACCAATCCAACAGATTCTTCTACTTTTTCAGTTCATTTCATCAAATGTTGCTGTGTACCAGCCCAGGAGTCTGAGCTAGAAGCATGGATTCCAGAGTCATGAATCTTCAGTGAACATCTGAAACAAATCCCTGTCATTCTTGACACCTTTTTTTTTTTTTTTTTACTCCTGCTCCATCCAACCATCAGCAAAGAATATGCAGAATCCTACGACGTTTCACCATCTCCACTGCTTCCATCCTGGTCCAACTCCTTTATCTCTTGACTGAATCATTGCAAGTATCTCTCATCCATTTCCCTGTTTCTCTCTCAGAACAGCAGCCAGTAATCCCATTAAAAATGAATCTGGGGAGTTCCCTGGTGGCCCATTGGCTAAGACTCCATACTCCCAATGCAGGGAGCCTGGGTTTGATCCCTGGTCAGGGATCCCTCATGCAGCAACTAAAAGATCCTGCATGCTGCAACTAAGACTTGGCACAGTCAAATACGTAAATAAAAATAAATATTAAATATTTAAATAAATATTAAAATTTAAAAATTATTTAAAAATGAATCTGATTATATCTCTCTTCTCTTCAATGAGTAATGAGTTTATGTGCTCAGTCATGTCCAACTCTTTGCAACTCCATGACCGTAGCCCACCAGGCCCCTCTGTCTGTGTGATTTCCCAGGCAAGAATAGTGGAGTGGGTTGCCTTTTCCTTCTCCAGGGGATCTTCCCAACCCAAGGATTAAACCCATGTCTCTTGCATGCAGGCATTCTTGACCCACTGAGCCATTGGGAAAGTCCTCCCCTCAAATCTCTCATCAAATCCCCATTTCCCTAAGAATAAATGTCAAAATCCTTATAGTGGCCCATAAGACCTCAGATGACCTAGTTCTCTTAAATTCCTGACTTCATCTTCTACTGTCCTCTCTCTTGCCCCGAACAGGCAGCCTCTTTGGTATTTCTTGAACCTCTCTCAGGTTGGGCCTTTGCACTACATCTCTGCCCGGAATGCTTCCTCCAGCTGGCCCCTGGTTCAACATTCGCTTCCTTCTGGTCTTTATTTAAATGACAGTTGCTGTGAGACCTCCCCTAGGTACCATATCCAGAGTTGTCCCCACTCAACACTTTCTATCCTCATCTCTGCTTTATTTTTCTGAGTATCACTCATTCCCTTCTCACATACAGCATATTTGATGTACCTTTCTTGTTTATTCTTTATTTTGCCCCACAATGGGGAAGGCATCTTTGCTTTTTGTTCTCTGTATAACTTCTGTGTCCAGAACAGGGTCTGACACATAGTAGACTTGTGATAAATATTTGCGGAATGAATGAATGAACGTGAGTGGCTGATTGTGGCGGGTAGAATGGCAGAGGGCTAAAAGTACATGATCTCTCTGCCTCAGTCCTGGTGCTCCTGGCTTGGGCTTTGGTCTGGAGGTGGGAGCATGTCTGACTTGCTGCATTTTTAAAGCAAATATGCTGGAGTGTTCTGTTCCCAGATGATGTCTTCTCCTTGGAGGAAGCAGAACGAGATTTGTCCCTGTTTTCCCAGCATCTGCAGGGGCCTCCAGGAAGGTTGTGGAGTCCAGGTAGCCCCTTCCACACAAGTCCCAGTCATCCTGACACACAAGCCTGTCTGTGGTGTCGCTGAGCCGGCTCTGTTGTTCTCTCCACCTCAGGTACAACTAATCTTAGGAATCTCACTCCTGGTTGAAAGATAATCCTCTGTATCTAGATTAAAGGCTGTGTTTTGACCATTACTGCACATTGAACATTGAGCCGACAGTTTAATTGAGCTGTTTACGCTGCTGCCTTGATCTCGTCCCAGAGAATTTACAACTAATTCCAAATGTCTCTGTGAATTAAGTGGGCCTCTCCCAACATTCTCTGCCTGTCGTTTGCCTGTGCCAAATCCCACTTGTCCTTGGGTTACCCAATTATGGTCTCTAGCTCATAGCTGTATCTGGCTGGGACCACTTCCAGCCCGCTTCCTCCCTGAGATGGCCATTAGTGACATGCCCTGAGAATGACTATACCCCAGGACAGCCTCCGTGGTATCTGCAGCAGTAGAAAAGGGGGTGTAGGTGAGGACTGGGACAGTAGCAGAGAGGACATAAATCAGACTCAACCCTTTGAAGTCACCTCTAGGCGACTGATAATAACCCCCTAACAAGAGAAGGGTGTAAATGTCTTTAGCACAGTTCAGTGTGATAGAAGGAAAAGAATTCTAGATGGAGGTCAAGACTCCTGATTTCTTATCCTGGCTCTCTTCTGACTTCCTATATGACCTCTGGGGCCTTGGTGTTACTATTTATGCAATGGAAGTGGGCAGATCATTGTTTCTCATTCTATGTCATGGAGCATCTAAGGGCAGAGTTGCCAGAATTAGAAAAAAACAAAATAACAATCACAAAAATGGACCTCTGTGCAATATTTGGAATATTCCTATAGTAAAATATTATTTATTGGTTATTTAGAATTAAAATTTAACTGTGAAATGAAAGTCACTCAGTTGTGTCTGAAGACTCTTTGTGATCCCATTGACTGTAACCCACCAGGCTTCTCTGTCCCATGGAATTCTCCAGGCAAGAATATTGAAGTGGGTTGCCATTCCCTTCTCCAGGGGAGCTTCCTGACCCAGGGATTGAACCTGGGTCTCTGGCATTGCAGGCAGATTCTTTACCATCTGAGCCACAGGGGAAGCCCCAGATTTAACTGAGTGTTCTATATTTTATCTGGTGATCTGAGGTAAGTGTGCCCACAGAAGATAAAGGGGGCCCCCATGCCTAGTGCAGCCTCTACTGATGAAATGGACCAGAGCAGACTTGTCAATTCACACTGAATATTAGAATCGCCTACAAATCTTATACAGTGCCTGGTGTCCAGTCTGCTGTTGTTTAGTCCCTATGTCGTGTCTGCCTCTTTTGCGACCCCATAGACTGTAGCCTGCCAGGCTCCTCTGTCCGTGGGATTTTCCAAACAAAGAATACTGCCGTTTCCTTCAGGGAATCTACCCGATTCCTGAATCTACGTTTCTCCTGCTTTACAGGCAAATTCTTTACCACTGAGCCACCAGGGAAGCTCCACTGACTATGTCTATATTTCAGACCAGTTAAATCAGAATTCTGAGGGTGAACTCAGGCATTAGTCTATCTGTTTTTTTTAACTCCCCAGATGAGTCCAATGTACAACTGAGTTTGAAAACCACTGAACTGGAGCAAGGATTCTTAAAGTGAGGTCTCTGGAGCTTTTCTGGTGGTCCAGTGGTTAAGAATCCACCTTCCAATGCAGCAGAGACATTTTAGATCCCTGGTTAGGGAACTAAAATCCCACATTACACAAGGCAACTAACCCTATGCACTGCAACCAGAGAAAGCCCACGTGCTGCAATAAAGACCCAATGCAGCCAAAAAAAAAAAAAAGGCTGAGGTCCTTGGACCAGCATCAGCCTCACCTGAGAACCTATTAGAAATACAAATTCTGATTTGCAGAACTTCAGAATCAGAAACTGGGTGTTGTGGCGCAGCAAGCCCTCCAGGACCTCTGCTGTAACTGAAGTTTTAGAGCCAGTTCAAAAGTTCCTTTGATGACAGTAGGGCACCTGATCAGCAAGTGGGTGCTAGGAAACTGAATTAGTTGAATTGCTTTGCAGTGATGCATCTTAATGGGGAAACTGCCTGAGCTCTGGCAATTGCAGCCTAAATTATGGCGTTTGCAACCTACCAAATACAGAGACTGTTTCAGTCTCAAACTTTGGTCTGACAGCAGTCTTGGAGGCTACCACACCTGGCAACATGTCAGGTTGGGCCAGGAAATGCCATCAGTGGGCCGAAGAAGTCTGAGGGCGTAAAATTCTGGGTCAGGGAGAAGAGGCTTGGAGCCTGTGGACGACGAGGAAGCAAAAAGTGTGACAGAAAAGAACCAGACAGGGTCAGAGAGGCCGGAGGTCAGTCCAGGTCCCAGGGAGGCCTTGAGACACAAGGATAGCTCCAGGGCTGGTTAGACTCAGGCACTGCTTCTGCAAGGAGCCAGGGCCAGGGCAGGCCAGAGCTGAGCTCACCCAGAGGAGGTGGGGAAGGACGGCTGGTTTTGCTTTGTGTTAAGAAGCAAGTGATGATTCAGACCAGGGCAGCATTTTTCTGCTGCCGGGGAAGACTAAAGTATAAGCCCACAAGCCCCGGCAGGCCTTTCTCTCTCTCTGTAGGTCCCACAGTCCCTGGTTGATCTGTTTGGGGGGTGCCAGGTGTCCAGGACGTGTGACTCTCATGTCCTGGAGAGAATTCTGGAGGGCAAGGAACAGGGGCTGTGCGCAATGTATTGCTGCCCACTCCCAGGGTTCGCTGAGTGCCAGGCAAACGTTAGGCCCTGAGCAACTGTGTGTGGAATTGAATCCAATAGAGATTCAACAAAGCCGGGGGTCTTAAATATGAATTATCACCTTGGGCCTTAATAAACCACACTGATGAGGAGCCACAGACATCCCACATGCAAAAGGGCACTTGTCACCCCTGGAGTATCATTGCAGACTCTCCTCCCGGCTGGCTGCCTGCCTTTCTCCCTTCTCTCTGCTCAGCACCCTTCCTATACGAGGCCCCGCTCCACCACACTGCAGGGAACGTTTGAAAAACAAGGCATACAGGCAGAAAACTCTGAAACTGCCCAGGTGACACTTACCTGGGTTCTAATGCCAACGACTTTGTGTGCCAAACTCTAAACCTGAGGTCTTTAATCTGATTCTCCTTATCTCCATAACACACTTTGGAGTTCCTGAAAAGGTACGTGCATGTGTGCGTGCTAAGTCGCTTCAGTCGTGTCCAACTCTTTGCAACCCCATGGACTGTAAAAGGTATGATATTACTTTAAGTCCTACAGTTGGGAAAGGGATTTATTTCTTCAGTGTTAAACTGCACACACACATGTTCTTCTGATGCAATTTCCATCCTTTCACTTTGATTATAATATTTAAAGACAAATTTTAAAAGTCACTTTCTTTCCATGCATAATTTTCTCCTGCTACATTTTATTTTTTTCTGGAATGAAAGCGGTTGCCATGCTGCCATGTGAGACTTTCCTAGGGGGTGCATTGTTCTTAGCCAGAGCCAGGAAAGAGTTAAAGTTGTAAAGGACAGTCTGTCTTCTGTCTCAGTTTGAGGGTGGGGTGGGAGTGGAGACTACCCAATTGTCTGTCCTTCTTTTCGCCTCCCTGGGGCTGAGTGCAGGATGTTGAATCTCCCAAAATAACTCGGACCCTGTGAGTAAATGCCTGCCCAGAGCCTGCTTGGAATAGAAGATTCTCAGGGTCAGAGAAGAGCTTTCCCAGTTAAATAATCTGATCTCCTGGCTGGAAGAGAGAAGGGCCCAGCACCTTCCAAACCAGATGTCCACTACCAAGTCGTCACTGGACCACAGGAAAACCAGGTGACCGTTGTCAACTTCTTTCTCCCAGGTGGCATCCCACAGAGGACTGTCCCCAAGGAGAGGCCTGCAAGGCCAGTGGGAGAGGTCCCATCAGATCCTGGGCAGAATCTAAGTGAGCCTTTACATCACTGGAATTCCTGGAGATTTGGGGGTTTACATGACACTGTAGGTTCACCGCTTACTGCACATGCCCAGAAGTGGCAACTGTTGGTTTTTGCGGCTTCCCAGAGTCACAGTGAGTGGACGGGCTCCTTCTGCCCGGGCCTTGAGCCCCCTCTGATCCCTCTCATCCCAGAGTTCAGACAGTGAAGGACTCAGAACAGCATTTCATTCTTATACTTTGAGTCTGGAGCTGGCAAAGCCCAGAGAGAAACATTGCTTTCCTTAGTGTCCTGCTTTTATCTTTATGCACAACTCCATTCGTATTTCTGTTTGTTCCCATTTGTGGACACTTTTGTGGCAGACATAAACTTTTAATGTTATTATTAGGCTCTAACCACAGGAATCCACTTCTCCAGTGGACCAATTTAGCTATAAAGTGGCACGTTCATGGCCACAATGTGGGTCAGAGGAGCTTAAACTCTTAAATGTGCCTCAGGGTCACCTAGAAACTGTCTTAGAATTAGAATGTGCACTGGCAACACACTGGTGAGAAGCTGACTCAGAGCCTCAGGGGCCCAAGAATCTGCATTTTTACATGAACCACAGCCGATTCTGCTCAGATGGGCCAACTGTCCCACTTTGAGAAGTTCATGGCTAGTCTCTGAGTTCTGATCCACAGTGTAAACCAGCAAGTCATGGGTAGAGGCATTTTTGACTTTTGTCCCCAAGATGCGATGTTCAGAGGGTTGGACTGCCTGTCTCTCATGCAATAAATGTCCCTGCAGGGTGCCATGTCACCTCAACTGTGCATTCTACAGGACACACAGTTCTTATTTATACTGAGCAAATCTCCCTCAGTGGCCAGTATAATGGATTCCAAGAAGTGGGGCTTAGGCAGGAGGTAGGGAGGAGAACAAATGTGAACACAGAACACAAGAGGATGCTGTGCCCAGCTGAGGACCTGAGGACTCAGGGGTCCAGGGCCAGTAAGTGCTGGACTCAGGTATGTTTGACTTAAAGCCCCGCTTTTTTCTATTCCTTGGTTGTTGTGGTGGTGGTTTTTTTTTTTTTTTTTTATCTGAAATGGGTGCATTTTCAAATTTTTTCAACTCTTTTTTGGAAAAATTTCAAACTACAGAAAAATTGCAAGAATAGTACAATCAACTCCACAGACCCTTTAATTGTTAAGATTTTGTTGCATCTGCACTCTACCTACTGTTGACAGAAACACAAAAACCAAAACCCCTTGATATGAGAGCTGTAAGTTCAGTTTCATTTGGGGACTTACTGAGGACTATATCCCCGGAGATAGCTTCTCAGATAGCTCTGAGGAAGTGCTCTGAAGAGGTTGGTGGTGGTGGGGTGGGCCGGGGGGGGAGGTCTAAGATTTTGATGAAGAGGATGCATGCAATTGAGGACACATCTCTGCAGAAGGTTGCTGCTGGTCACAAGGAGCAAATGTCTCCATCAAGGATTACAGTGCTTTTCTAGCTATGAGAAGATGTAGGAAATCAGGTTCATAAAATTTCCTCCTGAAAATATCTCACTCTCTGAAGGCCTGTTCTGCCAGTTTTCCAAGATGAGAGTGTCTCATTCCTGATCTCCATGCTGAGCTCCTTTCAGGGTGTGTTAAAGGTCAGTGACTGCAGTGGCTAGTGACTTCATTCTTGTACAGCCAGATGGTGAGCAACATTTTTTAGTTGTATCTGTCCATCCATCTGTACATCCGTCTATCAGTTATGCTAATCCATTTGAGAATGACTTGGAAGTATTTGATTTACTCTCAAATACTTCAGCTCAACTCCAAAGAGCAATGGCATTCTTCCACAAAACTACAATAAAAGGATCCCACTTGGGAAGTTTAACATTAACACATTACTATTTGATATCTGGTTTACTTTAACAATTGTTTATAAAATGTGCTTTATAGTATTTTTTTTTTTTTTTGATTTAAGCATCCAATTCAGGATCATTCATTGTATTGAGCTGTTGCAATTCTTTAGTATCTTCTCGTCTAGAGCTTGGCTTTCCAGTCATTATTTTATGTCTTTTATAACACTGACATGTTTTAAGAGACCAGGCCAGTTGTTTCGCTGAAATCCCTCCATTTGGATTTGTCACATTGCTTCCTCATGATTATAATCTTCTTAAGGCTTCATGTCAGCGGGACAAAGGCTTTGCCCTTTTGATTATTCTGCACTGCCTCTCACCAGGTGAGGGTCAAAGTTGGCCTTTTGTGCTGTTATAAGGACCAACGTTGGAAGAAAAGCAGCATAGCGTGGTGGAAATGAGTGCAGACCTCGATGAACAATAGAACTGAGTTCAAGTCCTGGCTCTGGCCTCTAGCTGATTTACCTTGACATATCTGTCAATATTCCTGGCCCTTGTTTTTCTCAATTATAAATGTAAATAGTTCCTGCCTTGCAGGGTTTTATCTAACATAAATGAAAAATTTAGCAGATTATCTGATGTATAATTAACTCTAATTTTATAAATGGCAGCTATTATTAAGTCCTTAAATGTGACATACCAAAATACCTTATTTCCTTTTTCAACACATCTTTCAGATGCACCTTTTCTGTGCTTTCACCTCTCTCCCATTTTAGGGCATCTCTGTTGTCACTGTCTCCTTTCGGTGCCCACACCCTAACTTGTCCCGTAGATGCCACCACTGCTTGCCCTAATAGTTGGCCCTTGCCCTCATATTCGCCTGACTCCCTGTTCCCTCAGTGCCTGAAGTCTGCATGCCTGGCATTCAGTGCCTCCCATCAGCTCACCTCATTCCACCCACCTGAACTTGCCTCCCACTAGTTTTCACAGGGAAATGTGGCTGCTCTTGATTGACTGCTAGCAAATTCTTCCTCTCCTCTGTCATCAGAGTTATAGATCCTACCCTATGCTCCACCCTTGGGGTGTATGCTTGTATCAGTTAGGATATGGTCATAAACAGGAACTGCTCAAGGTATTTTAAGAAGGAGAGGACTTAATAAAGGACATTAGGTCCTTAAAAAATCATTGGAAAGTCTGGACAAAGGTCAAGGAAGGCCACTAGCTTTTACAGACAGGAATTTGAAGGAACTCAGGAAACCAGTAGGAATGATCATAGCTGCCTCCCATCTTGAGGCCTGAGATTTTCAGGAAAATACTTAGAGACCACTGCAAAATGTCATGTCTGCCTAAGCCCAAAGTTTGACAGTGTCAGAGGAGGTAAAGTCTGGCTTCTGCCTTATTTTGCCTTTCACATCTTGATAAGTGCTTCTTCTTGAAGAACTGCTGTCTCTGAAGGCAGGGATTCTGGGACGTACCCCTCCCAGGCTTCTAGCCCCTTGATAAAGGGAAGAGCATAGAAGGGTCAGGCTTCCCCGGTGGCTCAGCTGGTAAAGAATCCACCTGCAGTATGGGAGACCTGGGTTTGATCCCTGGGTTGGGAAGATCCCCTGGAGAAGGGAATGGCTACCCACTCCAGTATTCTTGCCTGGAGAATCCCATGGACTATATATCCATGGGGTCACAAAGAGTCGGATGGGACTGAGTGGCTTTCACTTCACTTTATAGAAGGGTTATTGCCTCTATCACTGGGCCAATGGAAGTCTCCCCTGGGGACTCTTCTGATGGAACTAGTGGGGAAGACTTCTAGGGTCACAACTAGAAGTACATGAAACTGGTTACCTTGAAGGCCATTGTCCCTGATTTTTAGAGGAAACCAAGCTACGGAGAAGGCAATGGCACCCCACTCCAGTACTCTTGCCTGGAAAATCCCATGGACGGAGGAGCCTGGTGGGCTGCAGTCCATGGGGTCGCTAAGAGTCCGACACGACTGAGCGACTTCACTTTCACTTTTCACTTGCATGCATTGGAGAAGGAAATGGCAACCCACTCCAGTGTTCTTGCCTGGAGAATCCCAGGGACGGGGGAGCCTGATGGGCTGCCGTCTATGGGGTCTCACAGAGTCGGACACGACTGAAGTGACTTAGCAGCAGCAGCAGCAGCAAGCCATGGTAGAAGAGAATGAGGCCCTCAAAGAGTGGAAACGGAGTGAAAAGTGGAAAACATAGGTGCGGATGGAGGGAGAGGGAGAAGAACAGGAGGAGAGACGAGAGCGCAATGGCTGCGAAAGCTGATGACACTGGGCACTGCGTCAGCGCGGGCTTGGCCATAGCCTTTGCCACTGCTGTTCCATGTTCGTCTCAAGTATTTCCGTTCATAAATTTCCTTTTTGTCTAAGCTAATTTGTGTTGCTGTTACTTGCAACCAATAGGGTCCTAATGAATAGCAGAAAAGAGATTAGTGAACATTACAGAGTCTGAGGGCAATGAATGCTCTGCA
Source organism: Bubalus kerabau (assembly GCF_029407905.1). Taxonomy (NCBI): domain Eukaryota; kingdom Metazoa; phylum Chordata; class Mammalia; order Artiodactyla; family Bovidae; genus Bubalus; species Bubalus kerabau. Next base: position 128,701,299 of record NC_073627.1, read on the forward strand.
AAGTGGTAGGAAAGTGCTAACAGCACCCAAATAAGATAATAAGAGAGTTTATCTCTCTTTAGTCTTTTATCTTGGAAATATTGTTTTGGCCATAATTTTTTTCTTGGCTGTTACTTCCTTCCAGAATACTCTTCTTTTTTTCCTTCTTGTGATGCTATGATTTATAATAAGAAATATATATATATATTTGGTCTTTGTCCTGTTCCTGCCACAGAGCTCCTAAAACCCTTGGAATATCTTTAAGTGTTAAGAGCACAAAAGTAAAATGAGTATCTTTTGTTATTCTGAAAAAGCTCCTTTCAACCACATCTTAGTTTATGTTAATGAGGTGACTTTTGAAAAGCTTCTCTGGCTGGGGACTGGTTGCGAGAGGGACTAACCAGGTGAGTAGAGCATTGAAATTTTCAGCATCCCCTTCCAGAAAGGTGAGAAGGGCTGGAGGTTGAATTAATTGTCAATGACAAGAAAATGGCAACCCACTTCAGTATTCTTGCCTGGGTAATCCCATGGGCAGAGGAGCCTGGCGGGCTATAGTACATGGGGTTGCAAAAGAGTGGGACACAATTTATTGGCTAAACAACAGCAATATTTAATCAGTCATGCCTATGTAGTGAAAACTCCTTAAAAACTTGAAAGAATAGGGTTTGGAAAGCTTCTGGGTTAGTGAACATTTTGCAAAGGCTAGTGTCCTGGAGCAGGCATGGAAGCTCTGTGCCCCCTCCCACATAGGCATAGTGTCCCGGAGAAGGCATGGAAGCTCTGCGCCCCTTCCCACATAGGCATAGTGTCCCGGAGAAGGCATGGAAGCTCTGCGCCCCTTCCCACATAGGCATAGTGTCCCGGAGAAGGCATGGAAGCTCTGCGCCCCTTCCCACATAGGCATAGTGTCCCGGAGAAGGCATGGAAGCTCTGCGCCCCTTCCCACATAGGCATAGTGTCCCGGAGAAGGCATGGAAGCTCTGCGCCCCTTCCCACATAGGCATAGTGTCCCGGAGAAGGCATGGAAGCTCTGCGCCCCTTCCCACATAGGCATAGTGTCCCGGAGAAGGCATGGAAGCTCTGCGCCCCTTCCCACATAGGCATAGTGTCCCGGAGAAGGCATGGAAGCTCTGCGGCCCTTCCCACATAGGCATAGTGTCCTGGAGAAGGCATGGAAGCTCTGTGGCCCTTGCCACATAGGCATAGTGTCCTGGAGAAGGCATGGAAGCTCTGTGCCCCTTGCACTATGTCTCTTCCATCTGGCTGTTCCTGAGTTATAATATTCTTTTACAACAAACCAGTAATCTAGTAACTCCTGAGTTCTATTTGCTGTTTCTAGCAAATTAATCAAACCTGAGGAGGGGTAGTGGGAACCTCCAAGTTATAACTGGTCTGTCAGAAGCACAAGTAACTGGACTTGCAATTGGCCATCTGAAGGGTTGTTCAGTCACTCAGTCGTGTCTGACTCTTTGCCACTCCATGGACCATAGCATGCCAGACTTCCCTGTCCATCTGAAGGGGGAGGGGTTCAATTTTGTGGGACTAAGGACTTAATTTGTGGGATCTGATGGTGTCTCCTGGTAGAGTCAGAATTGAGTTCCATTGCTGGATACCCAGTTGTCACAGAATTGCTTGACGTTTGGAAAACCCACACATCTGGTGCCAGAAGTAGTGTAGTGGTAAAATGAGGTTAAAGGAGGCACATAAGAGTATTTTCCTTTATTTTATTTTTGGCTGCACTGTGCAGTTTGCAGGATCTCAGTTCCCCAACCAGGGATTGAACCTGGGCCATGTCAGTGAAAGCCCAGAATCTAAACCATTAGGCCACTGGGGAACTCCCAGGAGTGTTGTTTCTTTACACTTTTGTTTCTGAAATACTTCCTGTCTTCTAAACATTAGTTCAAATCTGTTGTCTCCAGGGAGTCCTCAACTATTCGACCTCATTTCTGAATTCTTGAAGTTCTTGGCACAGAATAGTTGAACATTAAATTATTAAAAATTTTCTGTGTGTTTTGACTCTTTTTATTGATTCTGAACTCCTCAAGGTCATGGGCTACATCTCACATCCATTCTGCAATCCTCCATCTCCAGGCTTATCACCATTGACCTGTGCTCAACTAATACCAGGGAGTTGATGGAGTGATTGGACTGATTGCTCAATGAGGATGCTGAAGTTCCCATGGGCAATAGACTGGAAGAGTAGGCGTGGAGGAGATGAATCCTGTCCAGGTGCCAGCCATCCAGGAATAAACAAGTGTTTCCAGAAAGAGTAATCAAGCTGACTCAAAAGTACTTGGCACACAGGTGTGGACCTTGAGTCCCAAGCAGCGCACCTCTTGTGGTGGCCACAAGGGGGCGGCAGAGGGCACAGTCCAGTATCAGGCTGTAGATAATGGCGCCTGGTCAGCTAACAGCCCTGCTGGGAAGGAGATACTGGTCTAGGTGATTTGCACAGAATAAAGTGGGCTTCTTATTAGAAGACCTGAAAGCAAGGTGCCTAAACCAAGGTTGGGAAAGCCAGAGGATGAACAAGTGGTTGGCAGACATCAATAACTAAGACTATGAGCTGAATTCTCCAAAATCAAAGCAGTGAGTGATCTTTAAAGATATCTAGATATTCTGCTAAGGATACAGGGACTGCCTCAGTGTTTTGGCAGAGGAAAAAGGACATCCAGGCATGTTATCATGGACAAGAAAAAGTCCAGGGGCGAGGGGATTTAGTAGAGTCTCATCTCAAAGCCCCTAATTCCTTAGCACCTGATGAATGCTATTGCTGTGTGACCTATGGGATGATCCACCCCTCTCTGAGCCTCCAGTATCTCTTCCTATACAAAGAAGATTGGTGTCTAGAGATTCAGAGACTGGCCCTGGTTTTGCACTGGTCTCCACCACGGCCATGGATCCTTCTAGCTTAGATGGTCTCTGGATTTACAAGAACAAAGAAGTTCAGTTGCCTACAAAAACCTTTATTACCATGTCTGTGGCCACTTGTTCTCTTTAAACATTTTGATGGGCCTCATGGGACCAAGGCTGTTTCAGGACCTTTGTAGGAACCCCGCAGTCTAACCTTCAGAGGCACCACCCCATGTCATAGTACATACCAAAATTCCCCCAATATTCCACTAAGAATGCAATTATTTTGCTTTAGAATAGTCTTGAGGGCATTTTTAATAATTCTGTTTTCAAGATTCTTTTGCCCATTTAATTTTCAGTGACTGTGATTTCTCAGAAATCATTAGGGCAGTTTTAGGGATTCCTTGAAGTAAAATAATCCACTAATTGTTTTCAAATACTGTATAATAACATTTCTACAGATACCAAGTTGAACAATTTAGGGAGTTGACATAATAACTGTATTTCATGGACATGTAGTTAAATTTCAATTTTGGAATTTTCATTTTGTATCTTGGAGTTGATGAGAATGTTTGTGATGTGCAAGGATTTTTCTAGGGCCTTAAAAGGCTTGCATGTCCTCAATCCTGTGTCTGTGGCACCTGATGAATAAAACCCTCCTGCCTGCAGCAGCTGAGACAGGGTTGGGGGCGGGGGTGGCTTCTTTCAGTGATTGCGTTTTGTCTTGTGTCTTCTGGCCTGGGAGCCTGAGCAGGCTTTGAGTGCCTTGACGAGAAAAGGACGCCTCCTCCCACTTCCCTTTAATCTCAGAAATTTCACTGTTACCGTTTCTTTCAGCCTAGTCAGATAGGCAGGCTCCAAGGTGGCAAAGTCTCCCTGCTCGGGGATTTTTGGAGAGTGGCACCTCCCAGCCCTCCCAGACAGACCACATTCAAGCCAAACACCATCCCCATTGTCGATGCTTCCACAGAAGTAGTTATCTCACAAATGGCAATATCTCGCCAGAGAATTTGTTTTCTCTTGCTGATAATTTCTCTCCATAAACATTTTTGAGAGAGATGAATAGGTGTACCTTTCTGGAACAGTGGGCAGATGCTGGGGCGTGAAATGACTTTGTGAGGCATGTTTTATGGATGAGGGAGGGGAGAGTCCTGAGAACCATCTTTTGTTTCCCCAGCCTCCAACTTGGTTGCGGATGGCCAGGTTCCTCTTCTGCAGGTGGTGATTCTCTTCACTCCACTGCTGCGCACCTGAAGATTTAAAGGCCCAGCTTAGGTGGAAGCTACAGAGAGAGACTCCCAAAGTGTTGGCACAAAAGGCCAGTAACACTCTGGGTCCACCATGGAGCCCTCGGTCCTCTTGGGACATTTCACAGCCAGGCCTACAGTCTTCAGATACTCTGTTATGCTGGTATTTAAAATTTCTTCCTGTCTCTTTTTTTCTCTCTGTCTCTAACAGCAATGAGGGGAATGAATTCTTTTCCATCATAAAGTTAATGAATCTCAAATGAAAAAAAAAAGAAGACATGATCTCAGAAAAACAAGGAAACTAACATAAAAACAGCAAACTCTGTGACCTTTAACAAAATGAACAAATGTGGGATTTTTCCATCCTCTCTGTCTGGGAGATGGGGAGCGTGATTGTTATTAACAAAGTGGCACCAAATGATTCACCAACAGTTCACCAGAGTCTCTCTGGAGCCCGGAGTCAAGAATGCCAAGTGACTCAGGAAGGTGGCAGACCACACACGGGTGAGGTGGGGACACAGCGTACATGGGCCCAGGGCACAGGCTTCCAAAGGGCTTATTTTCTCCCCAGGGTCAGGATGCCAGATTCAGCCAAAATAATATATGGTGCCCAGTTATATTTGAATTTCAGGTAACAAATAGTTTTTTAGTATATTTGTGACATCCTTGTGCTAAAAATTTTTATGTTTATCTGAAATTCAAATTTAACTGAGAGTTCTTAGTTTTCCCTGGCAACCCTACCTCAGGGACACAATACTTCTCTTCATTTCCCAAGTACTTACCTATTTCTAGGTTCAAGCTCCGCTAGGAAGAGTCTCTCTCCAGCCTCAACGTCTTGAATTTTGTGCTGTCTACAGTGTTCAGTTCAAAGACCACACTTCTATGAAGACTTTTCCGCTAAATCAGCTCCTCCTTCCTCTCTGTCCCCTTGCCCCAGAGCATTTCATTTTCTATTTTGGTTTATTTTCAGTTGCTTATAAGTCTGTTTCTCCCACTTGATGGGGAACGACTCAAGGGTACTTGGTCTAGATTCTTTTTTGTCATGGCCCCAGTATAACTTTATATAGTAGGTAGTCTGAATATTTGATGAGTGAACGACCATACCTAACATACTGTGAGTGCTGACCATACATGCCGGGCTTGGGTCTCAGCATTTTACATGGACGTGAGTCCTTTTCTCTTTGAGTAGCCCTTTGAGGTAGGCATTATTTTTATTTTCACTTTAGAGATGGAGAAATGGGGGCACAGAGAGATTAAGTAACTTGCCCATGATCACACAGCTAGAAAGGGGCAAAGCTGGGATTTGAACCCAGATTGTATGACTCCAGAGTCTGTGCTTGTAACCTCTACAACATACTGAATGATTAGATGAACAGAAGAATGTGTGGAAGAGCAAGCGAAGGAATGCACAAGCAGAGGCAGCAAACAGGTATTAAAAATCTGGAAGACAGAACAGGTGGGATCAAAGTGGGTGATGAAGAGCAGAGGCTGGAGGGGTCGGAGAGATATCAAGAAACTGCGAATGAACCTCGATGAATCAGTGACTTGCACTCGGAAGGCAGTGTGCAACCCGCAGTGGGCGGGGCTGATTTCTTCCTGTTTCTGCTTTGGAAATCAGTTCTTTCCCATGCCTTCCATATCTCTGCAGGGGCCTGACTGTAAGTCTTTTTCTGCTGCACAGCCCACTTTCCAGCGTGGAACCTACCCTCTTCTGTCTTAGGAGGCTCAGCCCAGACAAGTTCTGAGGCCAATCCTTTCTCCTCCCCCTACCCCACCCCTTCGAGGCTCTCAGCTGGAAATCAACAGACTCTTCATTCTTGGGCTCCAGTCCCTCCGTGTCTGGTGCACCTCTGCCTGGCTCTTGCCTAAGTGTGGCCTGTGTGTTACACGGAGGAACCGATATGATCCAAGAAGGGTGATGGTGAACTCGAATGAGCGCGCTGCCCAGGTTATTATAGTGATGCAATAACCTTTCCTCGTCAAGTCTGTGGAAACGGTAGATAGTAACTTGCTAATGCCTTCAACCTATTTATTTATTTATTTTCACAGTGGCTTTTTAAAAATAAAGGTTCTAGTATTTTATTTATTTATTTTTATATATTTTCTTGGCCATGCCACATGGCACGTGGGATCTTTGTTCCCTAACTGGAGATCCACCCCCATGCTCCCAGCTTTGGGACACAGAGTCTTAATCACTGGATTTCCAGGGAAGTCCCTAGTCTATTTTTCTTTTTCTTTTATTTATTTATTTAATTTCAGCTTTATTTGTTTTTTACTTTACAATATTGTATTGGTTTTGCCATACATTGACATGAATCCGCCATGGGTATACATGTGTTCCCCATCCTGGACCCCCCTCCCAGTCTTTTTGTTTTTAATTGTGGTTAAAAAACAACAACACATAACATAAAATTTACCATCTTAACCATTTTTAAGTGTACAGTTCAGTAGTGTTAAATATATTCACACTGATATGAAACTGATCTTTAGAACTTTTTCATCTTGTGAAATTGAAGCTCTATACGCATTAAATAACTTTCTTTCTCCCTCTCCCTGCCAGACCCTGTGAACTACCATTTTATTTCTATGTCTATGAATTTACTTCTCTACATACCTTTTTTTTTAAGATAGCCATTAAAAAAAAAAAAGATTTATTTATTTATTTTTTGGCTGTGGTGGTTCTTCACTGCTGGGAATGCTTTCTCTAGCTGTGGTGAGCGAGGGCTGCTTTGCATTGCCGAGCACAGGCTCCTCTCGCGGGGAGCAGGGCTCTAGCACACACAGGCTTCAGTAGTTCCAGCCCATGGGCTAAGTAGTTGCAGCGCACAGGGTTTGTTTCTCCGAGGCATGTGGGATCTTCCGGGGCCGGGGATTGAGTCATTATCTCTTGCGTTGCAAGGCGGATTCTTAACCATTGGACCATCCGGGAAGCCCTAGATACCTCTTATAAGTGGAATTGTGCAGAATTTGTCTTTTTGTGACTGGCTTACTTCACTTACAGAATGTTCAAGGTTCATCCATGTTGTAGCCTGTGTCTGAATTCCCTTTTTTTGTTTTCAAGGCTGAAGAATATCCCATTGTATGTATAAACCACATTTTGTTTATCCATATATTCTGTTGAAAGGCATTTAGGTTGCTTCTCTATCTTGGCTTTTGTGCATAATAATGAATAATAGGTGTACAAATATTTATTCCAGTCCCTGCTTTCAACTGTTTTAAATATATATCCAGAATTTGGATTGCTGGATCATATCATAGTTCTATTTTTAATTTCTTCAGGAAACTCTATACGGTTTTCCATAGCTGTTGCACCCATCCCATCAACAGGGCTCCAGTTTCTCTAATCTTTATCAACACTTGTTGTTTTCTGTTTTGTTTTTTTGATAGTAGCCATCTTAATGGGTACGAGGTTGCCTGGAACCTAGTCTTTATTAGGAGGCTGTGTTTCTGAAGTGCCTTAGGACATTATTCACTGGCACTGAGCGACGGGGAAAACACAGCACAGAGCTCCGGGCAGACAACCTGATAACCTGCAGATAGAGCATATCATAAATTCACCAAAGACTTTGTGACTCTGGGAAAGTTATGCAAGCTCTTAATTTCTATCTGCCCACTGGGGATGAGGCTTTCTTGATGACTTAGCCTCCTCCCTCCTTTCCCCAATGTTTGCTCCAGGAAAAGACAGGAAGTGAGAGATGGGAAATGACTCGTAAGATAAGCACCTTCGTCTCAGCTGCCGTCACCCTGAGTGCATTTTTTCCTGTCTTTTTATTATAAAAACAAGTCATAATTATTTTTTTAAAATTAGCTCAGAAAAGCCTTATAATCAAGGAAGTATTTATCCATCCCTCCATCACTTGGAGGCAACCCCTGATAATATTTCAATCTGTTTCTTGTAGTTTTTTTTTCCTAAATGAGGCAAACTTCTTTAATCTTTGAAAGTCCCTCTTTTCCTAGAGATGAGCACCTCATTTTCACAGCAATCAAAAGCGAAGTTAACTGAGCTCTCAATTTCTTAAATATATCTTTCTTTGTGTTATTTCACGTCTTAAATGTGTCACTTTGAGTGAAAGGCAATTAATTACAGTGGAAATGCTGCTTGGAGATGTCTTATGAAATTGTGTTAATATGTGTAGAGAGAGGGAAAGCAAGGGGAGAGGGAGCTGATGGGCAAAACGACTAGTCTAGTTAAATGGATAATTTCCTTCCCTTTCAAGTTTCAGAGTGGAGGGTCTCTTTATTTATGAAAGGATCAGAAAGTTATTATGGTTGTCCCAATTTGTCAAAATCAGTAAAACTCCATTGGAAAAGCAAAGTCAATCAACCAGTAAAAAGGTAACAAACAACAAAAAATATTTTAAAAAGAACACTATCCGTTCAGGAAAAAAATATGAAGATATAAAAAAGATGTAGTGTGGGACTTCCCTGGAGGGCCAATGGTTGAGACTCTGCATGTTCAATGCAGGGGATGAGACTTCAGTCCCTGCCCAGGGAATTAAGTTCCCACATGCCACGTGGTGTGGCCAAAAAAGAGGAGAAAAAAAAGGAAGGAAGGAAAAAGGTGGAATGTGGGAGAGCCTAGAAGGTGAGGCACTTTCTTAGGAATTTTTGACCTCAGGAAATTATGCTTGAGGATCTTCTGGGCTGGTGTTGTCTAAAGGAACTGGGCTGAGGGACTGTAGGAGACCTAGAAGTTCCTATCTTGGCAGCTTGGCCTGACTGGGACCATGGAGGATGGCAGACCTGGCTCCTAGGCTGGTAGAAGGATACGTGAGAGGAGTTCAGTACCAGGCACAGAGGAAGTACTCAAGAACTGTTCTGTATAATTGCTGTTATCTGGGGTGGAGGAGGAAGTGAGCTTTTGGATCTTCTTGGCAATGTGCTAGGGGTCAGAAAGTGTCATACTTGGAAGGCAGGCAATGGTGGCGAGTGGCCTGGTCCTTTATCTTCTTTCTGCATGCACGTGTGCTAAGTTGCTTCAGTCATGTCTGACTCTTTGTGACCCTATGAAATGTAGTCCACCAGGCTCCTCTGTCCATGGGGATTCTCCAGGCAAGAATACTGGAGTGGGTTGCCATGCCCTCTTCCAGGGGATCTTCCCCACCCAGGAAGTGAACCTGCCTCTCTTGTGTCTCCTGCATTGACAGGCAGGTTCTTTACCACTAGCGCCACCTGGGAAGCTCAACTTCTAATTCCTCTTTAGTCTAGGCTTCCGGGTGCTGGTTGGGAAAGGCACGTGTGCATATATGTGTGTGTGTTGGGCATGTAGGATGAGGAAGGCTCCAGGAAGTGGAATAGTCAACTAATATAATTAAGCTATACACCAGACACCACATTCTAAGTGTTAAAAAGCCAAAAGACACCACTCTTGCAAGAGAGATTAGGTAACTTGACTGCACATTTGGACCAGGCTTGTCTGTCAGAACCTAAAGCTTGAGCAGAGACATTCTCTCCATTTTCCATTTTAGAGAGTTTTTCTCCATTAAGTTTCAAGAGTTCAAGTCTAACCTTGCCTTGGGTAAGGTTGCAAGAGGCAGAAGTTTTCCCATTTGGGGAAAATCAGATTTGGGGAAATCAGAGGCTCTCCAGCTTGGGATGTTGAGGTTTTCTGCCAGTGACAAGGAACCACACCATCACTGGCTCCCGTTAGCACTGAAGGCCTCTCCTCAAAGGGGCTGAGTGGGCCATCCTGATACAGGCGTGCCAGAAACCTCCTTCTGGGCCACGTGGGAAACCAGGCAGCCCACGGCCCCTTCCTGGTCTGATGCAAGCCCTGGGTAGAAGGGAAGCAAGCTCCAGCCTGCAGGCCAACCCTGGCACACAGTGGGGCGGCGGGCAAATAGCCATCCTTGGCGCCACTGGAGCCAAATTTCTTGCCAAGTGGGCTTCAGTTTCAACACGCTGGTAGAGCATAGGAGCCTGGGAGTGTAACTTTGCCATCGACCCTGATGCTGAGCCAAAGAGACCCCAGAGAGTTAACACAGTGGGTGGAAGGAATGGCACGGACACCGGGCTCTCGGGGACCCAGCCCTTCCTTGGGGAGTGTGTTATACCATCCACCCCCAGGACCTGCTATGATGGGGTATGTCACATGCCATCCCAGGGTGGAGGTGGGCCTTCATCACCTGTGCTACCTGTGAAATCTTAGAACTTAGACTAGGAAGGTTTTTGTAATGATCTCCCATTCTTGTTCAGCCTGAATCAGGAAAGAAGGTGAACTATAATTAATAGATCTTTTTTTTTTAAAAGGAATCAAGACATTTTATAGTGTGCTTTAGAAAGATTTACATTCAAAATGATTGTAGTTCTTAATTTATATCCAAACTAATGATAATTTTTAATATTTTGGCCAATGGAAAGCTTCAGTTATCAGCAAATTTCATTTAAGTGGAATGGAGAGTATCAGATTTTGCTGGGTAATGGTAAGAGTCACACTTACTGAATGTTTACCATATCTCAGGCCCTATTTTAAGTGCTTTACTTGCATTAACTCCTTTGATCCAGGTAACAGCCCTGTGCAATGGTATACATAGTCTTGCTTTACGAATGAGGAAACTGAAACACAGAGGAGTTTAGTAACTTATTCAAGGTCACACAACTCATAAGTGGCATACTTGGATTTGAACCCAAGGAGTCTGGCTTCTGAGCCTATGCTCTTAAAGCACTGTTCTAAAGTGTCCCAAATAATAAAGACTTTTCTTTGGATATTTTACTAAGTGATCATTTATGTAAAGTTTTCATGGGAATTTTCACAGCAACAGTTCAGGGGTCAGAACAAATTGGGAAGACCAGAAACTTGACGTCTTAATCCCTTCCTGCTTCCCATGCAATATTACAAATGAGAAAATGAAAGCCCAGAGAGGTGTTAGTGACCTATTTAAGACTGCACCATGAAATCTAACTGGAAGTTAGAACTTAACATCCAAGCTGGGTATTTCCCAACATACCATTCTTGGTGATTTTTTTTTTTGACCCCCCGACCAGGCACTGAACCTGTGCCCCTTACAGTAGAAGCATGGAGTCCTAATCACTGAAAGCAGGGAACCAACCAGGGAATTCCTTATCGTTCTTCTGAACGATTTCTATGTCAGTTTCTTTGAGTTCTGAATTCTGCCCCGACCCCCTCTTTTTCTCTCCTCTCTTTCACAGCCCAAGTTCTTGTCAACCAGAAAGTGTCTACGCTTTCCTCTCCTGTACACATAATCCCTGGTTCTGATTCCATTACAAACACTCCTGGGCTCCCCCATGTCTGTCCTGCCTGTTTTGCAGGGGCTGTGCCTGAAGGAAGAATACAGGGTCTATTTTCCTCTTAAAGTCAGGATTCAAACAGAGTGGCCAGGAAAGGAACTTTAAGCGGTAAGGTCCAGACCACATGACTGGGTGATGGACACCAGGGCCTGGCAACAACGGCCACACCCATCACCCCATCAGCTCCTCCCTCAGCTATTTATCAGATCACTAACTATGCTGAGATGCCACAGACTCAAAAGTACTATAAGAAACAAAGATTTGAGTGTCATGGCTAGATGTTGGAAATACTGGAAGAGTTCTAAATTAGTAATCAGGAAGCCTGGCTTCCAGGCTTGGCTCTTCCACTAACCAGCGGTGTGGCTTTGGGCAAGTTGACATGCCTCTCTGGGCTTCTTGTTTCTCATATGTTACATGGGTTAATGAGCTGCTTGTCCAACCTCACAGGTTTTCTGTGAAGCTAGACTAAGAGAACAACAGTGCTTTGGAGATGACAATACAGTGTGAAGATGCAAGGAATTATTGTTGTTACACTGAACTAGATCCAAACAGCCCAATGCTCCAGATTCCCTGCCCTGATGAAAAATAGTGGCATGAAAGACTTTATTCACTCTCATCTACCATATCAGGACTCGTTCCCTGGAAGGGATTTGGGAAGTAGAAAAACGGAGCCCAGTCCGGGGTTGCGTCCAACTCCACGGATTAGCTCTTTGGAGCACCATGCCAGGAGTCAGGAGCCGGGCTCTGGACACCACCTGTGTGCCCCATGAGGCTCTTAGCCTCTCTGTGTCTTGGCTGGTTCTGAAACTCTGATGCTACATTGTCAGTTTGAATTCAGGGAGTTGGATCAACTCTAGGATCTGGGGAAGGAAGAAAATGGAAAAATATGCCTAGTAAGTGCCAGGTCCTTCCCATGTAATCTGTCCCCTTTCATTCACTCAGCCCCTGATTGTGCCAGACTCTGTGCTAGAGGCTGGGATCAGCTGTCAGTAATCAAGACAGACCCAGCTTTCTGGCAATTCTGATGAAGCAAAAGAGACAAACATAAAGCCAAAGTTCACACAAATATAGAGAGAAAATTGCAAGAAAGGATAAGAAGGAAAATAACTATTGGGGAAACCAAACCAGCCCATTGTGGAGCTGAACTTGACAGAAAACAAGAAGATGGCCAGCTAGAAGGGGACAAAAGAATATGCCAAGGGAACAGGTGTGAAGGTCCTTAAGTTGAAAGGAGCATGGCATGGCCCAGAGACAGAGGGGCACAGCAAGTGTGACCAAGGAGCAGTGAGCACGGGGTGGACTGTTGTTGGTGTGGATGCTCAGAAGCTGACCAAGCCCTTTCTTATAGGCCATGGTCAGAAGCAGAGGTCTTGATCCAATTTTTGAATGTGAGCTCTGCTGATCTAGGTCTTTTGAATACAATTAGAATTTCTTGTTTTCTGGACAATCTGACTGATCACATTCAACCAATTTAATAAACATTCACTGTCCTGTGCCCTAGAAAGACAGGACAAAACAGAAGCTTTGTTTCTGCCCCTTGTGTTGCCATCTGGAGTTCAGGCTGGGTACAGGGCAGCGGGACAGGGCTACTTTATTAAGTAGCCATAAAGCAAGAGAGTCTAAGATGAGTGTCACAAAGGAGGTGCAAGGTCTAAGGTTCAATGAATAGAGCTGACAGGTACTTATCATGTTAATGGCCACATCTTTGAAATGCTTGTCACACCCATTGGGAGAGTTTCCAGGAAAAAGTATAATTTCAACTGAGCCTTGGACAATGGTAGGACTTAATATTTTTTTCCAATTTAAAAATAATATGTGCTTCTTAAAGACAATTTGAGAAATGCATAGACGAGTAAAGAAGATAATTATAACCACATTTAATCTGGAGAAACCATTGTAAACGTTTTAGTGAGTAACCTTCAAGGCTTCTTACCTGCGTTTTAACAATGCTGAAAACATCATGTAGCTATAACTTGGCAGCACTCCCTTTTTTCATTTTATGTGTTGAGTCTTTTCCTATGTCGTTAAATATTCTTCAAAAACATGATATGGAATGGCTGTTCAGTATTCGATTTTTTGGATTTGTGTAACCAATTCATTCTCATCGGATATTTTGGTAGTTTCTAAATTTGTTGCTACTATGAATAATGCTGCAGTGAGCATCCTCAAACATGAAACCTATGGCAGCACCTGGGTATTCCCTTAGGGCAGATCCTGAGGAGTAGAATTCCTGAGGGAAAAGGCTGTGACCATTTCTCTGGCTTTGGATTCACACTCCCACCAGTAACATAAGAGCTTTCCTATCTCACTGCACATTTGCCAACACTAGTTTCTGATTTAAATCCTTACCATTTTGACGCGGGAGGGAGAGGAGCTGTGTTCTCTTGCTGTTTGAGATGATCCTGACCTTAGCCAGCAGAGGAGGAGGAGTCGTGCGGGAGGTGGGGACAAACACGGAACAGTTTGAGGGAAGTCCTGGTAGGTCTCCTCCCCAAGCAGCTCTTCAGAAGTGTCTGGAGTGTAAGGGAATCACACAAAGGTTGCCTTGCTATTAACTCCTCCTCTGCTGTCTGTGGCCCATGAATCAGGATATTTCACCCAGAGGACAGGTGACTGCCTGAGACACTATTTGTCCCAGGATGCACCCAGAAGGAAGTGCATCTTGCCCACACTGCTCCCCTATAGAACAGATCCCCCATCCCTAAATTTCCCCAGTGAGGGGAGAGTCTACTTTCAATCTCCATAAAAAGTGAAATAAGGTGAGGTGGGATGTGGGAGTAAAATTTTTTTGGCAAATGCCTTCAAATTTAGGACTGTATTTATAGACTCCTAGAGGAGCATAAATTAGTTCAACTCTTTTGGAGAGCAACTTGGTAATCAAATTGTAAAGTATGAGTACTCTTGAACTCAATCATTTTACTTTAAGAATGTGTCTGAGGAAATAAGGGGCTTCCCTGGTGGCTCAGTGGTAAAGAATCTGCCTGAGAATGCAGGAGACATGGGTTTGATACCTGAGTTGGGAAGATTCCCTGGAGAAGGAAAAGGCTACCCACTCCAGTATTCTTGCCTGGAGAATCCCATGGACAGAGGATGGCAGGTTACAGTCCATGGCGTTGCAAAAGGGTCGTATCAGTTCAGTTCAGTTTAGTTGCTCCGTCGTGTCCGACTCTTTGTGACCCCATGGACTGCAGCATGTCAGGTCTCCCTGTCCAACACCAACTCCTGGAGTTTACTCAAACTCATGTCCATTGAGTCGGTGATGCTAGCCAACCATCTCATCCTCTGTTGCCCCCTTCTCCTCCTGCCTTCACTCTTTCCCAGCATCAGGGTCTTTTTCAATGAGTCAGCTCTTTGCATCAGGTGGCCAAAGCACTGGAGTTTCAGCTTCAACATCAGTCCTTCCAATGAACACCCAGGGCTGATCTCCTTTAGGATGGACTGGTTGGGTCTCCTTGCATACAAGGGACTCTCAAGAGTCTTCTCCAACACCACAATTCAAAAGCATCAGTTCTTTGGTGCTCAGCTTTCTTTATAGTCCAACTCTCACATCCATACTTGACTACTGGAAAAACCATAGCTTTGACTAAATGGATCTTTGTTGGCAAAGTAATGTCTCTGCTTTTTAATATGCCATCCAGCTTGGTCATAACTTTTCTTCCAAGGAACAAGTGTCTTTTAATTTCATGACTGCAGTCACCATCTTCAGTGATTTTGGAGCCCCCCAAAATAAAATCTCTCACTGTTTCCACTGTTTCCCCATCTATTTGCCATGAAGTGATGGGACTGGATGCCATAATCTTAGTTTTCTGAATGTTGAGTTTTAAGCCAACTTTTTCACTCTCCTCTTTCACTTTCATCAAGAGGCTCTGTAGTTCCTCTTCACTTTCTGCCATAAGGGTGGTGTCATCTGCATATCTAAGGTTATTGATATTTCTCCCAGCAATCTTGATTCCAGCTTGTGCTTCATCCAGTCCAGCATTTCTCATGATGTACTCTGCATATAAGTTAAATAAGCAGGAGTACAGCCTTGATGTACTCCTTTCCCTATTTGGAACCAGTCTGTTGTTCCATGTCCAGTTCTAACTGTTGTTTCCTGAGCTGCATACAGACTTCTCATGAGGCAGGTCAGGTGGCCCATTTCCCATCTCTTTAAGGATTTTCCACAGTTTGTTGTGATTCGCAGTCAAAGGCTTTGGCGTAGTCAATAAAGCAGAAGTAGATGTTTTTCTGGAACTCTTTTGCTTTTTTGATGATCCAGTGGATGTTGGCAATTTGAACTCTGATTCCTCTGCCTTTTCTAAATCCAGCTTGAACATCTGGAAATTCATGGTTCATGCACTGTTGAAGCCTGGCTTGGAGAATTTTGAGCATTAGTTTGCTAGCATAAATTGTGCGGTAGTTTGAGCATTCTTTGGCATTGCCTTTCTTAGGGATTGGAATGAAAACTAACATTTTCCAGTTCTGTGGCCACTGGTGAGTTTTCCAAATTTGCTGGCATATTGAATGCAGCACTTTCACAGCATCATCTTTTAGGATTTGAAAATAACTCAACTGGAATTCCATCACCTCCACTAGCTTTGTTCGTAGTGATGCTTCCTAAGACCCACTTGACTTTGAATTCCAGGATGTCTGGCTCTAGGTGAGTGATCACACCATCGTGATTATCTGGATTGTGAAGATCTTTTTTGTATAGTTCTTCTCTGTATTCTTGCCACCTCTTCTTAGTATCTTCTGCTTCTGTTAGGTCCATACCATTTCTCTTCTTTATTGTGCCCATCTTTGCATGAAATGTTCCCTTGGTATCTCTAATTTTCTTGAAGAGATCTCTAGTCTTTCCGATTCTGTTGTTTTCCTCTATTTCTTTGCATTGATCACTGAAGAATACTTACTTATCTCTCCTTGCTCTTCTTTGGAACTCTGTATTCAAATGGGTATATCTTTCCTTTTCTCCTCTGCCTTTCACTTCTCTTCTTTTCACAGCTATTTTTAAGGCCTACTCAGACAACCATTTTGCCTTTTTGCATGTCTTTTTCTTAGGGATGGTCTTGATCACTGCCTTCTGTACAATGTCATGAACCTCCATCCATAGTTCTTCAGGCACTCTGTCTATCAGATCTAATCCCTTGAATCTATTTGTCACTTCCACTGTATAATTGTAAGGGATTTGTTTAGGTTATATCTGAAGGGAATGGCAAACCACTTCAGTATTCTTGCCTTGAGAACCCCATGAACAGTATGAAAAGAGTTGTATACGGCTTAGCAACTAAACAACTTAACAACAGCAACAACTGAGAAAACAAATAGATAAGAATGCAAAAACAAGTGCATAGGCTTGGGCATGGAAGGAGGTACTGTCAGTATTCATGAAAACAACCTGAGTGGGTATCTTCTCCATGCCTAAGAAATAGAGACATTTACGTGATAAATTTCATGGGAGTCTGAGTTAAAGAAGGGGCTAATGCCAGCTAAGAAAAAAACTATCTGGAGACTATCTGCAGGATCCCCTGCCCAACACCCAAGAGGTGCCCCTCCTCCCAGCATGGCACCTAATATGGTGGTCACACAATTCAGGAAGGGTACCAGGCTGGCTCACTTCAATCTGTGCCCATAAACAGGGAGAATAAGTCATTCTGCCAGGAAGGTGAGGGTCCTGTAAGGCTACAGTCCCTCCCGGTCCCTCTCAAGCTGCTAACATGACCAATAGGAGAGCAGTTCGTTCATCCTGAACTGAAACATTTCAATAGGGAATGGAATACCCCCTTATCAGGTGTCTTTCATGAGGTTAAAAACAATCCTAATCAGGGGACCAATTAGACTAAATGTCTATTCTGGAAAGAGATACATCACAAAGAATAAAAGAAAAAAAAATATTTAACTTCAAACGACAGCAGGCTTTGAGAAGACATCATTTATTCATTACAAAAAGCATGCAGGGACCCCCACCCTGTACTACAGTGAACAAAGCAGGTACAGTCCCTGTCCTCATGGAGCTTGCTTCATGGGGGGCAGTAGGTAACAAACGAAGAAGCAAGACATACGTGGTGGCTATGTGGAGTTCCTGAACAGAGACCTGATGAGACCTGATTGCAGGCAAGCGTGCTCTAGGCAGAGGGCATGAGTCTTGGAACAAAACAGGGGCCAATGTGGCTTCTGTGTGGGGCAGGGAGAGTAGTGTGGGCTGGGGGTTGGGTAGGGTGGGTCAAGAAAGGTCTGATTTAATCTGAAAGCAACTGGCAATTATTTGTTCAGCAGCTCAGTCATGTCCAACTCTTTTCGACCCCATGGACTGCAGCATGCCAGGCTTCCTTGTCCTTCACTATCTCCCTGAGTTTGCTCAAACCCATGTCCAAGGAATCGGTGATGCTATCCGACCATCTCATCCTCTGTCGCCCCCTTCTCCTGCCCTCAATCTTTTCTAGCATCAGGGTCTTTTCCAATGAGTCAGCTTTTCGAATCAGGTGGCCACAGTATTGGAGCTTCTGCTTCAGCATCAGTCCTTCCAATGAATATTCAGGATTGATTTCTTTTCGGATTGACTAGTTTGACCTCCTTGCTCTCCAAGGGACTCTCAAGAGTCTTCTCCAGCACCACAGTTTGAAAGTATCAATTCTTCAGCACTCAGCCTTCTTTATGGTCCAACTTTCATATCTAGACATGAGAACTGGAAAAACCATAGCTTTGACTATACAGACTTTGGCTGGCAAAGTAATGTCTCTGCTTTTTAAGACACTGTGTAGTTTTAAATAGGAGAAGGAACAGATGACTTTTTTTGCTGACCTTTCCAATTGGGCAACAACAAGGGTCCTCCTGTCTGGTGTCATCCAAGCCCATAGAATGAGAGGAAGTTCAGTTCAGATGCAAAATTTTATTCTTTTGTTTTTCAAATTTATCCTTTAATTGAAGGAAAATTGCTTTACAATGTTGTGGTAGTTTCTGCCATACAACAATACGATTCAGCCATAACTATACATATATCACCGCCCTCCCCTCCGCACCCCCTCTAGGTCTTCACACAGCTCCAGGCTGAACTCCCTGTGTTATATAGCAACTTCTCACCAGCTATTCATTCTAGTCAAGTAAAGGGCAGCTGCAAGCCTATATTCTAGAGTACATGCTTCCCCCGCAGGCTGAAAGATGTCTAGGGGGCTTTATCAGATTATGAGTCAGTGGCTAGGGGGTGGAGTTCTCGTGAGGCAAGAGCAGCTGTACTGCTCACGCTCCAGGTCTGAGTGCTGGGTGCAGCGTCTCTGCACATGGCTCGCTGCCTCCATTTTGAATTGAGTGTCGTGTGCAGCTTCTGCACGTGGTCCTCCGCGCTGAGGTGTCGGCAGAACCATTTTGCACTCGGAACTTTGTTCTGAGGCATCAGGTGCAAGGTCTCTGCTGTCGTACTGTGAGCAAGTGGAACCAGACAAAGAACAAAGGAAAAAGAGGTTAGACTTCTTATCCAAATTCTAGGGGGGTTTTTTGGACTATGTTGCTCTGCATATGGGATCTTTGTTCCCCTGCTGCTGCCGCTGCTGCTAAGTCGCTTCAGTCCGACTCTGCAACCCCATAGACAGCAGCCCACCAGGCTCCCCTGTCCCTGGGATTCTCCAGGCAAGAACACTGGAGTGGGTTGCCATTTCCTTCTCCAATGCATGAAAGTGAAAAGTGAAAGTGAAATTGCTCAGTGGTGTCCGACTCTTCGCGACCCCATGGACTGCAGCCTACCAGGCTCCTCTGTCCATGGGATATTTCCAGGCAAGAGTACTGGAGTGGCTTGCCATTGCCTTCTCCTGCTGCTGCTGCTAAGTTGCTTCAGTCGTGTCCGACTCTGTGCGACCCCATAGATGGCAGCCCACCAGGCTCCCCTGTCCCTGGGATTCTCCAGGCAAGAACACTGGAATGGGTTGCCATTTCCTTCTCCAATGCAGGAAAGTGAAAAGTGAAAGTGAAGTCGCTCAGTTGTGTCTGACTCTTAGCGACTCCATGGACTGCAGCCCACCAGGCTCCTCCATCCATGGGATTTTCCAGGCAAGAGTACTGGAGTAGGGTGCCATTGCCTTCTCCTACCAGGTAGTAATTAAACCTAGGCCCAGTGCAGTGGGCATGTAGCATCCTAACCACTGGACCACCAAGGAATTTCCTGCAAATTTTATTATTTAACGGTCTTTGCCAGAGATAGTTTATGCTTATTGCTATTGTTGCTTTTTGAGTTTTATTGTTTGTATTTTTAGTTTACTAAGTATTTTGCAGCCCTGGGATTTCTTTGGGAGGAATGATGCTAAAGCTGAAACTCCAGTACTTTGTCCACCTCATGCAAAGAGTTGACTCATTGGAAAAGACTCTGATGCTTGGAGGGATTGGGGGACAGGAGGAAAAGGGGACGACAGAGGATGAGATGGCTGGATGGCATCACTGACTCGACTGGACGTGAGTCTGAGTGAACTCCGGGAGTTGGTGATGGACAGGGAGGCCTGGTGTGCTGCGGTTCATGGGGTCGCAAAGAGTCAGACATGACTGAGCGACTGAACTGAAGTATTTTTTAAAAATTAAGTTATAATTGATATACTATAAAATTTACCCTTTGTAGTATAAGTTGGTGCAGCCTCTGTGGAAAATAGTATGGAGGTTCCTTGGAAGACTAAAAATAGAATTACCATATGATTTATCAATTCTGCCCCTGGGCCATATACCCAGACAAAACTATAATTCAAAAAGATAAATGCACCCTTATGTTCCATTCACCCCTTTGTTCACAGCAGTACTAGTCACAGTAATCAAGACATGGAAACAGATGTCTATTGACAGAGGAATGAATGAAGAAGATGAGGTTCATATATACAGTAGAATAATATTCAGCCGTAAGAAAAGAATGAAATAATGCCATCTGCAGCAACATGGATGCAACTAGAGATTATCATACTAAGTGAAGTAAGTCAGAAAGAGAAAGACAAATACTGTATGATATCACTTACACGTGGAATCTAAACCATGGCACAAATGAACGTATCTACAAAACAGGAACAGACTCACAGATACAGAGAACAGACTTGTGGTTGCCAAGAGGGACGTGGGAAAGAGAGGGGTTAGTAGATACAAGCTATTATATACATTTAGAATGGATAAGCAAGGTCCTCCTGTATAGCACAGGGAATGGTATCCTTTCTCCTGGGATAAACCATAATAGTAAAGAAAAAACTTTTTTTTTTAAAGAAATACATATATATATATATATATACATATATATGTATGTATGTATAATAACTGAGTTACTTTGCTGTACACCAGAAATTAGCACAACATTGTAAATCAACTATACATCAATAAAAACTTTGAAAAATTCACGCTTTAAAAGTGTGCAGATGTTTCTATCATATCACATATTTGTGAAGCCATCCCCATTGTCTATTTCTAGCACATTTTCATCACCCTAAAAAGAAACTTCATATCCATTCACATAACTCTCAATTTCCCACTCCTGTCAGCCCTTAGCAAACACTAATCTACATTTTGTCCCTATGAATTTACCTATTCTGAATATTTCCCAGAAACAGAATGATACAGTATGTGGCTTTTCTGACTGGCTTCCTCCATTTAACATGATTCCAAGTTCATCCATGTTGTAGCTCGCATCAGTACTTCATTCCTTTTTATGGCCAAATAATACTGCAGTGTATAGATACACCACATTTCTCCTTTTCTCAATTGATGGATATTTGGGTTGTTTCCACATCTGGGTAGTTATGAAGAATGCTGCTATGAGCATCATGTATGAGTCTTTGAATGAAGAATATACGAACATATGGTTTCCCTGAATAAGTGTTCCTTGGATTGCTGCAAGACTTTGATTAATTTTCAGAGTTCAGAAAAAGTTGATTTTGACAATTTTTGCCAATTTTGACAATTCTCACTGTGTGTATGGAGAGGATTTTTGGAGATCCTTACTCTGCCATTTTGCCAATGTCACCCTGAATCACTTCATTTTAAACCCTATATTAGTATTTGATGAATCAAAATAAACTGAATTTTAAAGGTAAGTGACCCCAAAGGTTGTCTTCTAAGACCTGCCTCTGTTTTTAAATTTATTGTTTCTGATGGGCCAAATGTTGAGTGAAATAAGGGGCCAACTAAGCGAGTTAGACCTTCAATCTGCCTCTGGGTAGGGCTTCAGGGCTGGGAACAGTGCAATTGTGTTTCTTGACGAGATGGCCGTTCCCGCAGAGCAAGCTGCTGCCATGGGGGATGAGCACCCTTGGCCAGTGGGAGGAGGCTGGCTTGTGGCTCTAACTGGCTGTAGGACCTTGTTCCAGGCTTCAAGCCCCCAGCTTTATGATTTACCATGATCGGGGGTCCCCAGAAGCCACAAGGATGCTCTACTCTGGGAAGGCCAAGTATTTCCAAGTTTTTATGGCAACTCTTGGGGACTCTTGGTTGTTAAATGGGGACTCTTGGTTGCACACAAGGACACTTTTGCACATCATAACTTCTGTAGAATTTCCTGTTCAGATAGATTGGGGGTATTGTCTGGCAGCAGCAGGATGTATAAGTTGACTTCTGTAAGTTGACCTCTGTTGTTCCTTGGGGATGAGGTATGGTCACTTCTCTTGGGTTGGCAGGAAAGCAGATTATTCATGCCCGTATGGAAGATGGAGGAGCTGAGGCCAGAGCAGGGCCAGACTATTTCAGCTGCCCCTCACTTGCCTCTAAGTCCTCAAAAGGGCTTGGCTGGAGCTCTTTGTGTTCCAGTTTCCAACTGGTTTTTCCTGTAGATGGCCCCATGGCAGGGTGGAGTTTATCCAGGTCAATATGGAGTCTTACTCTTGGAGATAAAAATCCAATTGCAGAATTCTGGCTCAGTAGGGATAAATAAGAGAAGGGCTAGGTGATGGAGTTGATGGAGATGAGTGGGAAATATGAGGGGCTACCCTTGGGGGCCAAGAGGATCTCAGGATGTGCTAATGAAACAATGTCTAGAAGGAGGGATGTTAAATTTCTACATACTCTGGGTTGCATCATACTTTTCTGGGGTTTTGTGTCCTGGTGTATGTCTAAGGTAGGAAGGGCATCCTGGGAACTATATTGTGTTAGAACAAGTGAAGGATTAGAAGCTGTCTAGCTAAAGAGGGACAGATTCAAGGAACATGGTCTACAGATCTCTAATGGGCTGTCCTGGGGCAGAGAAAGCCAGTTAGAGAGACCCCCTTGAGGGCTAAGTTGGGTTCAGTGGGGGAAGTTGCAGGGAGGTAGCCTTAAGCTCAGCATTGAAAAGACCTCTGTAACAGGTTGAATGTCCACATAGGTAAGTGTGGGTTCAAGTCTGTAGGCAGTAATCCCCCAGTCAGCCCTAAGGGGCCAGAACAAGAGAGTTCTAGAAAGTGTTCTGTACCACATCTGAAATAATGTTCTCTTAAAAACATGTTGTGGAGAAGGCAATGGCACCCCACTCCAGTACTCTTGCCTGGAAAATCCCATGGGCGGAAGAGCCTGGTAGACTGCAGTCCATGGGGTCACAAAGAGTCGGAATGACTGAGCGACTTCACTTTCACTTTTCACTTTCATGCATTGGAGAAGGAAATGGCAACCCACTCCAGTGTTCTTGCCTGGAGAATCCCAGGGACAGGGGAGCCTGGTGGGCTGCCATCTATGGGGTCGCACAGAGTCGGACACGACTGAAGCGACTTAGCAGCAGCAGCAGCAGCAAAAACATGTTGAAGCTGGGCACGGTCATTGTACCTTCAGATCTAGCCTTCCTACATTCCAGATCTCCAAAGGGATGTCCCTAACCCCTCCCTGCCACCCCCCATTCCCCACCAGTTTAGCATCAATCAGAAACCAGGCATTCTCCTAGACTTCTCCCCTTCTCCCACTCACGTCAATAGATCAGCCAATCACCAGATTCTGACAGAGACAACCTCAGGCCAGCTCTTGCGTCTGGCCACCTTTCTCCATCCCATTGCTGCTGTCTTAACTCAGATTTTTACCATTTCTTGTCCCGTCCTTTGTTACAGATTCCTATCTGTTCAGGGGTAATCTTAACTGATGATCCTTAAATGCAGTCTGATCATTTTAGCACTTTGAAATATTTACCATCTCTCCATACTCTCAGGATAAAGCATAAACAGTTTAACATGATATTCAACCCACCTTTCTGGGATCACTCTTCTCCAGGTGCTTCATGCTCCAGCCACATGTCATGACCACCTGGCCTTTGTTTATATCAGCTTTTTGTATAAAGTTCTCTTTCCTGGCTTTTTTTTTTTTCGCTTGTTTGTTTTTTAGGTTTTCAGAAAGATTGATCAGAAAGTGCAGAGTTCTCACACACACACAACCCCCTCCAGTTTCCCCTGTTATTTACATCTTGTGTTAGTGTAATATATTTTCCCACAACTAATGAACCAATGTTGATACATTATTATTAAGTCCATAGTTTACATTAGGGTTCACTCTTTGTGCTGTACATTCTGACAAATGCATGGTGACATGTTTCCACTATTACTGTATCATACAGAACAATTTCACTGCCCTAAAAACCCCTGTACTCTTCCCTTTAATCCCTCAAAACCAGGTCAAAATCTATCCATCTTTTAGGATCTTATGTAGATACTACCTCCTCCAGGAAACTTTCACTAATTCTATCGACTGAAAATATTTACTCTCTTCTCTTAATAATCAGTAGCATATATGGCACATCTTTTCCATCCTGGGTGCTATACCAATCCTCTCTCTCTCTTCCATATACCAACTCTGCTGGATAGATTCTAGCTTCCAGATGAAGAAACAGAGGCTCCTTTATTGAAATGACGTGCTTACGACCTTACAACTAGCAAGTATGAAGATTGAGATGTGAACCCAGGTCTGTTTGCCTCCAGACCCGCCAAGAGGCCTTTTCAAGTCCTTGACCTCATTCACTGTTTGGTTTCCACCCTGGACTGAGAACTTGAGTTCAGGTGCAATCTCTGGGTCCTTAGAATCCAGCACAGAGCCTAAAACAGATCAAGGTTTTAAGGTAAATGTGAACAGATTGAAAAGTATTTTGTTCATCGGAATTCTGATAAACTACTAGTTGGAAGTGCCAAAGGAAAAAATCCAGAGTCTTTGGTCTGTCTGCAGGAAAAATTTGCCCCATTCACTCCAGCAAACGCTCTGGGCTGAGCCTCTTGAGTGAACCTGTTAATTCCAGTGACAATGACCTGAAGTTGTGTGTGAGTCTGTTAGTGCGGGAGGATCCCTCTCCCCTATTCCTAGGACGCTCTTAGGAGGGAAATGGACTCCTTTCATCTCAGCCTGGAGAGGGCTGGAGAGGCCCAGCCTTCCCGCTGGGCTCTGCTGGAGATGGGCCAGGCCCCGAGTGTGCTCACGTGTGTGCACTTGAACTCCAGCATCTTCTCTTCTTCACAATCACACCACCAGATGCGTAGTTCTCTCTGCGAATGCAATTTATATGTCTGAACATGAACGGAGGATTTGTGAGCCTTCAAGGCTGGGGCTTTGGAAATTACCTCGGCAGGCCAGGGCTGCTGGGTAGAGACCTAGGGTTTTAGGAGACTTTGGGGGAATTATTTTCAAAGGTGCTGAGGCTCCTCCTGGCGGGAGGAAGGGCCATCCCCATTCCACATCCTCCCCCAGGCCCTTCCTAGGGTCCGTTTTGAAACAAACCCAATAAGACTTTCTGGTTTAACAGTGATCACGAGGGAGCTACACAACGTGGGAGAACAAAGGCTCATTTACCAGGTCAGCTGGGCAGGGAGTGAGGGGAAACGGGAGCGGGTCGAGCTTGGGCTCCCGTCCAGTATTGGGCACTCACCAGCTGGAAGCATCAGTCAAGTTTTAAATCTCCGCCTCAGCGCCTACCTGAGGAAGTTGAGAGGGATAAAAAATGTACACCAGGAGGCTGTCTCATTTTGCAAAAAGACGCAGGCTTTTGTATCTGCAAAATTTGTATGGTCTCAGGCAAGCTATTTCACCTCTCGGAGTCTCCTTTGTGTTATTTGTAAATTTGGAAATAATAATGGTTACCCTGCAGGATTGTTTTTTATTATTATTGTATTTAATTTTTCTGCTGCAGCACGTGGGATCCTAGTTCCCTAACCAGGAATCACACCTGCACCCCTTGTGTTGTAAGTGCAGAGTCTTAATAACCACTGGACCACCAAGGAGGTCCAGTGCAGCATTGCTTTGAGGGACTAAATGAGATAGTATGTAGGAAGTGCCCAGAGTAGCGCTGGTACCTAATAAGGGTTCAGCATCAGCTGCCTTCTCTCTCTTTGGCATGTCAGTCACGCTCTCCCACCCACTCCAGGGCCTCAGCCACCACCTCTGTCTGAAGTGCTCCTCACTCACCTAACACAGTGCTCCAACCCCCATCATCTCTCTTGACTGACAATCCTGAGTCGATTTTCTCCCCACTTGAGGGGACCTTATTGCCTTCTGTTCTGCCTACAAAAGGCTCTTTCTGAACCGTTTTGACCATGTCTTTTTCCTGCTTATAAAACCTCTTACGACTTCCCTTTGCCTACACGATAAAACCTAACCTCCTTTCCACCTTTCACCTTTCCAGTCTTGCTTTATCTTGCTTTAAGTAGATGTCATACTGCTGTATCAGGTCCGGTGACTGTGGCTCCCTGTTTTAAGCATCTGTTATCCCTGTTTCTTGGGTGTCATTGATCTTTCTCCCTCCCAAGTTGAGGATGGTTTCTGTACTGAATTTTGAAGATGATGATTTCTTGACCTAGTTTAAGAAAGTATTCTATGGAAAAACAAAAAAAAACATTTTTTTCTTTATACCTCAGAAGCCACCTGAGTTTTGCCATGGATTTATTCACTGTTTTCCTATGAGCCAGCTGTAGAAAGATCAGAACATCCCATTTCTTTGTAATTTCCCTGTGCTGAGTTGCAGGCCTGGAAAATGATAGATGCCTAAAATTGATCAGGGTAATCGATGCTACGTGAAGTATTTACACATGATGGATGTATCATCTGCCAGATGTGAGTCTTGGCAACGGCTTGCTTGTTTATAAAACCCCAGAGATCTCATTTGTATTAGTGACTAATGTTTGCACATGGAGCTGTTTGCAGTGTTTTAGAAATGACTATTTATTCGACATGCCCACCTTTCTCCTTTACTTTCCCATTTATCACAAGTCTTGCTGCTCCTTCCTACATAACAAAATTAGGGTTTTCTTCAACCTTCTTTCTCTTTGACCTTGCTGATATATGGGGGTGTTTTCACTTTGCATTTCCAACTGGGCTTCCATTTCCCCTCTCCCTCTAATTAAAAACTTATGTGTTGTTGGTATTATCTCCTGAGGCTCTGACTACTCATTACCCATTACTGTACCTACAAATAAACTCTAACACCCCTCATATGGCATTTAGAATCCTCCCCAACCTGGCTTCTGCTGATCTTTCCAGCTGTATGTCTTACTGAGGATCCCAGCATTGGACAGGGATATTCTTGTAAGTGACAGAAACGTAGCCTGCCTGACCAGCTTATTCCCACAGAAGTATTTATTGTAAGATCCCTGTCTATGAAGAAAGATCTGCCTGAATGAGCGCAGTTCTGGGAATCTCAAAGACAGGAACCAGGGTCTCCAAGATTGTCATTAACTACCATAACACCATTTCTGCTTCCTCTCATTTTTGCTTGTCTTACGTGTCATTCTCTCCTGCAGATAGGTTTTCCTACACCTGGCAAGCAATAAGGCCACTGTCAGCTGAACTCCTCAATCGGGAAAGTACACCTTTTCCCAGTTGCCCTGGGGGAGGAACTCTGAGTGGCCTGGCTTGGGCCCCTTATATTCCTGGGTGAGTCTCACTAGCTGGGGCATGAGGAGTGATAACTGGCCCAGCCCGCATTGCTGGCCTGACTCTGAGGCCAGGAGGGCAGTGCTGGCTCCTAGACAAAGGGGTGGGGGGGTGCACTGGGCACACAGAACTCCATGGCTGCTGCTGCTACTGCTAAGTCGCTTCAGTCATGTCCGCCTCTGTGGGACCCCATAGATGGCAGCCCACCAGGCTCCCCCGTCCCTGGGTTCTCCAGGCAAGAACACTGGAGTGGGTTGCCATTTCCTTCTCCAATGCATGAAAGTGAAAAGTGAAAGTGAAGTCGCTCAGTCGTGTCCGACCCTCAGCGACCCCATGGACTGCAGCCTTCCAGGCTCCTCCATCCAAGGGATTTTCCAGGCAAGAGTACTGGAGTGGGGTGCCTACCATTCCTATTTCCTGGACTAGCCACAGTGTGTGTTCCATTCAGTAACAACCGGCGCTCTGTGCCAGGTTCCTAGCCCTTCCTAGCTCAGTCACCTGAGCTCACAGTCTGGTGGAGGAAACAAATACTCAACAGGTCATTACAATGCAGAGTGTAGTGTGCGGCGATAGAGACACACTCAGAATGCTGTCAGAGCACAGGCGGGAGGCCTTGGACTCAACCTGTCTCAGTCAAGGAGAATTCTTTTGGAAGAGTGACAGGAGCCTGAGAATACCAGATTCTTACAGAACAGCAGGAGGGAATGAGGTAATGAGGGAGGGAAGGGCATTCCAGGTGAACAACTGCGTGAGGGCCCAGAAGTATAAGGGATTCAGGAAGGAGGAGCTGTGGTGATGGTGATGGGGGCGGGGGTTGGGAAAAGTGGGTAAGGCTCTTAAATGCTCACTTCTGGCTTTGTCTCCCCTTCTCCCCCTGAACTGAACTCCAACTTTCACCTTCAATACGAACCTCTAAAGCTGTCCTGTCTTTGAATCTGGAGATAGTGAACTACAGCTTATCACAGCTTCCTCGGGGACTCTGCAGTGTCTCAGGTGCCTCTCTGTTAGGCTTCTGTTCTGCCTCCTTTCAGTTATTTATTTACATATCTGAGGTCCTTTATCGCATCAAAAGACCCTTGGATGCAGTAACCATGCCCTAAATGTCCTTCTCTCTCACACAGCATGGCTTAGCACAGGTCCTTGTTCATTATCCAAAAAATAATTCTTGAATTGTGATCACTTGGCTAATTGGGCATTTTCCCCCGTTGGGATCAACTAGCAAAATTCCACTGGCTTCATGTGAGTAGAAAGAATCTTTAAAATTATCTATCAACATTTTATCAGCATAGCCAGTGTTTTTTTCTTCTGCCAAAACAAAAAGAGCTTTATAGATTTTAGTGATTATAAAGTTGATACATATGCATACATATAATGTAAGTAATACATAAAAGCGTTAGAATAAATTTAAAACTACACAGGATTCCATCTCCCAAAGGCAACCACTGTTGATATTTCAGATAACAACTTTCCAGACATTTCTCTATAAATCCAGCTGTAAATAACATATCACTTTGTAAGAAGGTAGTTCAAAATACAACATAAGCTAAGTTTCAGAGTTATAAGTTTAAAATAATTTAATAGTTGAGTAAAATGTTTTTTTCTAGATTATCTAAATGAATTCTTGATGTTCTCTGAGGGATTAAGCAACCACTCAATATTTGTTTTGGAAAGTTCTACCTGCTCTTTCTCATTGAAGTATAATTTACATACCATAACATTCACCCTTTTAAAGTGTATAATTCAGTAGATTTTAGCAGGCTCACAGACTGTACAACTCTCACCAGAACATTTCATCATCCCCTATACCCTTTAGGCCATCACTCTCCATTCATCTCTCGCTTTAGCCCCTGGCAACCACTAGTCTCTCTATCTCTATGGATTTGCCTATTTTGGACATGCCATAGAAATGGAATCCTATAATGTGCTGTACTTGGTGTCTAGTTTCTATCATGTAGCATAAGTGTTCAAGGTTCATTGCGTTCTAACAAGAGTCAGTAATTCAGTCCTTTTTAAGGCTGAACAATATCATATTGTATAGATATACCATATTTTGCTTATCCATTCATCAGTTGATGGACATTTGAGTTGTTTCTACTTTTTGGCTATTATGAATAACATTGTAGTGAACATTCATGTAAAAGTTTTTATCTGAACATATGTTTTCACTTCTCTTGGTAGTATACCCAGGAGTAGAGTATATGGTCATATGGTAACTCTTTGCATAATGATTTAAGAAACTGCCAAACTATTTTCTAAGGCAGTTGTATCCTTTTACATTCCCACTATCTATGTATAAATTTATGATTTCTCTACACCCTCAACAACAGTTGTTATTGTCTGTCTTTTCTATTATGACCATTCTAGTGGTCATAATAGAAAAGACAGTGGGTATGAGGGGCTTCTCCAGTGGCTCAGCTGGTAAAGAACCTGCCTGCCAAAGCAAGAGATACAAGAGATGTGGGTTTGATTCCTGTGTCAAGAAGATCCCTTGGAGGAGGAAATAGCAACCCACTTCAGTATTCTTGGGGGCTTCCCTGGTGACTCAGTTGGTAAAGAATCTGCCTGCAATGCAGAAGACCTGAGTTCAATCCCTAGGTGGGGAAGATCCCCTGGAGAAGGGAACGGCAACACACTCCACTATTCTTGCCTGGGAAATCCCCGGACAGAGGGGCTTCAGTTCAGTTCAGTTCAGTCACTCAGTCGCGTCCAACTCTTTGCGACCCCATGAATCGCAGCACGCCAGGCCTCCCTGTCCATTACCATCTCCCGGAGTTCACTCAAACTCATGTCCATCGAGTCGGTGATGCCATCCAGCCATCTCATCCTCTGTCGTCCCCCTTTCCTCCTGCCCCCAGTCCCTCCCAGCATCACAGTCTTCTCCAATGAGTTAACTCTTCGCACGAGGTGGCCAAAGTACTGTAGTTTCAGCCTCAGCATCATTCCTTCCAAAGAACACCCAGGGCTGATCTCCTTCAGAATGGACTGGTTGGATCTCCTTGCAGTCCAAGGCACTCTCAAGAGTCTTCTCCAACACCATAGTTCAAAAGCATCAATTCTTCGGCACTCAGCTTTATTCACAGTCCAACTCTCTTCACAGTCCATACGTGACCACTGGAAAAACCATAGCCTTGACCAGAGGGGCTTGGCAGGCTACAATCCATGGGGTCACAGAGAGTCAACATGACTGAGCCATTAACACCTTCACTTTGGGAGTACTCTAGGGGCTCAGATGGTAAAGAATTTGCCTGCATTATGGGAGACCCAGGTTTGAACCCTGGTCTGGGAAAATCCCCTGGGGAAGGAATGGCAACCCACTCCAGTATTCTTGCCTTGAGCATTTAATGGACAGAGGAGTTTAGTGGGCTACAGTCCATGGGATCGCAAAGAGTCGGACACGACTGAGTAGCTAACACACTCAGTATTCTTGCCTGGAAAATTCCATGGACCAGAGGAGCCTGGCAGGCTACATTCCACCAGGCCACAAACAGTAGGACACAACTGAATGCACGTGAGTGCTCAAATACACATGCACACACACATACACACACACACAGAGTGAGTATGAAGTAGTATTTCACTGTAGTTTTGATTTGCATTTCCCTAATAATTAATAATATTCATGTGTTTATTGGCAGTTTATATATCTTCTTTAGAGAAAAGTTTATTTCTTCAAGTCCTTTATCCACTTTTTGTTTGGGATATTTATCTTTTTATTGCTGAGTTTTAAAAGTTCTTTAAAAATTCTGGATACTAGACCTTTATCAGATACAGGATTTGCAAATATTTTCTCCCATTCTGTGGCTTATCTCTTTAGTTTCTTGATACTATCCTTTGAGAAGCAAACATTTTTAAGTTTGATGAATTCTAATTTGTTATTTTTCTTTTGTGGCTTGTGTTTTAGGTGCCATTCTAAGCAATCACTATCTAATACAAGGTCATGAAGATATACACCCATATTTTATTATAATTGTTTTATAGTTTTAGCTTTTACATTTAGATATTTAGTCCATTTTGAGTTAATTTTTGTATGTGGTATGAGAGAGAGGTCCAACTTCATTCTCTTACATTTGGAGATCTTGTTCGAGGACCATTTGTTGAGAAAACAACATTGAACTGTCTTGAGGAAAATCAACTGATTATAAATATATGGGTTTATATCTGAACTCTCAATTCTATTCTATTGATCAATAGGTCTACCCTTATACTAGATCCAAGTGGTCTTGATTAGTATAGCTTTGAAATAAATTTTAAAATTAGGAAGTATAAGTCCTCTAACATTTTTCTTCCTTTGCAAAATTGTTTTGTCTATTCTGGATCTCTTACATTTCTCTATGAATTTAAGGATTAGATAGTTTCTTAAAAACAAACAATCCAGCTAGATTTTGGTAGGGATTGAGTTGAATCTATAGATTAATTTGAAGAATATTGCTATTTTAAGTTCATGAACATGAGATTCTTTGTATTTATTTAGCTCTTAATTTCTTTTAATGATGTTTTAGAATTTCAGTGTGTGGATCTTAAATTTCTGTCTTGAATTTATTCCTAAATGGTTTATTCTTTCAGTACAACTGCACATGGAGTTGTTTTCTGAATTTCATTTTTGGATTCTTCATTGCTAGTATACAGAAACAGAACAGTATTTTGTATATAGATCTTGTATCCCACAATCTTGCTGAATTTATTAGTCTAAAAGTGTGTGTCTGTGAATTTCTTAAGATTTTCTTTATATAAGACTAGCCATCTGATAGTTTTACTTCTTTCTTTCCAGTCTGGATGTCTTTTATTTCTGATTTTTGCCTAATTGCCCTGGCTAAAAACTCCATTACAATGCTGGGAAATATTATGAGAAAATCCTTATTTTGGGAGAAGGCTTTCAGGCTCTCACCATGAAGACTTTTTCTCATTTTAATGTTTGGCAATTTCTTCAGATAAAAATCCTATTTCCTAAAAGTTTTCAGATTATCTGCATTTAAAATGTCTGGAGAGGCGGCTCTCATGGAGGCAGCTAGCGCGAGGCTGTGGAGCGCTGAGCCGCGCGTCCTGCCCTGTGCTGCCCAGACTAGCCAACAATACAGTCAAGATGGCTAAAGGTGATCCCAAGAAACCAAAGGCAAGATGTTTGCTTATGCCTTCTTTGTGCAGACATGCAGAGAGGAACATAAGAAGAAAAACCCAGAGGTCCCTGTCGATTTTGCTGAATTTTCCAAGAAATGCTCTGAGAGGTGGAAGACCACGTCAGGGAAAGAGAAGTCGAAATTCGATGAAATGGCAAAGGCGGATAAAGTGCGCTATGATCAGGAAATGAAGGATTACGGATCAGCTAAGGGAGGCAGGAAGAAGAAGGACCCTAATGCCCCCAAGAGACCACCGTCTGGATTTTTCCTATTCTGCTCTGAATTCCACCCCAAGATCAAGTCTACAAACCCTGGCTTCTCTATTGGAGATGTGGCAAAGAAGCTGGGTGAGATGTGGAATAACTTAAAGTGACAGTGAGAAGCAGCCATACATCAACAAGGCAGCGGAAGCTGAAGTATGAGAAGGATGTCGCAGACTCTAAGTCTAAAGGGAAGTTTGATGGCGCCAAGGGTCCTGCTAAAGTTGCCCGGAAAAAGGTGGAAGAGGAAGACGAAGAGGAGGAGGAGGAGGAGGGAGAGGGTGAATTAAAACAAACAAACAAACCTGTTGATCTGTCTCCTTGTGAATACCTTAGAGTAGGGAGTGCCTTGATTGACACACCTCTCATCCAAGAGGTGTCTGTTGCCCTCATTATGTTTAATTACCCAGTTGGATCATGATCATGTGTAGTCCCTCAAAGTGCTCTAGCAATTGTCAGTGGTTTACATTAAGTGGCCATGGGTGTCCAGAGCACCTGGAAACTGTTTCAAAGTTGTGCATATTTCCAAATATTTTTAAGGTGAAAAGGCTCTCATGTTCTCCTCACTCTGTGCACATTGCTGTTGGTGTGACAAGGCATTTAAAGATGTTTCTGGCATTAAAAAAAAAATTTCTAAGGTGGTGTGTTAATTCTATGGTCATTGGCTAGAAATCCCGAGTTCCCAACTGTACATATCTATAGTCTGTAAAAAGAACAAAGCAACCGAGACACACTCTTGATGCTCCTTGCTTGGTATGGAGGCTGTGGGGGCAATGCCTTCTGGAGGGGCGGTAGCTCAGGGCCTGTACTGTGGGGCTGGACCTGTGGACACTGCAGTGGGCATCCATTTAGCTTCAGATTGTCTTGTTTTTGTATACGGTGACATAGCATCCTGCTGCCATTCTTAGCTGTGGAAAAGGCGGGGGAGTGGGGTGGTGGCGGTGGTCAGCAAGCATGACAAGTGTTTTGGATCCTTTTTAGTTGAAGTGCGGTAGTTTTAAAATGTTTTTTGTTTTTTGTTTTTTTTTTAAACAAACTGTAGAGCTGTTCATTGTCAGCAAAGCCAAGAGCCACTGCACCAGTGGAAGTTCAAGAACCTTCTGTACTAAACATGATCTGCAATGTTGTTATTTTTTTTTTGTATGTTTAGAATGTTGAAATGTTCTTGAAGTTAAATAAACAGTCTTACATTTAAAAATAAATAAATAAAGTGTCTGGAATCTCGAGGCTATAGCCTTGGTACTGCTGCCCGCTCTCGCTCCAGGGTCTGCTTGATGACTGCCTCCTGCGAGCAGCGCCGCCCCCCACCCTCCCCCGCCGCCTGTGCTTGATGCAGCTCTGTAACTCAATCTGCTGCAGCTCGCTACTGAATTGATTCAAATACCTTTCAATTAATTCACAAGCATCTCTTTGAATATCCCACTTTTTTGAGGTTCAAGATGATTTTGAAACCACTGCAGTTTTTCACCAATAAGGTTGAGATCCAACACCTTTTCATTCTTCAGTTTTCCCTTTTTTTTCTTGTTTGTGGGCCTCTTAATTTGAGTTGCTTTTTTACTGTACGTATGGATGACTTTTTTCTTGTCCTACATTTTTTCCCTTTGGTGCTTTAGGCTAAAAGAAATGTAAGTTAAAACTTCTGGATTTATTTGGTGGTTCAGTGATCGAGAATCCGCCTGCCAATGCAGGGACACCGTAAAAATACCTGCTCCAGGAAGATTCTACAGGCCCCGGGGCAACTAAGCCCACAAGTGGCAACTGTTTAAGCCCCTGGACCTAGAGCCTGTGCTTGTGATCAAGTCCTCATGGTGAGGAAGCTCTAGATCTCCGACTCACATGCCTGCACTCACCTTCGGTGGCAGCGGCAGTTCACAAGGTGACTCGCTCTTTTTTAATTCACTTAAAAAAAATTTCTCTTCTTCAGTTGAATCACCTCAATTGACCTAACTGCAAGTTTGCTGATTCTTACTTCTGTCTGCTCAATTCTGCTGTTGAGTTCCTTTAGTAAATGTTTTTATTTTGGTTATAGTGTTAATACTTTTCAACCTCAAATTTCTATTTGGTGTGTCTTTATAATTTCTATCTCTTTATTGTTATTCTCTATTTGCTGAGACATTATTCTCATTCTTTTATTTAATTCTTTAGATATTGTTTCTTTGCCTTCTTTGAACATAATTGTGTGTGTGTGTGTTAGTTGCTTAGTCGTGTCCGACTCTTTGCAACCCCATAGACTGTAGCCCACCAGGCCCCTCCGTCCGTGGGATTCTCCAGGCAAGAACACTGGAGTGGGTTGCCATTTCCTTCTCCAAAAGGAACTATAGAAAGAAAGAAAGTCAAGTCGCTCAGTCATGTCCGACTCTTTGCGACCCCATAGACTGTAGCCTACCAGGCTCCTCCATCCATGGAATTTTCCAGACAAGAGTACTGGAGTGGGTTGCCATTTCCTTCTCCATGAACATAATTAAAAAAGCTAAGTTAAAATAACTGGGTTTCCTCAGGTAGAGTTTCTATTGATTTTCAATCAAAGCATATTGTATCATATGCTTCACTATATGACACAGTCTCTCTTTTTCTTTGCGTATCTTCTATTTTTTTGTTGTTATTGAAAACTGGACATACCTAATAAAATAAAAAGCAACTCTGGAAATCAGATTTTCCCCCCATCCTCAGAATTTGTTTCTGCTATTCCCTGGAGTGTGTCAGGGCATGTTTCCTGATATGCCTTTGTATATCTGATTGTTTTAGCCCTGCCCTAACTAGAGCTCTCATCTGCATTCTGACTCTCCCTTCTGAGTCTTGCAGGCAACCCAAGCACCTACAAATATTGGGATTTCTTGTTACCCAAGATTCCTCTGTGGTCACAGCACATTTTCACATGAGACACTTTGGATTAACTTCAAGATTTGTCTTGACATTTGGCTGAAAACTTCCTCCAGCTTTGGCTTCTGTGACAAAGACTCTATTTATTCTCCCTCTACCTCTTTCTGCTCCTCTTTGACTCTTTACTGGGCTCATCGTCTTGCTTGGGGTTTGCCATACTCTTACTTTTCTCTTTCTCCTCTCTCCAATGTATCTAGTCTTCCTCAACTGTCTCCTCTCTGTAGCTCTTCCATGTTGAAGTTGGAATGCAGTGATAATGAGAGTAAGCTTTGGAGTCAGCCAGACCTGGGTTTGATATCTGGCTTGGACATTTACAAGCTGGGGAATCTTGGACAAATTTATTTACAGCTCCATTTCTCAGTTTCTCATCTATCTAATAAGGATAATAATTATACTGCCTCAAGGAGTTTCATGAGGCTTAAAACCTTCATGTGCTCATGATAGAGTAAGTGCTCAAAAAATTAGCTTTGGGGTTCTACCGTCACTTAGACTCAGTCTATCCAAACCAAGCTCATAATTTCACTCCAAATAAACCCTCTGTCTTCCATGCTCTCCAGCCCTCTAGTCTCCTCACTTTGTGAGTCACCTGTAATCTGGACTTGTTCACTAAGACGATGACTTCCCACATGGATCTAATATCACCAGAGCTTTTGAATGCCCAGTTTTTTGTTTTCTTTATTCTTGGAGCATCATTCACTTAATCCTGCTAACTTTTCTTTCAAAATATCCCTCTCCCTATCTTTTCTTTCTGCCTTCACTGACTTTGCTCTAGCTCCACCCTCATTGAACTCTGAGTAGAGTGACACTCCCTGATACCACAGCTTCCTATCTGCCTCACAGGAGCTAGATTCCAGGCAGCTTCCTGTGGTCCCTGTGGCTCTTGTCCTTTTTTCTGGCAAGGTGGAGCCACACATTAGCCAGAGAAACTATGGGAGGGGGTTAACTGTGGGATTTGAAGGCAGGAGTTCTTGATTCTAGACGAAGCTCCGCCATGGACTTACTAGAGAACCCAGGCAAGCCCTTCATGTTCTTTGGATCTTGGTTTCCCAATCCATGCAGTGGGGATGCAGAATTGAACTGTTTTGAGTGCTCCTGCCAACTCTGATGTATGCTGATTTATCACATGTGATTTTTTTCACATGCCAGGCTCGTTCATGGGGCTTCTGAGATATTGTTCTTCATTCTTTCTCTACTTTGATAGACTTGTCTTCTAAGGCAAATTCTCCTTTGCCAAGTTTTATTCAGACCTCATTTCCTGCCCCTGACTCACTCTTGGCTTCTTCCCCTACCCTGTAGCCTAGGGTGTGTATGCTGATACACAAATTTACTCTGATTGTTGGCGCAGCTTCTACTTCTGTTGTCACTTGGTCTTTCCAGAGAACCTCTGCATTATGCTTCTCCTATTCCATCCAGCTGCTACACTGATACATACAGGACTTCCCTGGTGGCTCAGACGGTAAAGTGTCTGCCTACAATGCAGGAGACCTGGGTTTGATCCCTGGGTCGGGAAGATCCCCTGGAGTAGGAAATGGCAACCCACTCCAGCATTCTTGCCTGGAAAATCCCATGGACAGAGGAACCTGGTAGGCTACGGTCCCAGGGGTTGCAAAGAGTAGGACACAACTGCATGACTTCGCTTTCACTTTCGCTACACTCATGGCCTGTGGGCTCTTTCTAAAGCATAAATTGGAACTTGTCACCACCTTGCTGAAAAACCTTCTGTGGCTCCGCACATCCCCAGAATAAAGTTTATTTCCTGAGCCTCCTTTCGTAGGTTCCCACGCCCCTCTACAGTCTGAACCCAGCTGTTTCTCTGTTCAGTTGTTTCTGAAGGAATGGTCCTTCCAGCCTTTTGCTCTCTGTTTCCTCTGCCTGGATTGCACCTTTTCCCAATCCAAAGAAGGATTGCATACTTCTTTGTCTATTGAAATCCTTCTTACCCACCAGGTCTCAGATCAGCTATCACTTTCTTGTGAAGCCTTTCTTTATGTCTTTATTCAAAGCAAAGCCCTATTGCTTTTGGATCCCCCCAGAATGTTACTCATCCAGTAGAGAAGAATCACTTTCTTTCTTCTTCATATTATAATAAAGGCAAAGACAGTGTCTGTTTTAGGACAGGTGCTTGGCAGATATGATCTTCACTGGTGACTCAGACAGTAAAGAATTCACCTGCAATGCAGGAGACCCGGGTTCGATCCCTGGTTTGGGAGGATCCCCTGGAGAAGGGAATGGCAACCCACCCCAGTATTCTTGCCTGGAGAATCCCATGGACGGTGAAGCCTTGAGGGCTACAGTCCATGAGGTCACAGAGAGTAGGGCACGACTGAACGACTAAACACACACACACTTGGCAGGTAGGTGGGGCTCAGTAAACATTTGTTGAAAAAGTGAATAATTTTTCTCAGGTTATCTGGCTTTAGACTCACTCCCCAACCAGGCTACTTGAGAGGCCACCTCCAATTCATCTATCATGGAAAGATCTTCCCAAAGGGCAGCTTGGTTTATCTGCTGCCGAACCCAACTCCTGTTCATCCACATTTAAACAAAGGAACAGGAAGAAGCAAGGATTAGTGCAAGATCCTAATCTCTGAGTGCAGAGACACCTACTAGCATGGGGAACTCTGGTGGAATTCCCTGCCAGTGTGCACAAAAGCAAGTGGTTGATGATGTCCACAGCCAGGATTTGCATTGGTTGAGCTGGGGAATCTGAACATTTGGATCCTTCCAAATACTAGGTTGTCAGAGCTGGAGCTGGCCTTTGAGATCACCATGTCCAAATAGATGCAGAAGCTAAAGCCCCATGAAGGCTTCCCTAGGTCACACAGCAGGTTGGAGCAAAGCTGAGAAAGAAACCCAGGGCTCTCACTCCTAGGCCTGAGCTCCTTCCTCTCCACCAGGCTGTGAAGTTTTGTAAGAATTGTTGTAACTCCTGAATGTCTTATTTCATGAACAGGGATTTTCCTAGAGCTGGATTAATATGACCTTGAAATTGGCACCGATGCTTTAAATTGCAAGAGCAGAAACCCTCATGGATGAGTAAGAGAGAGAGAGGGGGAGAGGGAGAGAGAGAGAGAGGAAGGGTGGGAGAGAAGAGGCAGACAGAAATATAGAGGGAATGAGACGTGGACAAAGAAAGAGACAGAGACAGAAAGAGAGAGAGATGAAAATGATCAATGATCGACAGGCAAAGAGGCCAAAAGAGAGTCAGAAAGAGACAGTGTGTGTGAGACAGAGGAAGCAGAGATGGAGGAAGGCTATGCGAACAGAGTCCTCCCTCTATTCTGCCTGTCTCCTCCCTCTACCCAGCCCTGGGAAATGCTTCAAGGTGAATACAGCTGTTTTCACTTTGGGTTCTCTGAGGCTCATAGGATGACATGGCACCAGACATCCTAAGACTTCTTTATTGGGAGCTGCAGCTTCAGCTCTTTGGGTGGCATATGCATATGAGGTGAGGATTCAAGAAAAGTGTTGGGGTTTATCCAGTAGCTTCTTCCAGGTTTCCTGGGGCTGCAGAAAGAGCTCAGTGGAGCAGGGACGTCAAGAACTCTGGCTCTGGTTTGAGTTTGGCACTGCCTGGCTGGGTGTCTTGAGGTTTTCAACCCAGGCTTTGGACCAGCTGATCCCAGAGGCCTTCTAGTTATAAAATTCATGACTGAGCCTTTGGATTTAAAGATAAATGGTTCTAGCTCTTCTTGGATGCTCAGCCATTACTTTGTAATTGTGTTTGCCATCAAGGATGTGAAAAGAGAGGGATTATACAATCTAAGGAGACAGACTCCACATGTTGATACCCCCAACAACAACAACAACAAAATCTTCTTGGTAGAAATGTTAAGTTACAGACCATCAGAGCTGGAGGAGCACCGGACACATCTTTATTAATTTACTCATTGCTCAAATGGGAGAGAGAGAGAGACAGAAAGCCGTTGTCAAAGTAGAAGCTAGAACTTAGATCTACTGGTTCCCAGCCATGTCCCAGGTGTCAGACTGAATGTTGAGTGGCAGTGGGTGGGGGAGTTGGGAGAACACAACTGGGGTTTCATTGGCAATGAGAATAGCCAAGGTGCCAGAAACATCCCCAGATTTTGGGTTGGGCAGCACTTCTTTACCCTTCCCACTCCACACTTTAA
Source organism: Bubalus kerabau (assembly GCF_029407905.1). NCBI lineage: Eukaryota > Metazoa > Chordata > Mammalia > Artiodactyla > Bovidae > Bubalus > Bubalus kerabau. The sequence continues at coordinate 128,740,799 of NC_073627.1, forward strand.
GTTAGGTCGTTATTCAGAACTTGTTGTATAGTCCCACATCATTGCTCTAGGAGCTGAGAGGCAACTGGCTGCACACTTACCCTTCATTCACAAAGAACTCCAACTTGCAGCTCCTCTGTCTCAAAGCCTTGCAACTGTTTCGGCACTATCTTGGAGGAGGTTGCTTCAAGCTTTGGAGAGTGCTTGACAGTGGCCGAAGAAGGGAGCAGATGGGATAGTTGGGAAGGTGAAAGGGATGTTAAAAAGATGAAGGTCATTAAAACCTTATTTACATTACACACCACAAATCACCAAGTGATGAACCCGACTTCCAAAGGCATGCTGGGGCTATCTTTTTCTTCATTCCCTTACTTATTCATATACTTACTCATTTATTCATATAACAAACCAACCAGTCATTATTGATGTACATGCCCAGGAGTGTTGATGGTGGTGGAGGTGGGTGGCATTGGTGGTGGTTGGTAGTGGTAGGGGGTGCTTTTACCGGTGGGTGGTATTGTTGAATGCTAGTAATTGTGGAGGTACTGATGTTGTGGTGGGAGTGGGTGGTAGTGCTAGGTTGGTAGTGTTGGTAATGATGGGTACTGGTGATGAGAGATGGGTGTTATTTGTGGGGTATACCGATGGGCAGTGGTGATGGCAGTGTTGTTGATGGGCTAACAGTGGTGGTGCTGAGTGGGTTATGCTGGTGGTGAGGGGGTAGTAGTGACAGGTGTTGTTTTAGGGTAAAGGTATTTTTAATGGGGGTAATGGTAACAGTGATTTGTTGTTTATGATGGTCATGGTTTTGGAGATGGTGATTGTGATGGTGTTTTTTAAAAATAATTTAAAAACTTTATTTATTTTGGCTGTGCTGGGTCTTCATTGCTGTGCAGGCTTTCCTCTGGTTGTGGTGAGCAGGGGCTACTCTCTAGTTGCCGAGCTCGGGCTTCTCATTGCGGTGGCTTCTCTTGTTGCTGGGCATGGGCTCTTGGGCATGCAGGCTTCAGCCTTTGTGATTTCCAGGCTCTAGAGCACAGGCTCAATAGTTGTGTCACGTGGACCTAACTGCTTCTCAGCACGTGGGGTCTTCCTGGACCAAGGATTGAACCTGTGTCTCCTGAACTGGCAGGTGCATTCTTTACCACTACCAGAGAAGCTACCAGAGAAGCCTTGTGATGGTGTTTTTAATGATGATAATGAGGTGCTGTTTTGAGGGATAGTGATGGTGTAGGCTGCTGTCCATGGGGTCGCTAAGAGTCAGACACGACTGAGCGACTTCACTTTCACTTTTCACTTTCATGCATTGGAGAAGGACATGGCAACCCACTCCAGTGTTCTTGCCTGGAGAATCCCAGGGACGGGGGAGCCTGGTGGGCTGCCGTCTATGGGGTCGCACAGAGTCGGACACGACTGAAGCGACTGAGCAGCAGCAGCAGATGGTGGGTGAGTGGTTGTGGCTGTGGCAGTATTGTTGATGGAGGTTGTGTTTTCTACTGCTGTCACAAGTTACCACAAATTTAGTGGCTTAACGCAGCACAGGATTATTGCCATATAGTTCTGTAGGTCGGAAATCCAATGTAGGGCTCCATAGGTTAAAATGAAGGTGTCGGCCAACTGAGTTCCTCTCTGGGGGCTCTGAGGGAAAATCTGTTTCTGGCCTTTTCCAGCTCTTAGAGAACACCTGCATTCCTTGGCGCATGGCCCCCTTCTTCCCTCTTCAAGGCCAGCAATATCACAGCTCTCCGACCCTCCTTTTATTGTCAATCTCTAACCACAGCCAGGAAAGAGTCTCTGTTTTTGTAAACTCAGTGGTTAGATTGAACCCACACAGATAACCCAGGATAATTTCCCCATTTCTAGGTCCTTGTCCTTAATCCCATCTACAAAGTTCTTTTGCTATGTAGAGTAATATATTTATAGGTCCCAGGGATGAGGCTGTGGACCTCTTTGGAGAGTAACTGTTCTATCGCAGGACTTACAGTCGTGGGGGTGGTGCTTTGTTGATTGGGGTGCCAGTGACAGTGTAGTAATGGGGTGGGTGACAGTGTCTGTAGTGATGGGGAAGAGGTGATGCTGAGGATGTTCGTGGGCATGGGTGTGATAGTGTGGGCAAGTGCTGGGTGTGATAGTGTATTTTTGAAAAGGGGAATGGTGGTGGTAACAATGGAGATATTGGAGGTGGCAAGCTGGGCGGTGGAGACAAATCACCCAGTTTGGTTCTCAGTGTACTTGTAGTCTGGTTGAGAAGAAGGTGTGACCTGGCTACAACACCGTAACTGCAGATGTACAATGCTCAGGGATGTGGAGAGGGAAATGAAGAGCTTTGGGGCCTTGGAAGAGGTAGAAGTTTGTGCTGGTTAGGGCTTAGGAAGTTATTCCTGGATCCTGAAGTGTAAGTAGCCATAATTAAAGAAGAAATCTACATAAAATAATAGTTTTATTGCTTTTATATTTGTAATGACTGCTAATTCAACAGAACCAAGACATATAGAAAAGTACAAATAAGAAAAATTTTAAATTAACCAAAGTCTCACTTCCTAGACATAATGATGGGGGAGACAAGTCATTTTCACATTCGGAAATGGAGGTTTAGAGGTTCTGGACTCAGGACATTCCCTTCCAGACGGAAGAAGCAGTATGAGTGATGGCCTGAAAGTGCCAGAAAGTAGGGGTTATTCCAGAGCAGCTATGCCCATCAGCAGGCATGAGGATCCTGCCTTCCACTGGGGAAGAGAGATGGCACATGGGGCGATAAAAGTGGACATCCTGCTGACAGAGTTGGACAGGGGTGGCTGGGGTAAGGGTGGAGCAGAATGGGCTCTCCCTCTCCCTGTCCTTCATCCTGTGACCCGCCCGGGTGAGCAGATAAGCTTTGCGGACCATTGCGTTCTGCATGTCACTCCCCAGGAGCGTATTGAAGTGTATCCAAGCAGGTTGCTGCAGCATCCTAATGAGCAAGGGAGATCTGGAAAGGAACAAGATCATAGTCCTTTTCTCTGCTCCCTTTGCACCAACCCCTCCACTTTTGTGCCCATAAACAGAGCCTCCCAAAATCCCTGACATTTCTGTTTATTTGTGGATCTGTATGACGTCAAAGTAACATGCTTAGCAATCACCTTGGGGAAAAAGATCTCTGTAGGTCCTACTGAGATTAAGGGTTACTTGGAAGCTTTCAGTGTGGTTTGAGAGCAAAGATGTGTCAGAATTTTAAAAGCCTTTAAAAAAATTATACATTTCTTTTAAATTATTTTTGAGAGGACAGCATCATGTGGCATGTGGGACCTTAGTTCTCTGGCCAGGGATCAAACCCACATCTCCTGCACAGAGTCTTAACCACTGGACCCCAAGGAAATCCCTTAAGAGCCTTTTAAGGGTGATCAAGACCAGATCTTTCCAGCCCTTCCATCCGTGTTATTTTATAAGTTGTGACAACCTTTTGTCAAGCAATATCTTCAGTGAAAATCCAACATGGAGAAGCCTCCAACAGAAAGGAGGCTTCTCTGGTTGAAGCAAAGGAAGAATTTCTTGCCTAGATGAATCCTCAATCAACTCAACCCCAGCCAAGGATTGAAGTGTGAGATGGGGATGATCACATTTGTCTTTCAGGGCTGTAGGAGGATAGAATGTGATAACGCATGTAAAGCTCCCAGGATGATGTATGTACAGCTCCTTGGCACTGTTCTAAGGCCTCCGCATGATATCTCATTTGGTGCTCCAAAAACAAACTCTTCCAAGGCAATATTATTATCCTACCATTTTATACATGAGGAAAATATATCACAGAGAGGGTATGATTTGCCCAAGGTCACGCAGGTCCCAAGTAGCAGAGCTGGCATTTGACGCAGGCATCATTGTGCCAAGACCCACAACCAACAGGGCCCTCTCCATTCCTGAAATCTCAGTTGTTGCATCTCACTCCCTAGCTACAGCTCCCCTCTGCCCTTGCTCTTCCACCTTAGAGACACTTATAGGTGCTTTTGTATCCTTTCCAATTTCACCCCCTTCTATTAGCCCTTCTTATCTTCACTTTATCATCTCAAATGCTTAGATTCATACTGGCAACCTCATCGGCTCTCTGAGCCCCAGACCTACTACCACATCTGGTGAAAATTTGACTTTGCCTATCTGGAATGAGACAAAAATCTCTTGTTTGAGAGCTAGCTACTTTGGAACCTTAGAAGGACTGTCAAAGTCTTCTTCCAGGTAAAATTGCTCCTTTGCTCAGAGAAGCTCTTTTAAGAGCCTTTAGGTGAGACACAGGGGTGGATGGAGGTGGGGCTGTTGGGGGAGGTTACTCTCAGGTCATGCCCTGTGTACCTCTAGACGCCTACTCACAGTGCTTCTACATAAACGGGACTCAGCACATTGTGGAGCGTGCCCTGCTCCCTCCCGCTACCTGCACCCAGAAGAGCCTTAGTGGGAGAGATCACAAAGGATGCTTTTTAACACTACCTCTGGAATATGAGAGGAAGTTATACTCTTATCTTAAAATCCTCAACCATCTGTAAAATGGATTCCAGTGTCCTTACTTTGGACTCAAGGCCCTACAAAATCAGGTCCCTGCCTATCCCATAGGATCACACAGCTCCACCCACACCAACTTCCCGTCTCCCCGCAAACGCCAAGCACAAGACAGCCTCAGCCTCTGCCTTTGCACCTGTGTCCGCTTTGCTGGGCCACAGATCCCCAAACAGCCTGCTCCTTGATTTCATTGTCTTTGCTCAAATGTCACCTTCTCAGAAAGGACTCCCCTGACCTGCCTAGCTAAAATTGCATACTGTCACTTTCTAACTCCTCACTCTGCTTATATGTCCCTCAAGCCCTGATCATTATCTGATGTCAAAGTATAATTTCCAAAGAGTCAAAGACATGACTGTCACACAAGCATCCAGTGGGATGTGCCAGTGATTTATTTAACTCACAGTGAGGGTATCAACAGGATGACAAAATTGGTTCAAAGAAAGTATGAGAAACTGATATATGTGATCAATGGAGAAAGAGAGCTGGAATAAGATTGCAAAGTTAAGATACTAAGTTGGTTAATGTCCTATAGCACAATGAAACTGCAACCTTCCTCCAGACAGAGGAAAGGGTATTTTCCCATTTGCATCTCTGCTGGACAAAAATCACTTGCTGCTTATCAATCTTCTTTAAGTTAGCGTTTTACTTCTTAGAGTCTGGGTCCTAATCAATAGTAAATAGTAAGTCAAACAAAAGTTACTTTCCTAGAGCAGTGCTGTCCAAAAGGACTTTCTATTATGAAGGAAACATTCTGTTCAAAATAACTATGCCACCCAATATGATAGCCTCTCATGGGACTAGTCAGCTCTTGAAATGTGGCTGGTGTGACTGAGAAATAGAATTTTAATATTTAATTAAGTTAAATGAAATCTCAATAAATTTAATCGATACATTAAATAAACGTTATGTCTTTGTATATACCAATGTAATATATAATAATGCAATATAAATAAAATATATAAATAATTTAATATGATATAAATATAAATTACATGTAAATATATAATTTATTACATTAAATATATTTCATTAATTAATATAAAGTTAACAAGTTAAAGTTAAATTTAGATGTCCACCATAAATTTTAGTGGCTACCCTATTGCCCAATTGGACAGCACATCCCTGGAAAGTCAGATGACATCTTGTTAGACAATGCTGTAGCTGAAAGGGAGTTATTTTCATATTTTGAATAATTTTTATTAACTTTGACATCATATATTTGCTTTTGTCTTCTGTCCCTACTAGAAAGTAAGCTTCAAAATAGTGGGCACTTAGTGCTGTTTTCCACATGTCCCCAGTACATAGGAGGGGTGCCCAGAGCATGGAAGTCAAGTAAATAAGTAAATGTAAGGAGGCTGGAGTCTTACCAGAAGCTGAAGCAATAAGGGGCTCCCCATGGTATGTCTGGCTGATAAACTTTAGCAAGAGTGATGCCTGATGTTTAATTTTAAATTGTCTTCTTATTCCATAAAGTAATATCTTTTCATGACCCTCAGACCTTCAGTGAACTTACATGGCTCTAATGGTTAATGGTTTTGGGTGGAGGTGGGGATAAGGGCTATGGGGAGAGGGCTAGGCCTGGAGGCAGGTGATGACATGCTGGGGATAAGGAGGTGGTTGATTTGGGTGCAGACAGGTAGCACTAGAGTGGACAGAGGACTCCCCAGAGAAATGGGAGTGCCTCCTGGGGATCCTAAAAATACCAAGGAGAACCTCAGGCACCATGAAGTTAAAGAAAGATGAATTTAGTTACTTACTTTGCATGATGTATTAATATTAGAGTAAGTGACCTGTAGACCTGTGAAGAATTTACTCTGGCTTAGAGGGTAAAGCATCTGCCTGCAATGCAGGAGACCCGGGTTTGATCCCTGGGTTGAGAAGATCCCCTGGAGAAGGAAATAGCAACCCACTCCAGTAGTCTTGCCTGGAAAGAATTGGACACGACTGAGCGACTTCACTTCACTTTTAAGTGACCTGTAGTAACAAATGTCTTACAATCACAGTGATTGAACATCAGCGAGGTCTCAGGACAGGGTCCAGATCTTAGAGGACAAGGTCTAGTGGGAGTAGAACTAGACCTTGTAGTAGAACATCTATTTACATAGAGTGAAGGTGTGGTTGATAAAATTCACATATCACTTTTTCCATCTTTGGGCTGCCTTGGGGCCTACATCTAAATGGGAAAGTGTTTACTCAGGGAATTTACATGGGGTCCGCCAGGAAGTTCTGATGCTCTGGGTGCAGAGAAGCTGGGAGACCACAGCTCCCCTTTCTTATGCCTCCCCTTTCTTGACCCCACGCATTCCTCCAGTTTTGGCCAACCTGAGACCATACAGCTGACTCTTAGATCAGCTGAGTTGCCTGCTCTGCTGGCTTCCCTTTTCTACCCAAACCCCTCTTGCCCCACTTTTCTGAGCCACCTAAAAGATGTGGCCTGTCTCCTGAGGATGGGAATGGTGGCAGGGTTGGCATGGGGAGGTGGCACAGGTCTCATCTCTAAGGCACCCTGGCTGCCCATGGATGGCTAAAGATTATAAATGGAATGAAAAGGACTGTTTCTCTCTCCTATTCAGGGTGGTCATCAAATGCACTGGTAAATGTGATTATGAAGTTATCAAGCTGCACCATCCCTTTAAGAATGAGACCTGGAATCATTACTGGAGCTCCTCCCAGAAAGACAGAATGTCAAATATGGAGGGTTCTTGCCTCTCATTATACAGAGACCTGGGCCTGGGGAGGGGAAGGGACTGCAGGGGGGCCCCCAGCAAACAGGGCAGAACTGGGCCATGAAGTAGTGTCTCCTGTCTCCCAGCCAAGCACTTGTACTCCCTCCCCTAATCTCAAAGCCTCCCTCAAAGGTGCCTGTTTTATGGACTTGTTCCCTGGTCCTCCCTGCCCTTCTCCCTACCATCAAAAGGGCCAAGATGAAGTGGGATAGGAGACACAGTAGAATGCAGAGAAATGCCTTTTTAGGCTGCAGGGGCTTCCATTCTGGGACTGGAGCTGAGAACTTGTTTATGAGGGCCTTATCTCTGGGTATGGGCCCCCATGTCACTCTTGTGTCTGGACTGAAGGGCTTGGGTGGGGTGGCAAGTACTGGTTGCAGGCTGTGCCTGGGACTGGGATCCCAGCCTGCCACGTGGCTCCATACCCCTGATATCTGTGCTCTATACTCTCCTCCCTGCCTAGGAATTCCCTGTTACCTCTCCCTTTCCATGTAACAGGGAAATCCACCAACATCAGAGTTAGAAAGGTCCTGAGAAATCTTCCAGCCCCCCTCATTTTGCAGCTGGAGAAAGAGAGGGGAAGGGGTTTCTGCTTGGCTACATGGCCAGTCAGGGCAAAGCTGGGACTAGAGCCTGAGGTTTCTGAACCAGCCAAGAGTTATCTGGTGCTTTATGTTGCCTCCTACTGATTATCTTGTCTTGTCTCATCTCATTAAGGATGAGGGGCTAGAGAGGCAGCACTGAGATGGGATCCTTAAATTGACTTTTGAAAGCTCTTGGCTTGTATAGTGAGTGTATCATCTGAGACAAACCCTTCCCCATTCCCATGCCCCTTACCCAAACTCCCTCCTGGTGGCTCCTCTGTTGGCCAGGCTGTCTGTGTGGGGTTTCAGGACAAAGACTGCACAGGGGAGGAGTGAGTAATAGTGAGTATGCTACTCCTCTGGGCTTGTGCTCTTGGAACAAAGGAGGATGGACAGGCAGCCCCCGGTTAGGATAGGTCTTTTGGGATTTCATGGAATTCTGCAGAAGGGAAGGTAGAGGGAAATTAGAGTAGGTGAAGAAGGAGCAGAGACATGGTTTAGGCCTCTTGTTGCCCCAGCCAGTTGAGGAGTTTAATGGCACCTCTTCCTATAGGAATTTCTCCAAGCTTGACTTCTGGATTCCTTAGGAGAGAGGCAAAACTCAGAATGTGCTTGGTTCACTCAGTTAGGATGCTTTTGGTTATCACAGAAACCCGGTTCACATAGGTGTAGGACAAGGGGGAGAGGAGGTTGTTGGGAAGAAGCTGGACTTTCCCAAACCACTAAATCATGGAAGTCCTTTCTGACCTCTTACAGGTTCACTTCAGGGACACGGGAACTTGAATGCAGCCAAGCCCCACCTCCCATCTTTCATCTCCACTTATCTGTATGTCAGCCCTGTTCTCTAACAGCTTCTTCCATGTTAGGGGACACAGCACTGACCATTCTCCAGGGTCCCACGACTCAGAGCTCTGCTATAAGGGACAGACAACTCCTCTTTCTTTGGGTCCAGTTGGGGGAATCTCCAGGAGGACTTAAACCATCCTGGGGTCAGGGGAGAATCCATCCACGGCCTGAACCATTATGGTGCTGGGATCTGTCTTCAGAGAACAGAAACCATGGTGAGCTAAGGGAACCTCCTTCCAGGAGCCTATACCAGTTGTTTTCTTCTGAGTGCTTGTTGATGTTTCCTATAAGCCATACTCAGGTGAGGCTGAGCTGTGAGCAGCCTCAGATTCAGGGCCACTGCAGTTGAACCCAGTAACGAAGCAGAAGGCAGAAAGTGCTCCAGGGCTAAAAGAGACAGAGGTGGTGCTCTGGGTTGAGAGCAGTTTTAGAATCAGAGAGAGCAGAATACATAAAAACTTGGAGGAACCAGGAACCTCTAGTGTATGGGGCAGGTAGCATGAGATGAGGCTACAGAGTTTCAGATTTGACCTGGAGGCAAGTGGAGACTACAGAGGACAGGAAAGTGACAGGGTCAGACTTGCGTGACTGCCTGATGTGGGTTAGTGATTTGTCTGGCATAGGGTTGCTGAGTGGCCTGTTTTGGGAACTCGCTTTCAGTGATGTGTAGAAAGAAGGGACTGAGGTTGAAATCAGAAGAGGAGGTGGGTTACAGCCTTGGGCTTCTCCTAGGATGGCCTCAGCACTCCTGCACCATTATGGAAAAACTGTATTAGCATAATTGAGCACCTTTGTTCTGTTTCTCCAAGGAAAGGGAAAAGGAATTGCTCTGAGAAATTAAATTAATCAACCAAAGCAATTGCTTTTGGTCAGATTTGAACATCTCACTTAACTTCCCTTCCCTGGCCTTGGCTCTGCCATCAGCTTGTTGAGGTAGGCAGAGTTAGGTTCCGTCCTTTAGGGGCTGGAGTAATCTGAAATTTTGGCCAGTCACTGTAGTGAGGGGGGAAATCTTGGCGGCTTGGTTGGGTGACAGGAGAGCATATGAGGCTCTGGGGATGGGGAGGGCAGGGAACGATCAGACACATGGCCTCCCCTCATAGGGATTCAGGTGTCTGGGAGTCCCTCCTGGGTCAGAATAAACAGAGCATCTTCTTAGAGCATCAGTTGTCATCAGAGATATTAGAAGATAAAAATCATGTATCATTTTTATATTAAAGTCAGATGGATATATTATGGAGTAAAATGCACATTTTGAATACTTTAAAAATTTTTTGGTAAAATACATGTAACATAAAATTGACTACCTTAACCATTTTTAGATGTACAGTTCAGTAGTGTTAAGCATATTCACATTGTTGTGCAGCCAATCTCTAGAACTCTTCATCTTGCAAAAATGAAACTCTGTACCCATTAAATTAAAACTTCTCATCCTTCCCTCCCTGCAGCTCCTGGAAATCACTTCTGCTTGCTGCCTCTATGAGTCTGACTACTCTAGATACTCCAAATAAGTGGAATCATACAGTAATTGCCTTTTTATAAATGGCTTACTTCATTTAGCATAATATCCTCAAGTTCCCTCTGTGTTATAGCATGTGACAAGATTTCCTTCCTTTTAAGGTTGAATAACATCACATTGTGGGTTTCCCTGGTGGCTCAGGGGTAAAGAATCTGCCTGCCAATGCAGGAGACATGGCTTTGATTCCAGGGTGGGGAAGATCCCCTGGAGAAGGAAATGGCAAATCACTCCAGTCTTCTTCCCTGGGAAATCCCATGGACAGAGGAGTATGGTGGGCTACAGTCCATGGGGTATCAAAGGAGTCCAACACGACTTAGTGACTAAACAACAAGAACAACATCCCATAGTATGAATAGGCCACACTTTGTTTATTCATTCTTCATCTATGGAATACTTGGGCTGCTTCTACCTTTTGTGAATATGCTACTATGAACATGGCTGTGCAAATATTTGAGATCTTTCTTTCAGTTCTTTTGAGTATATTCCCCAAAGTGGAATTGCTAAATCATATAGTAGTTCTATTTTTAATTTTTGAGGAACTACCATACTGGTTTGCACACTGGCCGTATCATTTTACATTCTTATCTCAGTGCATAGGTCAGTTTCTCCACATCCCAGTCAATCCTTGTTATTTCTGGTTTCTTTTACATAGTAGCCATCATAATGGGTGTGAGGTAGTACCTCATTATGGTTTTGTGCAGACATTTTTAAAAGGAAAAGAAACATCTTGCCTCTGATGGCTACTTTGAGCCTCACCCTCAGGGCCCGGGACTAGTGCATTCCAGCTCAGCCCTTAGGAACTTTCAGATCAGAGGCAGAGAGAGCATCCAGGCCTGGACGCAGCATGCTGTGTGGGTCTGCAGGAGTCGCTGCCCCTTCCTCCTTCCCGCCTGCTGTCCATCTTGCTCTCGTAGCTTAGAGGACAGGATAGACCACACGTAACTGTGATGCGCAGCAGGATGAATCCCTTTTGAGGAGAGTCAAAGCATTAGGCTCAGAGGATAGGGCAATACCTCCCCTCTGGGGATATGCAGGGAACAGCTTTATGGAGAGGTGATATCAAGCTGAAGGTAGAGAGGATTTTGCAGGTGGAAGGAAGTGGCATTAGAGAGTTTCTCCTTTTATTAGGAGCAGGTTTGAAGGATTTCAGTGTCTCCACACCTTCTTGCCCTCCCCATCCCTGCTGGCCAAACTGCCCTTCCTGTAGGTCAGGGGAGCCAGTGTCTTCAGCCCTAACCCTTCTCCAGCCCTCTCCTACAATGTGGCATTTAGCCCTGCAGATCACTCTCTTTTTCTTGAAACTCTCTCCTTGGTTCCTCAACACCTGGCTCTTTCGATTTTTCTCCTCTTCTCAGACTGCTCCTCCCTGTCTTCTCTGATATTTCTTCTAGCTCCTGAAGTGTTTCTAAGGGCAAAGCCTTGGCAGCTTTCAGTGTGATGGGCTTGTGCAAACCTGCCATCAGGATCCCAGAGCAGGGGCTGTCAGTGGTTGAAGGGGTGACCAGCCCGTGCATTTAGCCTTGATTCCTGGTGTCCCCGGAGGAGTCCCACTGTATCCTGTTGCCTCTCCTGTCCTAGATAAAGTAGCAGCAGCAGCTTCTTTCTGGTTGAGTTCAATTGATTTAAGCTCGCACAGGCACCTGGGCATCTGGTTAGGGGGACAGCAGTAGAGGACATCAGGCAAAAGCTTCAGGCATCATTCTTGCATCTAGTCTTGTCGTGAAGACATAGATGAATCTTCCTGACCCTGCCCTTCAAGAGGAGAGCCGGGTTTGGTAAAAGGCAATGACAGTCACTGTGATAGGCGGTGTGAGAGAGAGGTGCCCCATTTTAGTGGGAGCTGGAGGAAGACGATATCCATCCAGCCTCAGGCAAGGCTTCAAGTAGACTTGACAGCCTCCCTGGAGAGATAAGCTGTGTGAAAACACAGTAAAAAGGCAGTATGTTCTTAGAGGCATTAGAGAAACAAACAAATACTTTGGGTTTCGGGATAAGAAGATGTTTTCCCCTATTTGGGCATGAAGTTGTCACAAAGACATCCTGGATGAGACAGAGATTGAGCCACACCCTGGGAGAATGGAAGCAGAGAAGAGGTGGAAATAGAAGGATGAGGTACAAGAGTCAGAAAGGTCCCAGGGGCAGGAACCTGTGCATTATGTCCAGGAAATGGCATGAATCTTGCATGACCGGAGCATTTTGGTGATGGAGATGCACAGAAGATTCTAGAAGAGAGGTGGGATGGGGTGGGAAGTGTGCAGTGATTAGCAAGTCACTTCTAATGACAGAGTTGAGACTGCCATTAGCTAAAAGTATCAGGTTTGAGAAAAGTGAAATCCAATCTGTGTGGACTCATTAGCAATGATTTCTAGGCCAGTGAAGTGGGAGCAAGTCTAACCTTTCGGAAAGCAGTTGCTTGAGGCATCAACGCACAGCTCCTGTTCAGCGGACCCTCAATCTTTCTAAAGATGCCATTTTAACCTAGTTTCCTGGAGCTTGTACAACTGAATATTTGATGTTTTAACAATTGAATCAGAAAACCTCAAACAGGGTTGAAAGAGCTGTCATTTTAAGCTTCCTGTTGGCTCAGTTTTTGCCTGGGTGTCTAGAGGCTGGAGAGGCTGAGAAAAGAGACACAGATGGAGGAGCAGGTCTGCTGGGGGAGCGGGAGGCATGTTTCGCTCTGGCCTGAGGTGCATGGTGATTCCCAAGTGGGGATTTCCAGCAGACTGTTGTGTTTATGAACATGACGTCTCGGGTATAGATTTGGAAGCGTATTAGACAGGGTATTTCTAGTTGTGAGAGACATAATCCTAACTTTAACTACATGAAGCCAAAAAGGCATTTTTTCCCCCTTTGCTCATGTAAGTGGAAAGTACAAAGGATGGTTGGCCCTGTTAGATGTGGCTGCATTTAGGGGTTCAACCATGTTGTTAGAGCTTTGTCTGTCTGTCCACATTCTCAGTTCTGCTGTCTCAGCCTCTTTCTGCAGGGAGCTTCTCTCAATCAGACAGGTTTTAGTATCACCAGTGGAAAGAGGCTAATTTCTTCCAGCAGCAAAGTCCTTTGGCCAGGACTAAGTATGAATAAGGGTACTAAGCACTGGGGCAGAGGGAGGAGTGATATTATGATTGGTATTTCCACTCTGGTCACGTGGAATGGGGAGAGAGGAATTCTCCAAAGCAGACGTGGGGCGCTGTTGCTGGGGATGCATGTGGGCCAACGAATGCTACGGCATCCACGGGCTCTGTCTGGGCAGCTTCACTGCACAGGTGGTAATTCTGAAGTTAGAGGAGTGGATGAGATCATCTTGGGAGACTGTGAAGAGACAAGAGAGGAGAACTAAGGCTCAACTTGCCCAAGTTCAGGGTAACGTTAGAGGCGGAAGACTGGCCCTTAAGAGTCTTCCAGGAGCCAGGACAGGCAGTAAGGGTCTAGATCAATGCAAACTCCAAGAGGAGACATTTCAAGGAGGAAACAAGGTCACTGCAGATAGCTCCAGCAAATCAGCAGTGGAAAAGTGTCCATGATTTAGCAATTAAGCCACTGATGAGCTTGGAAAAAAGCTAGGGAGGGGTGGGGTAGAGCTTGAGGCTATGAAAGGAACTAGAGAGTGAGGGAACCAGAGAGGCTGATGCATTTTGCTTTGTTTTTGTCTTAATGAGGAGACACTTGATCTTTTGTTAGTGCTTAAGGGCAAAGAGTTGGACACGACTGAGCGACAGAGGATGAGATGGCTGGATGGCATCACTGACTCGATGGACGTGAGTCTGAGTGAACTCCGGGAGTTGGTGATGGACAGGGAGGCCTGGCGTGTTGCGATTCATAGGGTCACAAAGAGTCGGACACGACTGAGCGACCGATCTGATCTGATCTGAGCGACTGAACTGAACTGAACTGAAGGGAGGGGTTAAAGTTTGGGGACAGGGAGGAGATGCTGGAGGAGATGGGCAGGGCTGCAACTAAGGACAGAGGCAGCAGGATTACCTTTGTCTCCAAAAGACCTCCTGCACACAGCCATGCTACATGAGTGCACTATTTATCTTACTTTTAAAAATTGTTTTGGTGACAATATTATATCATATGAATTTCCCATTTGCCTTACAGTATTTATACTTATCTTTTAAAATTAATTTTTTAATTACAAAAATAACATTTGTGTATGATAAAACAGAATTTAAATAATTCAGAAAGGAATAAAGACATAAAATAAAAGTCTTCTTCATTTTCCTTCAGGCTGCCTTCCTCAAGGTAACTGCTTTTTAAAGTTTTCTCAGGAATTCTTCCAAAAACTTTTCATGCATATGTAAGTGTATATGTGCATATATTTAAAAATAGACACGTGGGATCCTACAGTGCATTCTGTTCTGCCCCTTGCTTTTTCACCCAATGATGTGTCTTAAAGATACTTCCTCACCAGCATATACTGAGATCACTCATTTTGTTCCAGAAGCAGGATGGTGTTCTATTGTAGAGTGGAGCAGGGTCTGTTCAATCAGTTTTCCACCACATGAATTTACTGTTGTCTTCAATCTATCGCCATGTATCTGTACACTGAAAGAACTATATTTGTCTATTAAATTCCTAGGAAATGAATTACTGGAGTGTATGCACTAGTGGTAAAGACCCCGCCTGTCACAGGAGACATAGGTTCAATCCCTGGGCTGGGAAGATCCCCTGGAGGAGGACATAGCAACCCACTCCAGTATTCTTGCCTGGAGAATCCCATGGACAGAGGAGCCTGGTGGGCTGCAGTCCATGGGGTCACAAAGAGTCGGATACGACTGAAGCAATTTAGCAGGCACATAGCACGCAAGCAGCACACATGCATAACAACATATACATTTAAAGAGAATGTATATTATTAAATAGGATTTTTGGAGTACACATGAGAATATACTTTTAAAAGAGTGACAAGGCTTCCCTGGTGGCTCAGCAGTAGAGTCCGCCGCCAATACAGGAGACACGGATTCGACCCCTAGTCCAGGAGGATCCCACATGCCTCGGAGGAACAGGGCCCCTGCTCCACAACTACTGAGCCTGTGCTCTAGAGCCCAGGAACTGCACCTACTGAAGCCTGTGTGCCCTGGAGCCCATGCTCCACAGTAAGAGAGGCCACCACAATGAGAAGCCTGGGTACCACAGCTTGGGAGTGGCCCCTGCTCGCTGCAACTTGAGAAAAACCCATGCAACAATGAGAACCCAGCACAGCCAAAAATAAATGAATACATTTAAAAAATTAAAACGAATGATAATGACAAATTGCAATTCAAAGGAATTCTATATATTAAAAAAAATTAATTTATTTATTTTTGGCTACGCTGGGTCTTTGTTGCCGCGTGGGCTACTCTCTAGTTACAGTGTTTGGCTTCTCATCGTGGTGGCTTCTTTTGTTGCTGAGCACGGGCTCTAGGGCGTGTGGGCTTCAGGAGCTGTGTCACATACGCTCAGTAGTTGTGGCTTCCTGGTTCTAAGGCACAGGCTCAATATTGTGACGCATGGGCTTAGCTGCTCCGTAGCATGTGGGATCTTTCTGGATTAGGGATTGAACCCTTGTCTCCTGCATTGGCAGGTGGACTCTCCACCACTGAGCCACACAGGGAAGCCCTATAGATGTTAATATTTCAAAACCTGAGTCAAAGATACACAGATGTTTATTATATTCCTGTCTGTACTTTTCTGTGTGTTTGGATAGTGTACACACACACACACACAAATATTTATACTCCCATGAACAGTAAATGAGCATGCTTCCATTTTCTCAAGAGGACATTAACAAAATTTTTAATCTTTGCCAGTCTGAAAAATGAAAAATGGTATGTCTCTATTGCTTTAATTGCATTTATTTAATGACGAGGGTAGCTGATCATTTTTCAATGAATTGCTTTTTCCATTTCTAATGAGTCACACTCCTTTAAGGCCTACAGAATATTTCATTGTATGTGTCCTAATTTACTTAACTATATTCTTATGAGTTATTTATGTTGTTTCCAAATGACTGTGAACATCTTTGTATATAAAGCTTTTTTCTCTTTTATTTTCTAGACTTTTTTCTTTAGTGTACCATCTCAGAAGATGAATTGCTGGGTCAATAATGTGGACACTTTTATGCTTCGATACATATTGTCAGATTGCTTTCTCAAGGGACAATATAATACATAGTACCCCCAATTTCATTATACTCTTATCAGATTGGGTTTGTTAATAAAAATTAATTTTTTAGGTAAAAATAGGGTCTTAATTTATTTGTATTTTATATTACCAATGAAGTTTAATGTTTTCTTTATGTTTGTTAATTAAATGAATTTCACTTCTCCAAACAATCTGTCCTTTTTCTTGCTTCACTTGCTGGATAGCACATCCTTGTACAAAGAAAGTGAAATTATGTGTTATCAGGGAAACCCTTATTTCCTCAGATTATCAAGTTAGCCTCTTGCATGAGAACACGGGGGAGGCAGTGGCTGGAAAGGCTTGGACTAGTGTGGCCTGAGCACTGCATGGCCAGGACTCTAGGTATAGTGGGTGCAGAGATAGAGGTGAGAAGGAATTTGTCGGTTAGGATAAAAATTCATGGTTAGCATAGAGAACATGCTGGACTTGGTGTTCTTCACCTCTGAGCTTCCCAGTGTAACTCTGGGTGGACTGGGTAGCCATGCCTGTGTTTCAGAATTCCAACCAGGTCATCGTTTCTGCTTGTTGAGGCCTTCCCCAAGGCCAGTGCTGCAGAGTAGATAAAAGATTGGAATAAGGGAGATTATTGTTACTGTTATCAGTTATTGCGTGCCCTCCCCCAGCTTCATCCAGATAGTTATTTACTTATTTATACATATATATATATTTTTAATTTATTTTATATTGAACTATAGTTGATTTACAATATTGTGTTAGTTTCAGATCACACAGCTATTTATTGATAGTTTCACCATTATTGAACAATCTTTGTCAATTAATTTAATATCTAGAGTTGTTTTAATTCTTATTTCTTCTATCACTACTTTTTATATATAGAGATATTTTTATCAGCTTTCATATTTGCTGCTGCTGCTAAATCACTTCAGTCGTCTCTGACTCTGTGCGACCCCATAGACAGCAGCCCACCAGGCCCTGCCATCCCTGGGATTCTCCAGGCAAGAACACTGGAGTGGGTTGCCATTTCCTTCTCCAGTGCATGAAAGTGAAAAGTGAAAGTGAAGTCGCTCAGTCGTGTCTGACTCCTAGCAACCCCGTGGACTGCAGCCTACCAGGCTCCTCCGTCCATGGGATTTTCCAGGCAAGAGTACAGGAGTGGGGTGCCATTGCCTTCTCCGTTTCATCTCTCTTTTGGAGAGACTACACACACACACACACATGCACTATACACATACACACACACAGATATGAAAAGAAGTAATAAAATGGTATCCAAAAGAGAGACTGTTCATATTCACTTTATTTTCCTTTTAGGATGTTAATTTTATTTATTTCCTAATAATCTTTATATATTAAAGTTATGAGATTGTCATTTTTAACTAACATTACTTCTAATTTTTTGCTTGTCTTCCAGTTTTATTTTTTTCACTTTTTACTACGGAGATGCACAGAGTATGTTATGTTTCATGAGTTTTGACAAATGCATATACCCATGTAACCCACATTTCTATCAAAGTATAGAATATTTCTATTACTCCAGAAGGTTTCCTGCAACCCTTCCCAGTCAGTGCTCAGCCCCGGCCTGCTCTGCCAGGGGCAACCACTATCACCACATATCAGTCTTGCTGTGCTAGCATTTCATGTGAAGGGAATAAGAAGTGTGTACTTTTCTGTCTGGCTTTTTTCACTCAACTTGAAATTTAGCCATGTTGTTGCTGTTGATAACACTTTGTTCCTTTTTATTGCTTAGTGGTATTCCTTTGTATGAGTACAGCATGATTTATTCATTCTCCTGTCCACTGACATTTGGGTTGTTTCTAATATTTAGCTATTATGAATAATGCCCCAATGAAAATTCTTGTACCAGTCTTTTTATAGACATGTTTTTATTTTTCCTGGGTAAATATCTAAGAATGGAGTTGCTGGATTATATAATGTATATATTTAACTTTTTTAGAAACTGCCAAACTTTTTTTCCAGAGTGATTATACCACTTTACATTCCTACCAGCAATACTTGAGATGCTAGTTTCTCCACATCCTTGCCAATATTTGCTGTTACAAGTCTTTAGTGGGTTAGTGGTGTCTTTTTTTTTTTTTTTTTTTAGTGGTGTCTTATAGTAATAATAAGTTTCACTTCCCTAATGACTTAGGTTATTGAACACTTTTTCATGAGCTTATTAGCCATTCATATAATAATAAATTTGACTTAGAGACTTAAAATTTAATGTAGTCAGGTTTATTAATTATTTTATGAATTTTAAAGCTTTTATATTCAGAAATTCCTTTAAAAAACTACCAAATATTTTTACTTATATATCTTTTTACTACTTTATTGATGAAACACCTAAATGTTAAACTCTTTTTAATATACCTATAATTTTTTTAAGTTGAAAGGAAAGTATTTGTCCTCATATAATTAACCAACTGAACTATATATTAAATAATCACTTCCTTCTTTATCCCCTTATTTGATTTACTGTATTTATCTTAAACCAATCTTTAAATATACTTGGATATATTTCTGTGCTACTGTGTTACAGATGCTTTTTCTACTCATAGTATACTTTTAACAATTGGAGTTTTAGAGTTTAATTATCAAGTGAGCAAGTTAACTTTCATTCCCCTTTATTTCATCAAAAGTTTCTTAGCAATTCCAATTCATTTATTTGTCTAATCTAACTGTGTTGTTGTTGTTTAGTCACTAAGTGATGTCCAACTCTTTTTCGACCTCATGGATGGTAGTCTGCCAGGCTCCTCTGTCCATGGGATTTCCCAGGGAAGAATACTGGAGTGGGTTGCTGTTTTCCTTCTCCAGGGGATCTTCCTAACCCAGGGATCGAATCTGCAGTTCCTGCATTGAGGGAGCTTCTTTAGCACTGAGCCACCAGGAAAGCCCCTGAATCTAACTATAGCAGACTGAATAATAGCCTCTCAAAGATGTCTGTGTCCTAATCTTTGCAACCTGTGAATGTTACCCTACAAGGCAAAGGGGATTTTGCAGATGTGATTAATTTAATGATCTTGCTATGGGAAGATTATCTTGGATTATCCAAATGGAACCAGTATAATCACAAGGCTTCTTATAAGAGGGAGACAGGAGTAGTGGAGAGAGAAGATGATGGGGACACAAGCCAAGAAATGTAGGCAGCCTCTAGAAACAGGAAGAGCTAAGGAGCAGATTATCTCTTGGAGCCTTCAGAAGAAACAAGCTCTGCCAACATCTTGATTTTATCCCTTAAGCTTCACCTGGCACCCCACTCCAGTACTCTTGCCTGGAAAATCCCATGGATGGAGGAGCCTGGTAGGCTGTAGTCCATGGGGTTGCTAAGAGTCGGACACGACTGAGTGACTTCACTTTCACTTTTCATTTTCATGCATTGGAGAAGGAGATGGCAACCCACTCCAGTGTTCTTGCCTGGAGAATCCCAGGGACGGGGGAGCCTGGTGGGCTTCCGTCTATGGGGTCGCACAGAGTCGGACACGACTGAAACGACTTAGCAGCAGCAGCGGTCTTCTGACCCTCCAGAACTGTAGGCAAATAAATTTGTATTATTTTAAGTCCTTACATTTGTGGCAATTGGCTATAGCTGCAACAGGAAACTGATACACTAACTTAACATTCCTTTTAAAAACTAAGTTCTAATTGTTGTTCTTAGATTTGATTGGATTGTGTTTTTGTTTGGATGATATTAAGCAGAGACTTTAGTTTTTAAGGACTGACATTTTTATATTATTCAGACCTGCTATGCAGACTGCTCCAGAAAGGTGCCCCCACAATTTCTACCCATTGACTGCTATCTTTGTTTGGGTACCCCAGAGGTAGACATGAATGCAAGCTGTAGGGAGAAGGGAAGGCAGGGAGGGAAGGCAGCCAATAGAGATTCGTCATCAAGCGTGCACCTCTGGGTTCCCTAAATCTTTTTTATTTAATTAAATTAATTTATTTAATTTATTTTTTGACTGCACTGAGTCTTCATTTCTGGGTGAGGGCTTTTTCTAGTTGTGGCAAGCAGAGGCTATTCTCAAGTTGTGGTGTGTGGGCTTCTCATTGTGGTGGCTTCTCTTGTTGCAGAGCACAGGCTCTATAATGTGCAGGCTTAGTGGACCTGCAGCATGTGGAATCTTCCAGGAGCAGGGATTGAACCCATGCCCCCTGCATTGGCAGGTGGATTCTTAACCACTGAACCACCAGGGAAGTCACCCCAAATCTTCTTGAGACAGCAAATGTACCACCTCAGCCTTGGGAATGGAGGGATATCAGGGTGAAGAAAGACCTTCAGACCTGGTGATAGCAGCAGATGGATACTGTCATCATTGTTGTTGTTCTGTCCTTCAGTCGTGTCCAGCTCCTTGCGACCCCATGAATTGCAGCACGCCAGGCTTCCCTGTCCTTCACTATCTCCCAGATTTTGCTCAAACTCATGTCCATAGTGACTGGCTATTAAGGCACTCACTTTTTTCCCTGGGGCCCAGCATCCACACATTCCCTGCTCCCTCACATGGAGGCAAGGTTACAAAAGGAATCAAGCTGGCCTAACTCTGCACAGGACATGATAGCCAGACAGCTTCCCAGGGGAGGTGAGCTGCTTGCTGAGTGCCTAAGTAGCTGTAGCAAATGATCCCTTCACTTTTCCCATTGCGATAAACATCTGGTTTCCGGTGTCAGCGTCTGCATCTCTTTTCCCAGGGGCTTATCCTGCTGGCCAGAGCCCATGGGAGATCAGAAGTGCCAGAGAACTAAATTTCCTTGCCAGCAGCTTCCAACTAATGACAAGGCGGGTAGGTAGAGAACTCTGATCCCCAGAGTGCCCCAGCGAGTTGACACTGGACCATGCCCACTTATTGGCTGCCTTTCCTTCCCTGCCTTCAAAAGGTGCTTCCTGGGTTCATCTCCCAAATATGTATTTATGCCTGAATTCTTGTCTCATGGTCAACATCTGGGAAAATTCAAGTAACACAGTAGGCAATGGACCTAAGTGGCCAGAGGGGTGTCAAAGGCAAGCCCCTTATAGCTGAGACATAGAGATTCTGAGCCTAGGGTGTCAGCTGAGAGGATTTTTACCTTCTTTACACTTGATGTTTTTATGGCTTTCCTGACACGATATTTTTATGGCTCCATCATTATGGTGCTTGGCTGGCTAGTCACTATGGCTGCTTTTTGGGGGTCTGGCCTGAGACTGGGATCCTAACAGTGGTTCTGGCTACTGGGCTAGCCCATTTGAAGAGTAAGAGTGTATGGAAAGTCATTCAGTTTCATTGAGGCAGCAGGATCCACAGGCCACCTAGACTTCATTTTGGCAGGAGAGATGAAAACAAAGGCTTCTGGTAGAAAGAACTCTCCATTCTGGAGGATTTAATGCATTCCCAGGAGGGGAAAAACATCAGCGGAGAGTGAGCTAGTGTTCCAAGGAAGATGTTCCGCTAGGCCCTCCCTGGTAACCATGGGGATGGAAGAGAGTGGGAGCCAGGCAGGATCCATATCCCATAAAAATGTTGGCAGCTGGATTGTAAGATGAAGGGCCTACAGATACCCTCTGACACCATATAATTTATGGGGTAATCAGAAGTCCTCCTGAAGGGCTGTGAGAGAAGAGGAGCTGTGATTCAGAGCCTTCGGGCCTTGAACATTTAATGAGGCACTGGGAGCCCATAAAGATTAAGATCAGAATGATTTGCCCATTTAGGATGCTGATTTTATCTTAGCATTGCCCCTGAAGGATACCACATCTTCTCTGAAATGCCTAGAAGTCTGAATGTGGAAATCAACAGCCCAGAATTTGTGGGGTATCTTGTAAGGATATGGTCGGGGGATGCTGAACTCCTGGAATTTCTGGATGCTGAAACTCTTCATTTTGACACTGGAAGCTGCCTACTGCCAAGAAATTGAGAGAACCTAAGAATCTCAGGCTGGAAAAGCCCTTGCAGAAAAGGATGCTGAAGTCCAGAGAGCTCAGGTGACTGGTTTAAAATCACACAGCACACTAGGAACCAGCTATAAGATCAGGTGGAAGAAAAAAGAACCTTCAGTCTGTATAGGGGAAGTAGCTGGCATGATTCCTTTTTAGGAGGCAAAAAGCAGTCTACAATGTGCAAAAGGCACAAATAGTATCTTTTGGGGCTTTAAAGCTCGAACATTTAAATTGGTTTCCTAAGTGCAAAATATGTATTACAACATTTTCAGAATCTCTAATGGTTGGTTGAGCAATTAAGAGATAGCTTATTAATATACAGTGACTGACTCATGAAATTGATTTAAAATGGCATCTGTGTGCCTTTAAGCTGAGATGTTTCCAACGTCTGGAGACATAAGGGCCTGAAACAAGATGCTGCAGGAATATTCACTGAATCAAAGGATGAATGAGACTTGGCCCTCTGAAGGGGACCTGGCCCTGGTCAGGGAATCTTAATTTTTTCCCTTTCTGATTCTAAAGTTTGTTGTAGAAAATTTGAAAAATACAGAAAAATATGCAGAAGAAAAAAAATCACCTATTAACCAGCCCTTTCAAATATTCCCAGAAATAACATTCTTAACATTATGATATATTTCCAACAAGCTTTTTTTTTGGTATACATGTATTTTTAAAAATTGTATTTAAAAAATCTCAGCTTTAAGAGATTTGCATTTTGCCTTGATTCTAACTTACTGTTTAACCGTCTCCAAAGAGATTAATTTAGGTAGCTGCATTATATTCCATTGAAAGGTTGTGGTATAATTTATTAACCTCTTTCTAGGTCATTTCCAATTTTTCAATATTATAAATAACACAATGATAAACATCCTGGTGCATAAATCTTGGATGCCACCTCTGACTGCACTCAGAGTCCATTTCCAGTGATGGGAACTATCGGACAATCCTCACCCTCCCTGCATGTCTGGCCCCAGGGAATTCAGCTCCAGTAGGAGACAGATAGGGTGCCATGGGGGCACAGCTGACTGTACTATACTAAGCTTGACACCATTAAGCACCTACTTTTTATTATATTAATTATTTACATGCTTGATAAGGTAGCTTCTGCATTAGTTGCATTGCCCCAGGCTCTGTCCTGCCTTCTAGGAATAGCCTTGCCTGGTTGCACCATGTCTAGTGATCCCTGAGCTCTGGGGTAGCTCCTCAGAGCCCCAAGGTCCTGCAGACCCAGTCTGAAACCTGCGCCTTCTATCCATTCCAGGGACACCACTGTTGACACCACTCATGCTGCTGTTACTTCTGCCAGCCGCTCTTGTCCTCTGAGTTCTCCCTGCTCACCAGGTACCATGCTCAGTGCTTTATGTGCATTAACTCACTCAGTCCTCACAGCCTTTTGGAGGTGGTGCCTGTCATCATCCCCATCTTACAGATGGGAAAACTGAGGTTCAAGGGTGTTAAGCCCCTTCCCCGAGGTTATAGTCCATTTGCCTCCAGAGCCCATGCTCCTATCAAGCACACATACTGCCTCTGTGAGCTCCTTTTGATGCCTCAATACACACAATAATGGCAAGACCCTCCCACTATTGGCTTGTGCCCAGCCCTCTGCAACCCATTATCACATCCACTTGCACTACAAAGAAGACTGAGAATGGGGCCTGTTTAGGTGATGATGCTCGTTCCATCTGGGACAGCCATGGGTCTGAATGACTGGA
Source organism: Bubalus kerabau (assembly GCF_029407905.1). Taxonomy (NCBI): domain Eukaryota; kingdom Metazoa; phylum Chordata; class Mammalia; order Artiodactyla; family Bovidae; genus Bubalus; species Bubalus kerabau. The sequence goes on from NC_073627.1 coordinate 128,764,726, forward strand.
TCTGAACAATAGAGTGAGTCAATAGCTGAGAGACGCAGATCGTGTGTGTCTACCCTGACCCACCCTGAGCCCTGCTTGATGTTCACACTACCTCCCCACTGTGGCAGAAAGCTATTGGCAGCTTTCTCCTTTCCTGCCATCTCAACCCAGGATCACAATGAACCCCCAAATAATTCCTGGCAAAGACTAACCAGGAATTGAATCTAGGGTTCTCAGAGAACTCTGGCCAGGGAGATCTGGGTCCAGCTCCACCACCTACTGCTTCTTGAGCCCAAGCTTCCTTGTCTATGAAACGTGAGGCTGACTACCCTCCTCCTCTTTATCAGGATTTTGGGGCTCAGAGAGATGCCCGATGAGAACATGTTTTGTGAACCTGGAGTCTTGCACTTGTAGAAGGAAGCCCAGCTGTGGCTAATGGAATGAAGCTACAGGAAACGGTGTTCACAAATAGACGGAGTCCCGCAGATATTTAGGGTAATACCAAGCCGCCCTCTTTGGGCTTGCAGAGCTTGGTGATTGGCCAGCGGTGACCCCTGTAGCCCCTCTTTGACTTTAAGTCTCCTTATCTGAAAAATGGAGTCATCCTACTCACCCCAGACGAAAGTCGTGAGGATGAATGGAGACAACAGGCAAGAAGGTCTTAGCACTAGCCCAGAACCTAGTAGGTACACAGCAAGTGGGAGTCCCGACCTCTTCCTCCCCTTCTCTAAGATTCGTTCCCAGATGGAAATGCCCGAGCAGGTGACAAGCCCCTGGGGCTGTGGGAACAGGTGTGAAGGTCAGTGGCCAGGTCCCCAGGCAGGCCCTGGTTTAGGCTGGGTATAAAAGCAGCGGCTACACCAGGGCTGTGGCTACTGTCCAGCGGGCCTGGGGGTTGGGGGGTGGGTGTCAGGAATGGGAGCCTGGAGCTCTTTTGTCTGTTGCTCCCCAAATCTCAGGAACCCTGAGAGATAAGGTATTAAATCTTCAAGATTTCTGCCTTGTAAACTCGGGAGAGGGGTGGGATGTGAAAAGGGAGAGAACACTTGGTTTCCGGTCCTGGTTCTGCCACTGACTCTGTGTGACCATGGGCAAGCCCCTCCCTTCTCTGGCACACAATTTCTGTACCTGTGAAACAGGTTTGGTTAAATGTGTGTTTAGCAGTTGTGACTCACAAATCTGTCTCCCGCACCTGGCTCCTGGAGATGCTTCGCCAGTGTCTGAGTCTTGGGTGTTAGTGGGGAAGGGATGGGCCTGCAGCTCACGGGTGCCCACTGGCCTGTGAGACCCCCAAGGATAGAGACTGTGTCTGATCCATCTCGTCCATGCCTCCAGGGCCCTGGGGCTGCTCAGTCATGTCTGGCTGATGAGGGAAGGAAGGCCTCCTGTGGCAGAGTAGAGGAGGGCTGGCCACCCAGTGTTGATATCTGCCTGCCCTCCCCCATGACCAGTCAGGCTCCAAGTCTGGGGGTGGGGGTGGTAACTGTCGAGGGAACAGGCAGGTTTTATATGATTTCATTATTATTTCCCCGTGTAGTGGGGTTTGTCTGGGTGACACTAGACAAAGCACACAGGGTTTCTGTTATCAGCTTCCAGATCTGTCTACTTGGCCAGGCTGGGCTTCCAGAGGTCAGGGGCCTGTTGGATTCCTCTCTGCATCCACAGTGTGTGTACAGGATCTGGTACAGAGGTGGTGCCCAGTGAATAGTCAGAGAACCTACTTCACGGCTGGACTCCCTCTGACTCCATTTAAACCTTCATTTGATAGCCCCTTACTAACTGTCAACAAGAACCAAGTCCATGGTCAGGCTGTCCCGTGGGGGGACAGAGATAAACCTGACTCCTTATCCTCAAGGCACTCTCAGTGTAACTACGAAGAACTAAGTGAGCAATGTGCAGGAGGGGTAATGGAGGACAACCCAGGGTGTGAGCACAGAGAGAGAGCACATGGCCTGGCACCTGAAACAAGCTTCTGAAACCACAAGCCCTGGAGCCAGCCTGTGTGTGTTCACATCCCGGTTCTGTCCTCTCTCAGCTCTGCAGCCTTGAACGAGCCATTTCATCTCTCTGGGTCTCAGTTTCTTCATCTGCCAAACTAGTACCATAAGTAGTGCCTTAGAACAGTGCTTGGCAGATAGTGAGTAGTCAATAAATATCAGCTGAAGGAAGACAACAAGCGGCCAGCACTTCTTAGGACAGGAGAGGGACTCAACCTTCTCCCTACAGTTACCAGGACTGTATGCTCCCTGGGTGTGTCTTCACAATTCTGCCACCCAGTTTTAACACTGGGTGTTAAAAGTAGGCAAGGACTTGCCCTGGTGGCTCAGTAGTAAAGAATCTGCCTGCAGTGCAGGAGACCACGGTTTGATCCCTGGGTCGGGAAGACCCCCTGGAGGAGGGCACGGCAACCCACTCCAGTACTCTTGCCTGGAGAATCCAATGGACAGAGGAGCCTTGCGGGCTGCAGTCCATAGGGTCACACAGAGTTGAACACGACTGAGTGACTCAGCAGCAGCAGCAGCAGTAGCATATAGCCAGTGGCAGAGCCATGACTGAATACATGAGCTCCTACCTCCCAGCCTGAAGGATCGTCCTCTTTTGCAGGTCACTTCCCTTGTAAAAACCCCATGTCTACACGCTTGGATTGATCCCTTAAGGCCCATGTGAAATGCAGCTGGATGCTCTTCAAAATTTGGCTCAAAAGGGAGTGTGCAAGCTGGCTTTCACTGATCATTGGACCAGCCAGAATCTTGCTGGTCTTCTAGGAATTTAAAAGAGCTTCTCTTTTTAAGTGAAGTGTTTTGGTTGGCTTTTGCCATTTAAAAACATATCCAAGGAAGAGTGATCAAATAGCTTCTTTTTCCTATATATGTCATCTGAATAAGATGGAACCTGGACTGTCCTTTTTGAAAATTACCTGCTCTCTTTCTGCGTCCCTTCTCTTCATGTTCTCTGCCAGATTTAGGGCCTTTGTGAGCATCTCTCCACCTGACTGCTCTTCCAGGATCCATTCATCCTCATCTATTTCGGGTGTTACTGTATAACCACCTCTTCCCTGTATCCTGGCATATGGTTTTGTACTTCCCATTTCCTTCTCTACTGAACTGAGGTGTATTTAAAAAAATCTACTTATATCATTTTCCTATTCTAAACCTATGGCTTCCCAGACTCTTCAGGGAAAGGACCATAGTCCTTAGATTGTCATTTAAGGTCTTTTGTGATCTGGCCTCAGTTTACCTATTCAATTTCACTTCCCTTTTTCCTCGACACAAATTCTTTATCCCCTACAGATAAGTCATGCATGCATGCTAAGTTGTTTCTGTTGTATCCAACTCTATACAACCCTGTAGACTAGCCTGTAGCCTGCCAGGCTCCTCTTTCCATGGAATTCTCCAGGCAAGAATACTGGAGTGGGTTGCCATGTCCTCCTTCAGGGGATCTTCCCAAGCCAGGGATTGAACTTGCATCTCTTGCATTGGCAGGTGGGTTCTTTACCACTAGCACTACTTAGGAAGCCCCATAGATAAGTCAGGGCAAAACTAATTACCCAAACCTCTGAGGCTAAGAAGATTGCTATCACTGAGGCCAGGTTTCTGGCAATCAGGGCTTGTCTTAGTTTCCTGTGGCTGCCCTGACAAATTACCTCAAATTTAGTAGCTTAAGAAACAGAAATTTATGCTCTTAGAGTCCTAGAGTTAGGAATCTAACTTGCATCTTATCAGACTAACTCCCATCCTCTTGGGATGCTCCACGTCCCTGCCTCTTCCAGCTGCTGGTAGCTGTGGGCATTCCTTGACTTGTGGCTGCATCACTCCAAACTCTGCCTCCAAGGTCACGTTGCCTTTTCCTGGTCAAACATCAAATCTTCCTCTGCTTCCCTCTCAGGAGCTTCCTTATGACCACATTTAGGGCCCACCTGGATAATCTTCTCAACTCAACACCCTTAACTTAATCACATCTGTGAAGCCCCTGTACCATATTAGGTGACATTCCCAGACTCTAGGATTAAGGCCTGGATATCTCTGGGCTCATTCCTCAGCCAACCACAGAGCTCAGAGGGAACCAGGCTGCATCTCAACAATTTTCTCATGGATGAGACAGACTTTTTTTCTGCCACTCTGTTACTTACTTGCTATATGCAGTTTTCTCTCCTTTTAGCTTGGATTATATGGGATGGAGGTGATAAGAATTATTTCTTTAAAGTGCACTGGATTGGATTTTGGCTACCACTGGATATGCAACGATGGAATTATTGAGAAATTAATTGGTATCTTGTTTTGTTGATTCCTGTGGGCTTTGCAGAAGGAATGAAAGTATTTTCTCCCCAGGCTCTACCATAACTCTGCATATCTCTACCCAGGGAGGAAATGGTCTGTTTTTCCAAAGGTCTGGACCTTTTCTTTCTTTAACCATTCACTGGGGAAGGAAGTAGGTTTCCTGGTGTTCTCTGGTCAGAGTAGAGAACTGGCCTCGTGGAGGTTAGCTGAGGATCTTCTTGAATGGGGATGGTCACCCTGGGGCATCTGAGGACAAGGTATGAGGTTTGGTGCACTGGGAGTTAGGTTACACTGTCTGCCTGTTTCCCTTCCTCCATTCTCTACCCTAGGAAGGGTGGTGGCGTGGTGGGATTCTAATAGCCTGAAGAAGCCTGAATCTCACCACAACATGGCTCCTAGGGGTATGGCCTGGGGTGGAGATGTCTGCATGGAAGCTAGGAACCCCGGGAGTCTCAGCATAGACTGTCTCTCCACCTGATGGGTTTTCTTGGGGCAGAGGGGAGTAGGATGGCCAGCAGAGTGACCTGACTGGATGGCCACACAGGCCTGAGCAAAAACACAGGCAGCCATGACCATGAGGGGCAGCAGCCCCAAAACCAGGACTAGTAAACCTGGGGGCTTCCTGTACCATCCAAGGGAGGTGGAGGGACTTCTTGTTGACCATGGACATGTGTAGGCAAATGGACTTCAGTATAGAAAGCATGACATAGTCCCTGACCCCATGAGCCATGGAGCAAACCTCAGGCCTGTTATCCATGTGGGAGGTGAATGGGGCTAGCACGCTCCCTTTGAAGCAGAGTGGTGATTCATGCTGGTGCAGCAAACTAGAGTCAGATGCTGTCAGGCGCAGCTGTGCTCTCCAGGGCCTCCCGTTGGCTGGGGCCGATACAAACAGCTGTAAAGCCATGGTGCAGAGTGTGTGATCCTGAGACTAGGACAAACAGCTGGAGTGGGGGTGAGGGGTGGAGAGGCACGGGGCAAGGGCATGGCTATATCCCTAGCTGCTAAAATCAGAGAAGGCTTCCTGGAGGAGGGCCCATTCGTGCTGAACCTCAATGGAAGAGAATTTTGGCCCAGGAGAGACAGAGTTGGGAAAATGATGTCCCAGATAGGGGACAGGAGTGGGGTGGGAGCCAGAGGGAGTATCCAGAGCATGAGCCACGTTACAGGGTGACATGAGGGAGAAGTCAGGGCAGGGGGTTGGGAGTTGGCTTTGGAGGGAAGTGGATACCAAGCCAAGGAGGTAACAAAGGGAAGCAAGAGTGTTGTGACCAGTTCCAGTGATGACTAATGCTAAAGCTGGAAATAGCCTGGCCGGGTGTCACTTTCTGCAGTGTGGCACTTGGGAAGTCACCCTCTAAGGCATAGCTGTGGTTACCTGGCTGTATGGTCTTCCTCACCCTGGCTGTCATCTATGAGGGACTCTATCTTTCTAGGTTCTGTGCTATATACAAGTATCATTTCCTTCAATCCTCACAAAAATCCTATGAGACAGATACTAGTTCCATCCTCATTTAACATTTGAGGGCTTCCCTGGTGGCTCAGCGGTTAAAGTGTCTGCTTGGAATGCTGGAGATCCGGGTTCAATCCCTGGGTCAGAGAAGATTCCCTGGAGAAGGAATTGGCAGCCCACTCCAGTATTCTTGCCTGGAGAATCCCATGGAGGGAGGAGCCTGGTAGGCTACAGTCCATGGGGTCGAAAAGAGTCGGACACGACTGAGCGACTTCACTTTCTTTCACTTTCAAGCAGAAAGAAGTCAAGTAACTTTCCCAAAGTCTCCCAGATCATTTTGGCAGGACGGCCGAGCTCCCAGTGGAGCTTGGCATCAAGGTGCCAGGTCAGTCAACAGCACTAAGAACAAAGGTTCTGAGCAAGTACCTGCTCTGACCACTTTGAACAAATGGAGAAACTGAGCCTAGGGGGAGGCTGACCAAAGTCACCCAGTAATTAGAGGCAGAGCGGGAAACCCAGGGGCCCGGGCTTCTGGGCCAGAGGTCTCCCTCAGGAGTGGCCATGGCTGAGGATGCAGCAAATGGATAGGATGCCTGGACGTGGTGCTGGCCAGGGTCCAGCCCACCATCTTCTATCCACTCCTGGCCCTCAGCCACAGACATGTTTGTGAGCAGAGCCCACAGAGGCTGCCTGGGGACACTATTTGTTGGTCATAAGCTAGTTTGTGATTCAATTTTTCAAGATATTTATTATGTAATTATATGTATATATATATGTCTGTACACACAGAAAGAAACCAGTATTTGTGATGTATATGTTCATGGCAAAGCATAATAGTAAGATTAGCACCTGTGACCCACTACCGCATTTGAAATCAGAATCTTCCTGGCATTCTTGCATGTGTCTGGATGCATCTTCCCTGTCTTACCTCCTTGCTACCCCCAGGTGAGACCATGACCCAGATTTTGGTGCTTGTCATTTCCTTCCTATTTTGTAGTAGTTTTAGCACACATGTATACATTCCAAAGCCATATGTTATTTACTTTTGCCGGCATTTGAACTTCATAAAAGTAGTATTATAATCTATATTGTTGTTTAGTTGCTAAGTTGTGTCTGACTCTTTTGCAACCCCATGGACTGTAGCCTGACAGGCTCCTCTGTCCATGGAATTTCCCAGGCAAGAATACTGAAATGGGTTGCCATTTCCTTCTCCAGGGGATCTTCTCGACCCAGGGATTGAACCTACCTCTCCTGCATTGGCAAGTAGATTCTTTACCACTAAGCCACCAGGGAACCTCTATAATCTATATTACCTTCTATGAATTCTTTTCTAAACTCAATGTTTTTTCTAAAATCCATCTATATTGATGCACGTCAGTTCAGTTCAGTTCAGTCGCTCAGTCGTGTCCGACTCTTTGCAACCCCATGAATCGCAGCACGCCAGGCCTCCCTGTCCATCATCAACTCCCGGAGTTCACCCAGACTCACGTCCATCGAGTCAGTGATGCCATCCAGCCATCTCATCCTCTGTCGTCCCCCTCTCCTCCTGCCTCCAATCCCTCCCAGCATCAGAGTCTTTTCCAGTGAGTCAACTCTTCGCGTGAGGTGACCAAAGTACTGGAGTTTCAGCTTTAGCATCAGTCCTTCCAAAGAAATCCCAGGGCTAATCTCCTTCAGAATGGACTGGTTGGATGTCCTTGCAGTCCAAGAGACTCTCAAGAGTCTTCTCCAACACCACAGTTCAAAAGCATCAGTTCTTCGGAGCTCAGCCTTCTTCACAGTCCAACTCTCACATCCATACATGACCACAGGAAAAACCATAGCCTTGACTAGACGGACCTTTGTTGGCAAAGTAATGTCTCTGCTTTTGATGTAGCTATAGTTAACTCATTTTCCCCACTGTATAATATTCTGTTTTATGGAATGCTGCATATTATTGATCTGTTCTTTTACTGTTGGGTATTTAGTTTGATTCTAGTAGTTTGCTATCATAAATAATGCTGCTATGACCTTTCTGGGACATGTCTCCCAGGGCACATAGAAGAGTTCCTAAAAGACATACCTTGGAGTGGGACTTCTGGATATATATAGTATGTGAACAGTTAACCCTATTAGCTCAAGCGAAATCAGCAAATGCTATCTGCCCAGTGTGCTTCCCTTTCTCTTTTACCTTGTGGTCTCCCTCTAGTGCCCCCTATTGGCAGAAGCTAAGAAGGTTCCAAATACCCAAGCCCAGCAAAAACAAGAGTCCCAGGTCCGGCATTACAATGCAGGATTTGGAGGAGTAGGGTTGGAGATGAAAGGCATAGCAACTAATTTAGAGATGTGTGATCACTGTGTTTACCGGATAAAAAACAAGGCCAATGTGGCCCAAAGGTCGTCCGTTTAAAACCTCTTCAGTGTAACCTGATCTTTGCTCAGTCTTTCTGCCCTTGCCAAAAGGAATGGCTAATCTTTCCCCAAACATGATGCCCTTCCACCTCCAAGCTTTTATTTCTATTTCTTTCCATCTCAGTTTCCCTCTTTGCCTGGATATCTTGCTCCTCGTTCTTCTTGGTGCTGAAAGCCCATATCAAATGCTGTGTCCTTCATGGTTTTTTTCTCTGATCTCTCCAGTGGAGGTAATAAAAATATCCTTCCCTTGGGTTCCATGGCCTGGTATCAGCCCTCTGTCTGGGCAACAAGCACCATTTCACTCCGCATCACAGTTGTTTGGTTTGTGAGTCATCTCCTCACTCAGAATTTTTCTTAACATTAAAAAAAGCAAGGCAGCATTATGATAATAGAGAAAATAATCACTTAATATTCTACAGCTGGCACAGTTTATACCACTTTCGTGTATTCCTTTCTTGTTTTTCTGTCTGTGTGTTTTGAATAGGTAGCACTGTTGTAACATTGTAGCTGATTTCTTTTTTATCCTTATTAGGTCAAAAAGCTTTTCTCTCCTTTGTTTCTATAGTCTTCATCACAGTTTCTAATAGCTGTGCATCATTCCAATGTGTGATAATAACCTTTTGGCTCTAAGTGACAGAAACTCAGTCTAAATGGGCTTCAGCACAAAGGGGAGCTTCATGCAGAGTATACTGGGATCTCACAGTAACCAAGGGTGGGCTTCTGGCTGGACACTGGGGACTCCCAGAAGAGGGTTGCAAATACCATGAGGTGTTGTCCTACGTCTGTGTCAACTTCATTCTTTCTTCCTTCCCCAGCTGATCTGCTCTCTCTGATTTTCCTCCACATGGAAGAAAACATCCACACACCAGGCCCAAGCTTTACCTGTGATAGTCCAGCCAGCTCTTTGAGACTGGTCCTTCTTTCTCAGGGGCAGACTCCGCTTGTATAGCTGCTGCTGCTGCTGCTAAGTCACTTTAGTCGTGTCCGATTCTCTGCGCCCCCATAGACAGCAGCCCACCAGGATTCCCCGTCCCTGGGATTCTCCAGGCAAGAATACTGGAGTGGGTTGCCATTTCCGTCTCCAATGCACGAAAGTGAAAAGTGAAAGTGAAGTTGTTCAGCCGTGTCCAACTCTCAGCTACCCCACAGACTGCAGCCTACTAGGCTGTCCCTACTAGGGACACATTTTACCAAGGTCGGTCATACTTGAACAACCAGGTGGCTGGTGTAGAAAAGGGATCCTGGTAAGAGAATCCCATGGTGAGATTTTTGTATTTGCTCCAGATAACTGCCACAGTAGTCATTGCATGTATTAGCATATACATTTTTTCCTTATTTTGAATTATTTTCTTTGGTCTAATTCTTAGAAGTGAGATGACCGGATCATAAAGTTCATACATTTTTATATATGATATTATTACCAATGGGATTTCAAAGAGTTATTCAATTCCACTCCCATTGTGTGAGAGAGCCATTTCTTTGTACCATTGAGAACATTGGGCATTATGACTGGAAATGGATTTTTTACTATTTTAATAATCATAAAAAGACATCTCTGTAATTTTTATTAGCATTTTTCTGGCTACTAGTGAGACTGAAGATTTCCCCATATATGTTTTATTAGAGTATATTCCCTTTTGTAAATTATCTTTTCCTAGTTTTGCCCATTTATCTAGTGGCATGTTAATTCTGTTCAGATTTAATTGCTTCTTTTTTGTGTGTGTGCATTTCACTTCTTCTACCTTTTTCTACCTTTATGCATGGTCTAGCTTATATTATAGTTACTTGTCTGATCTTTCTTATTGGACTATGAGCTCCTGGTGGACAGAGCCAGCCCTGAGCACTAGCCTAGCATGGAATCCTAGTAAAGCCCTCAGTGATGGCTAATTGGATAAAATAAGCCTATAGTTATGGTCTCCATTATGCAGAAGTAATTGTTCAGCCTGAGTGGTGAGCATATAGGTTACAAGGATGTAAGAAACATACACTTCATTCATTTAGACTGAAGATCTGCTACATGCTACGATCTAGGATGCCTTGGAGCCACAAGACAGTGGAGAAGAGAGAATTAAACATCAATTAGACAGCTGTGAGAAATCCTACTTTTCCTACAGAATTCCAGAGAGTTCTATGAGCTCTAATAGGGAAGGAACATAGATCCAACATTAAAGCAAAATCAGCAAACTTTCTGTAAAGAGCTAGATAGTTTTAAAATTAATTTTATTGATTTGGCTTTGCCTGGTCTTAGTTGTGACATGTGGGATCTTTTATTAATAGTTGTGACATGCAAACCCTTAGTGGCAGCACCTGGGATCTATTTCCCTTACCAGGGAATGAACCCAGGCCCCCTGCATTGGAAGCGTGGAGTTTTAGCCACTGGACCACCAGAGAAGTCCCTAGATAGTTTATTTAAGGTCTTTCAGGCCATATACGGGCTTCCCAGGTGGCACAGTGATAAAGAATCTGCCTGCCAATGCAGGAGCCACAGGAGATGTGGGTTGGATTCCAGGGTCAGGAAGATCCCCTGGAGCAGGAAATGACAAACCACTGCAGTATTCTTGCCTGGGAAATCCCATGAACAAAGGAGTCTGGCAGGCTACAGTCCATGGGGTCACAGAGAGTCGGACACGACTGAGTACATGTGCACGTACAACGCCATATACAGTTTCTGTCACGTAGCCTTCCTTGTGATTTTCTTTCTTTCTTTCATAGCTCTTTAAAAATGTCAAAACAATTCTTAATTCAAGGCCATGCAGACACAGCTATAGGTTTGATTTGGTCTGCATGCAACTGCCAACCAGGTCCAGACTCCAGAGTTAAAGAGCACAATAGCTGGAAGAGCCAACTTCCTCATTACTATATAGATGGGGAAACTGAGTCACAGAGGGCCCAGTGCCTGCCCGTGGTAAGATGGGCAGCTAAGGGCTTTGCTTGGACTTTGGCAAGGTCCTCTCTGCCTGTCTTCTGGGATAAGCTGCTCCTTTCCCTATTTTGTGCTGGGGCTGGTACTGTCCCCGGAGGTTAGAGGGCAGTCTGTTAACAGAGTAAGTACCCCTCCCTGAGGGATATCTCCTGTCCCTCCCGCCATGGGATTCTTTGACCCTGTGTTTTCCCATTGAATTGGGGTTGAGGGTGACAGAAAAGATGAAATGGCAGCATGATTAATTAATGCATGTGTATCATGAGGCTGAGAATTTTGTTGAGTATAGAAGTATGTCCCTTATTACAATTGATTTTTACAGGGAAGGTGACATTCTTTTCTCAACTGAATCATGTATGGGGCAGCAAATGCTAAATATAATTGCTTCTTCTCTCCTGAGATAACTGTCCTGATCAAGTACACATAGCGACAGATGGGACCTGAAGCTGCTGGCTCAGTCTCCAGAGGTTTCGGCAGGCTGAGGGCCTCACTGGCCTCAGAATTGGAGGGGCTGTGGGGCTGTGGGGCAGTGGGGCTGTGGGGCCTTTCCCACCCTCCTCTCACTATGCAAAGGGAGACAGGCCAGAGGGGCATCCTCCTGGAATTGCCCCTGGTGTTGTGTTACTCTAGGACCACAGGCCTGGGCATCTGAGGTGTGCACTGCCTGAAAGGGCAGGCCTCGTGGGAACCAGCACCTGTTCAGCCATACATCTCTCCCGGGCTCCCATCTCTGCTATCAATGGGCTGTTTCCTGCAAGTAACAGCTACCACCCTCCCCAACCCTGTGCTCTTACCATTCTACATAGGAACATCTTGATACCCCAGTTTGGGATGGGTAGAACTTGAAAGCAGCGAGGAATGATTTGATTTGATAATCAGATCATGAGTTAGGGGGCTAAGGTTCATACTGCTTCTGCCAGCAGCATGACCTTGGGTGAATCTCAGCCTCTCTCTGGGTCTCAGTTTCCCCTTTGGTGCTAAGAGAGGACTGACTTTGTTTTTCTTTTTTACACTATTCCTGGCAGGCTTGTGATGAAGCTGACTGAGGATCAAATTCAGCCCTGAGGACCACCAGAGTGCTCCTGGGACCAAGGCTGCCCTTCCCCCATGTTGCCCTTCTCCTGCCTCCATGGTGTCTTTGGGCTTTTCTTCTGACTCCTCTCCTCCTACACTTCTGCCCAACTCATGATCCAGCAGGGCTCTCTCCCCTCCTGGCCTTTGCCCTCTTCCTAAAATGCCCTTCCTCCCCACTTCATAGGATAGCTCCTGCCAGCCTTGCTGGGGTATGCCCTCCACTGGAAAGGAGCCTCCACCGAGTTCTTGCTCCTCCTCCCATGCTGGGTTGCAGTGGTGGGTATTGAGGGGAGGTTACCACCTCCCTAGGTTACCAGTCCCCAGCTCTGATTCCTCTTGGTACCCTTGTCATGGATCTGGACACCAGGCAGGGACAAAGGGTAGACCTGATGGGAGCAGAGCAGGCACAGGGAGCAAAAATAGACTGAATTATATTTTATTTTCTAGAGAAAGGAGGTGCTGGAGCTCTGTCTGCCTCCTTGCCTGCCTCTCTGCCCGCTCCTTCTCCTGGGTCCAGCACCCTGAGCTCCAGGGATGTAGGAATAGTGGTTCATTTGAGGAACCTGCATGCAGACATGAGAGCAATGGGAGGAGGCATCTCACAGGCTGGACAGCAAGGGCCCAGCAGTAGGATCAGGACTCCAGTGGGAGAGAAAGGATTCTTTTGGGGGCCATAAGATAGAACGAGCCCTGGCCCTAGAGTTAGGGTTCAAGTTCAGCTCTGCCTTTGCTGGGTGACTTGGGCAAATCCTACCCTTCTCTGGGCCTCAGTCTCTCTTCTACACGTTGAGAAGGTCAGAAGGATGATCTCTAAGACACCTCTCAACTGAAAAAGGATGCAACTCACATCCTGTAAAGGAGGGTAGAGGTGGAAGGTACTCAGTGGCAAGATGACAAGCACTCTGGTGATTCACTTATCCTGAGGCTGTTCTGGGAATGAGTTGCCACAGATGAGCAGGAAGGTGCAGCATAATTCCAGCAATCTGAATGGAAAGATGTGGAGATAGCCACATACTGGCCATGATAGCAACACGTGGCATTGTCATGCCTGGGAATGAACTTCCGACAGCTGCTGACATGGCATATCCATAACTGTCACTCAAGAGACGGGTCAGATGTAGTATTCAGAGCCTGGGTGTACATGTGAGTGCTTGTGAATATGTATGTGTTGGTGAGTGAGTTGGTGTGCCTGTGATGGTGGCCCTCTGTGTGGACATAGGCCACTGCTTGTGCATGAGAACTTGTGTGCATGAATAAATGTGAACTGAATGTGTATGTGTATATTGAGGACAAAGCCTTTCAATTAGCTTGGCTCTATCCAGACACATCAAGATCTACTGTTTCTTTATTTTCACATACCTGTGTGCATGCACATATACACACACCACACCACCACACACACACACACACACACACACACACACAGAGCTTGAAGGAGTCAGCTTCAAGCTGGTACAGACAAATCCCCAAATGCCTATCTCAGAGTGGTAAGTCACTTATGACATGAACCCATTTGCAGTCTAGGTTTTGAAATGCGTGGGGAATAGATTCTCCTGAGATGGCCAATTTAATCAAATGATTGATGTGGAACAAACCACATGTTAACAGATTATTTCCCAGCTTGACCACTTATTCAAGACAGTAGCCAAGAGCTGATGTTAGAATTCTCTAGCTCATCTTTATCTTCTTTTCCTGCATTTTTTGGTTCTATTCTCTTCTTCCCTCCTTAAACATCTATCAAACTCCACATCATAAAGGGAATTGAATGGGATGATTAAAAGTTTCTACTTAATTCTGTGGTTCACAAGAAACCCCTGGAGTTTTCTAGATGAGTGAGTAAAGGGCTCAGGGCTTTGGACACTTGCTGTTTAGTGGTTTGGATCTTGGCCTTGAGGAGATGGTGATTGGCCTCCTTGAGACCTTTTTTAAGGTGATGGCCATGGTGATGGTGAGAACTGCTGAGACTTACATGGCTCCTGTGAGCTGGGCGTCGTTTCAGTTGTTTCGAATCCATGAACTCCTTTGCCCTCCACAGCCCTCAGTGATAACTGCTGTTATTATCCACTCTTCCTGGATGTGAAAACTGAGGTCCAGAGCAGTTAGAAGACTTGCCCTTGGCCACACAGCTACTAAATCTAGCCAAGATTTGCATCAGGAAGTTGAGCTTCATAATGCACACCCTTTGCCATATACTCTCCTGTCTCTTGGGATGCAGGGGGAACAGAGGGAAGAATTTGGGGGGCATGAATAGGCCTTATGACTGCTGGGGTATGTGGGTAAGGGAGAGGGCAATTCTGACACACTCCCAGCTTTCTGGTTTGGGCCACAGAGGGCGATGGAATGATTTGATTCAGTCACTAAGGTTTCAGGGCCTGCCTTGGCCTTGGCCTAGAGCCGTGGACCTCAACTCCATTAAAGGTAGAGTGTCTGGACATCATTGTACCCTTTGTAGTTCCCTGGAAAAACTCAACACATTTATCATGCAAATGAGAACCAGAAACAGTTTACCTGTAGGAAACATGGCTCTGTTCTATGTGTGCAGAAACTGTAGTAAAAACCATACGCTCATGGAAAAGTTGTTGAATTTGCAATTTTATTCTGTTTCCCATTAATATTCATTACTCTGTTTGCCATTTGTTCACTTGTTTTTGTTGAAAAAAATCTTTGCTCAAAAGTAGACAGGCAGTTGCAAGTGCTAGTTTTAAGAAAAATGTATCAAATGAAAACTTTTAATTCAGAAAATTCTCCCTATGAACTTAATGTTATTATCATTATTTAGAAATCATTGAGTAGATGACCCTTTCCAATGCCCAAAGCATTGAAGTTAGAAAACTGTGTCTAACTGTCTTATTTTCTGTAGAGAATGAACCCCTGGAAACAATCTCCTTAATTCCCTGGTCCTAACTCACTGTAGGTGCGAAGAAAGTTGCATTAACAGTAACAATTTAAATTCTGCTGGTTCTTCAGTCTACCTCTTAAATTCTCTCCAGGTTGTTCCCTAAGTGTTTAACATGTGTTCCTACAATGGGATATAAATAAAGATGGTATATAAACTTTAAAGAAGTGCCTTTAAAAGTAGGGAGATTGTTCTCCTTTACTACTTTTTGCTTGCTGGAAGGTAAGTGTAATGGCTGGAGGTCCAGCAGTCACATAGGATCATGAGTCAACTTTGGGAATACAGTGTAGAGTAACAAGTTGGAAGGAACATGGGTTCTTGATCCTGTGGCATGCCATACTAGCTCAGTATTTCTTATTGCTGGACTTCTCAAAAGCAAGAGAAGAATAAATGTTTATCTTGTATAAGACACTAATTTTAGGGTTTTTCTTTTCTGCAAAGCTGAACTTTAACTCAACCAATACTGATGCCAAAATGGAACTTATTATTCTCAGTCCTCCTGACCAGAGCCTCTCTGAGTCCATGTTGGAGGGAGGTAGTGTGTCTCTTCCCAGATCTGCTGCTTACTGTCTTACTTGGGCTCCACAGCAAAAGTCTTCAGCTCCCCAGAGTAGCCCTTCTCCGTACCTTCTTTTTCTCCCCTTGCAATGTGTTATTCTAGGCTTCTCATACTTCAGTGTGCGTGGATCACCTGGGGACCTGTTAAAATGCAGATTCTGATTCAGTAGGTCTAGAGGTGGGGCCAGACAGTCTGCATTTCTAACACGTTTTCCGTTGGCATTACAGCTATTGGTCCAGACCAGGATTTGAGAACTAGAGCTGTTAGAATGCTCGGCTGTGAGCTGCTTGCAGGCGTGGAATCTCACCTGTTTCCACAAGCTTGGTGCAAAGTAGACGCTCAGTGTGTGTAGAATGGCTGACAATAATAGGCCATTAGTATGCAAGATGCCAAGAAATCCTGTGGAAAGGAAACTGACTCTCTGTTTACTATGCATATCTCAAATTTATTTTCACTGCAACCCTATTTTCAAAAATACCTATTGACGTGCCATGGAAATAGTGCTCTGAGAAACCCACTTTGACTGATCCTGTAGCTAGAGTGAGGCAATTTCCATATGGGACCCTTGTATCCAGGATTCTATTTGGGTGTCTGCTCCAGCAATTAGGAGAAACTGTTTCAGCTCAGACTCCCTGTATCCCTGAGGGCCTGCAAACTCCTAGAGGGGACATATTTGAATCCATTAAAGCATAGGTGCCTGGTGCTATTGCCAAGGTGTTCATTTTTTCTCTTCCCCTGGCAGTGCCCCAAAGGCCTGTAATCCCCTCAGGGCAGTGGAGAGCTTGAGTTGTTTGCCAATTAGCATGTTCCTGTGGATTTGTACAAATGTCTTTGTTCCCAGGCTGAGGCAGGGAGGAAGTGCTGGGGAGAAAACTGAAGGAGTTTGAAGGTGGGGAAACTGGCTGAGTTTTCCTCCAGGGATGATGTTGACTAGGTGACGCCCTAGAGCTTTTTCCTGTAAAAGAACTCTCCTGGGCTCTGGCAGGTCTGTGTTGCCAGCTTCAAGGGACAGAAGGAAGCTAGGAGGTGGGGCTTTGTTGTCCCTCTGTAGGAGCTTTCTCAGAGATGCAGGCCTGGCTGCCCAGGAGCCCCAGGAATAGTCCTGCAGCCCCCAAGGAGAGATTCACAGGGGCAAGTTGTGGGGTGTACAGAGCTGCACCCCTTGAACTCGGGCACCCAGCGTTTCACCCTCATTTTGGATCTTAACATCAACTCTGGATCAATAAGGAAAAGCCTATTCACCATTCTGTTACCTATGTCAAAAGATATGTCTCCTGTGAAATAAAGTCATAGGAATAGAGAGACAGACATTCTTTAAAAACCGCAGAATGAGAATTTTTTTTAAATTAAATGAAAAAAGAATTAATGAGAAAAGGAAACTCTGTGATAGAAACTAAAAATGTAATCACAGAATTAAAACTCACTATTAATCCCTTGGTGAGATTAAAGAACAGAGCTGGTGCTGTGAAATATTAAATCAGTGCTGTAGAGGTCAAGGTTGAAAACTCGCATCAAAAATTCAGAGGTAAAGATAAAGAAATTAAAATGACTAGAGGAAAGTTTATAGGTATGGAGACCAGAGAATAAAGCAGTGCCAAGCAGACATTCCATGCTTGTGTGGGTGAGATTGGAGAGAAGCAGTCATCCAACAGACAAGAGAACACCACACAAATCCTGAGTGTGCAGCTCAGAAGAGATCAGCGTGTGCCAGGCAAACATCACTGAGATGGAACAATACCTAGACATCTCACAAAATGTTTGAAGGAGAAGGATTTTAAAAATCCTACAAGTATATGCACAGAGAAAGAAAAATCAGACAGGCTTCAGATTATTGTTGCCGTCAATTTCAATGAAGTACCTCTATACAGTTTTTAGAATAATAAAGAAAAAGATTGCAATACAATTGTTTGATACCCCACCATGGTTATTTAATGTTTGAAGTCTCAACAAAGATACTCTCAAACAGAGAACTTGAAAAAGTATTTAAAATTGTCAAGAGATGAAGCAGATTTAAGAACTGAGAGTGTTGAAGCCACTCCCTTATACAAGCTACTCTCCTGTACTCCCTGTACAAAAGGACAGCGAACAAGTGCCTGTTTAACAAAGAAAAAAATGCAAGTTGTGAAAGTGGCACAAAGCAATGAAAGTTAAAAATATTCTCAAAAAGAGGCGAAGAGGACTCGGGAAGTACAGATTTACTCTTGTCTGATATTTAGGAAAAATGTGGATTAAAGAATAGTTTTTAAAAAATTAAAAAGTTGAATTATAGACAGAATATATATTTCATATATATACATAACAGAAAATATATTAAAATGTATAATAATGAGATGTAATGTAATATGTACATATGTTTACACATATGCACACACACACACATACACACTCCCCCTCTTTCTCTAGAAGACAAAAACAAAGAATACATGGTCCCACACCAAAGAGCAAGGAAGTATTACAATAATTTAGGTATTTCAAGATCTACTCTCTCAGTAACTTTCAAACAATCCAGTATTATTAATTATAGTAAGTGTGCTGCACATTGCACGCAGTGACTTACTTATTTTATAATAGAAGGTTGTGACTTTTGACAAGGAGAGTAAATCTTAAAAGGTCTTATCAGAAAAAAGAGATTTTAATCATCTTTAGGTGATAATATAATATACTAAATAAATGTTACAACAATTAATGTAAAGGTATTACATTTCTGTAAGATAAAACTTTTCGTGCTATCTATAAGAGAAACTTTCAAAACAAAGTGAAACAGGAATTAAAAAGCAAATGGAATCCAAAATCCTTGGTATGTACCTAAAAGCTGAAAGCACGAACTAAGACTTGTGTTCACAATAGTGAACACTGGGTGGGAACAACCCAAGTGTCCATCAACAGATGAATGAACAAACAACATGTGGTGTGTAAATATAAAAGAATATGATCTCTATTATAAAAAGGAGTGAAGTTCTGATATATGCTACAACATGGATGAGGCTTGAATTCATTATGCTAACTGGAAGAAGCCAGACATAGAACAAATACTGTATTATTCCATTTACATGCGTTACCTAGAATAAACAAATTCATAGAGACAGAAGGTAGATTAGAGGTTGGCCAGTAGATTTGGTGTTGGTAGTGCCTGTAAACTGGTTCCTGTGCCTCCATCATTCTTTGAATACTTCCTTACTTTCAAGCATGACAAGATGTTCCAGGCTCATTTGTACTTTCCCTTTCTAAACCCTGGACATTTCTCCAAGGAGTCCTCGTTCCTTTCAGTGAAGGCTAGTATTAAGAAGTCAAGATGTGAGTACTGGGTATGTTTATTGCTATTGGAGTGTTGCAGCTCCCACCGCCTTCATTGGAATTAGGAAATTAGCCTGGCCTCTCAACAGTGGGGTCCCAATGGCTCTTGCTTGGTTGAATGTGCTAGAAAAGGGGGGACATGCACCAAAGGAGCTTTTTTCTCAACTTCTCTCTATAAATGGAATAATTCTGACAAAAGCTTCCATTTGAGTCACCCTCCACCCAGGAGAAGATTAAAACCTACTTGATCACTGTCAGCTATTGACAACTCCACTTACCTATCCTACACTTCTTAAGCTCCATTAGGGGCCTTACACTTGCCTTGCCTAAACTCTTTTCTCTTCTAGTTGATGTTCACAGAGCTAAGGCACAGCAGGACCCAGGCCTCTTCCCAGAGGGAGTGGGATGTGGGGCAAGGGTGAGGGTCATCAGGGAGCTCATGTCCCTCGGCATGTCAAAGAGACAAAGAAAGGAAAGACATTCCAACTCTGGAGTTTCTGCTGCTCGCTCACAGTGCAGGGAAGCTGCTGGCATATGTGTGCCTGCAGCATAGCCAGGGCTGGGAAGAAGCTCAGATATTGCAAATCCTGAGGGAAATGTGACTTCAGAGTTCTTTTCTAAGAAGCAGCCCTTTTGCTACCACAGGGAGGTACCTGCGGACAAAAATCATTATCTTCCATAGAAATAGTCCTTCTCAGTCTCCCTTTCTTATCACCAGAAAGAACTGAGTGATTCCCAGAGAGGGGAGGGCAGGAAGAGGAGTCCTGTGAACTGGGGTGCAGGAGATGCCCTTAAGCCTGAGTACCCCAGTAGTCATGATCCCCTTCCTCCCATACTTCTGAGGTCTTGGATGTGCTCCATGCCATGTCATCATTGATATGAACCTTCCCAACTGTGCCATTGCATGGGTCCAATGGTCACTGAGAATTTAGACATCTCACTCCTAGACAGGGACCTACTGTGCCTTAACAAACTGCTTTTCCTGTACGCTGTAGATGGGAGGGTCCTTCTCTCTCTCTCAATAACTTTATTAAAAGATAATTTGCATACCATTCAATTCACCTCTTAAAAGTGATTTGAGAAATAGCATTGAAACATGTACATTCAGTTCAGTTCAGTTCAGTCGCTCAGTCGTGTCTGACTCTTTGCCACCTCATGAATCGCAGCACGCCAGGCCTCCCTGTCCATCACCAACTCCTGGAGTTCACTCAGACTCACGTCCATCGAGTCAGTGATGCCATCCAGCCATCTCATCCTCTGTCGTCCCCTTCTCCTCCTGTCCACAATCCCTCCCAGCATCAGAGTCTTTTCCAATGAGTCAACTCTTCGCATGAGGTGGCCAAAGTACTGGAGTTTCAGCTTTAGCATCACTCCTTCCAAAGAAATCCCAGGGCTGATGTCCTTCAGAATGGACTGGTTGGATCTCCCTGCAGTTCAAGGGACTCTCAAGAGTCTTCTCCAACACCACAGTTCAAAAGCATCAATTCTTCGGCGCTCAGCCTTCTTCACAGTCCAACTCTCACATCCATACATGACTACTGGAAAAACCATAGCCTTGACTAGACGGACCTTTGTTGGCAAAGTAATGTCTCTGCTTTTGAACATGCTATCTAGGTTGGTCATAATTTTCTTCCAAGGAGTAAGCGTCTTTTAATTTCATGGCTGCAGTCACCATCTGCAGTGATTTTGGAGCCCCAAAAAATAAAGTCTGACATTACATTACCATATGTGAAATACATAACCAGTCCAAGTTCAATGCATGAAACAGGGCACTCAAAGCCGGTGCACTGGGACAACCCAGAAGAATGGGATGGGGAGGGGGGTGGGGGTAGTTCGGGACAGGGAGACACAAGTACACCCATGGCTGATTCATGTCAATGTATGGTAAAAACCACCACAATATTGTAAAGTAATTAGCCTTCAATTAAAATAAATAAATTAATTCTTTTAAAAAATGTGTACAATTCAATGGTTTTTTAGTAAATTCATAGATATGTGTAACTATTGCCATAGTCAATATTAGAATATTTTCATCATCTTAAAATAGAGAAATCTTGTACCCATTAGCTATCACCCCTCTATCCTCCCATCCCCTGCCCCAGCCCTAAGAAACCACTAATCTACTCTGTTGCTGTAGATTTCCCTAGCATGGACTTTTAGATAAAAGGAATCTTATAGTACACACAGTGTTGTGTGACTGGTTTCTTTCACTTAGTATTAGGTTTTCAAGGGTTGTCCATGTCGAAGCCTGCATCAGCACTTCATTTCTTCCACATTCCTCTTGAGAGTAATAAGCAGGCCAAGTGTGGATCCGTGGAATAGGGGACTATCTCCAGAGGCCCCCACATTCAGACTTATGGTGAATGTGGCTCATTTCAGAGCATTTCATTTGCTTCCTTCTGAGGCTGTTGGTGGATCAAAGACCCTTAACTTCTCCCAGAAACATCCTGCCAGTCTGGTGCCGATTGTCTTTGTACTCTACATACAGGTTTCTGCTCAAGGCTACCATGGTTACCACCTTGATCTTGCCAAAGGACATTGGCTGGTTCCAGGTGTTTTGAATGTCCTCAGCCTACTGTAACTCACCCTGGCAATGAAGAGAATCAAATAGTATTTGTAGGTGCCTGACACTTCCGAAGCTCTTCTGTGGGGTTCCAAGTCTTAAATTTTTCTTGGCAATCTTAGGTAAGGAAACATTCTTAACAGGCTTGGACTTGAACATAGGCTACCCATACTGTAACAGAGGTTTTAAACTTGTAATAGGTTGGCCTGGACTTTTTAAAACTAGAAGTAACCAGAAAGCCACATGATCTGTCCAAATGTCAATATGGGGCAGGAAGAAGAGATTAGGCAGAATTTGTTTGAAAGTTAGTGAATGGACAGAAATGTTTATGCCCTGCTGACTTCAAACTGTTTGATAAACTGGTTCCAAACTTAAGATCCTAGAGGCAGAAATCCCAAATGAAATAGTGGTCAACCCAATGGCATCTTATAGTTAATCAGTTTTATTTTAAGAATGTAAAGATGACTCAGATTGGGAAGTGCATTGATTCAACTGATCACAACAGGTCAAAAGTCTTGGCAGTAGTTTGGAAACCTGTTCACACAAGGCATTTTTATTCCTCTAGCACAAGTGCCAAACAGAAGCCAGGGGACCAAGGTGATGTCTGTTTGCTGCTTTGATAACCTCGAAGATGCCATTTGATTTTGGGGGTGATGACAGAGGTGTTTCATGTGACTAAAAAGCCACCTTGCTTCATTCTGTAGCAGCAGAGGAAGTTCAGCTGCGGGTGAATGATTTCCTGAGTGTGGAAGAAAGTCCCAAAGTTAAGGTGACAAGAATTGCACTTGAAAAATTCTTCAGGCTCCATCTATAATTCTCAGTGGAGTTTTACAAGGTGCTTCCAAGACCAGGAAAGGGAAATTGCTGAATACTGTAAACAGCTACATATTGTTATATATTGTGTTCAGTTCAGTCTCTTAGTTGTGTCTGACTCTTTGGGACCCCATTAATTGCAGCACGCTAGGCCTCCCTGTCCATCACCAACTCCTGGAGTTCACTCAAACTCACGTCCATCAAGTCGGTGATGCCATCCAGCCATCTCATCCTCTGTCGTGCCCTTCTCCTCCTGCCCCCAATCCCTCCCAGCATCAGAGTCTTTTCCAATGAGTCAACTCTTTGCATGAGGTGGCCAAAGTACTGGAGTTTCAGCTTTAGCATCAGTCCTTCCAAAGAAATCCCAGGACTGATCTCCTTCAGAATGGACTGGTTGGATCTCCTTGCAGTCCAAGGACTCTCAAGAGTCTTCTCCAATACCACAGTTCAAAAGCATCAATTCTTCGGAGCTCAGCCTTCTTCACAGTCCAACTCTCACATCCATACATGACTACTGGAAAAACCATAGCCTTAACTAGACGGACCTTTGTTGGCAAAGTAATGTCTCTGCTTCTGAATATGCTATCTAGGTTGGTCATAACTTTCCTTCCAAGAAGTAAGCGTCTTTTAATTTCATGGCTGCAGTCACCATTTGCAGTGATTTTGGAGCCCCAAAAAATAAAGTCTGCCACTGTTTCCACTGTTTCCCCACCTATTTCCCATGAAGTGATGGGACCAGATGCCATGATCTTAGTTTTCTGAATGTTGAGCTTTAAGCCAACTTTTTCACTCTCCTCTTTCACTTCCAACAAGAGGTTCTTTAGTTCCTCTTCACTTTCTGCCATAAGGGTGGTGTCATCTGCATATCTGAGGTTATTGATATATTTCTCCCAGCAATCTTGATTCCAGCTTGTGCTTCTTCCAGCCCAGCGTTTCTCATGATGTACTCTGCATATAAGTTAAATAAGCAGGGTTACAATATACAGCCTTGACATACTCCTTTTCCTATTTGGAACCAGTCTGTTGTTCCATGTCCAGTTCTAACAGTTGCTTCCTGACCTGCATATAGGTTTCTCAAGAGGCAGGTCAGGTGGTCTGGTATGCCCATCTCTTTCAGAATTTTCCACAGTTTATTGTGATCCACAGTCAAAGGCTTTGGCATAGTCAATAAAGCAGAAATAGATGTTTTTCTGGAACTCTCTTGCTTTTTCCATGATCCAGCAGTTGTTGGCAATTTGATCTCTGGTTCTTCTACCTTTTCTAAAACCAGCTTGAACATCTGGAAGTTCACGGTTCACACATTGATGAAGCCTGGCTTGGAGAATTTTGAGCATTACTTTACTAGCGTGTGAGATGAGTGCAATTGTGCAGTAGTTTGAGCATTCTTTGGCATTGCCTTTCTTTGGGATTGGAATGAAAACACCTTTTCCAGTCCTCTGGCCCCTGCTGAGTTTTCCAAATTTGCTGGCATATTGAGTGCAGCACTTTCACAGCATCATCTTTCAGGATTTGAAATAGTTCAACTGGAATTCCATCACCTCCACTAGCTTTGTTCTTAGTGATGCTTTCTAAGGCCCACTTGACTTCACATTCCAGGATGTCTGGCTCTAGGTCAGTGATCACACCATCGTGATTATCTGGGTCGTGAAGATCTTTTTTGTACAGTTCTTCTGTGTATTCTTGCCACCTCTTCTTAATATCTTCTGCTTCTGTTAGGTCCCTACCATTTCTGTCCTTTATCAAGCCTATCTTTGCATGAAATGTTCCCTTGGTATCTCTAATTTTCTTGAAGAGATCTATCTATACACACACACACACACACACACACACATATATTTACTGCAATATATATATAAAATCCAGTGAATGTGAGGCCAGAGGTTATCAGGGCAAACACGGACATGGCTTCTAGACATCTCAAGGCCACAAGTGATTTTGCTGCTTGATTTATAGACAGTTCTATTGTGATATAATTTACATAAAATATCACTAGTTTTAAGTGCAGAATTCAATGGGCTTTTGACAAATATTTTCAGTTGTGTGATCATGACCACGATCAAGGTATAAAACTTTTCTGTCAGCCCCTAAAATTTCCTGGCGTTTCTTTACAGTCAGTTGCCTTTGCACAACTTCAGTCATGAGCAGCCGCTGATGTACTTTCTAGTTGTCTCTGCTATGGGTCTCCGGACCTCCCTTGGAACATCTCTGCCATCTTCAGCATTCTATACTGCAGATTCTAACTGCCTCCACCTCCTTGAACTCTGATCTGTTCTTCAACTCAATAGGCTTGCTGGTCTCAGTTTTGATCCCCCTCCCTGTGCTGTGGCTTGGAAATTCCCTCTGGGCAGACAGCTAGGACAGGTGTAGCCTCATAGATAGTTTTTCCTGAGACCAAAATCATAGTCCTGTATCCTGTGTGATATGTGTATGAGACATTTTTGCCTGGTTTTTAGTTGTTTAGCCTAGGATGGCAATTTCTGAAGCTATTAATTCTTCGTGAGCAGAAGTGGAACTGCTTTGACTCATGGTTTACTGTTTGCGCAATGATCTCGTGTTACCTGGAGTCGCCAGAAGGTACAGTCAGGCTGATGGCCACTCCCTTGTGGCAGGTGTACAGTTTCAGCTAAAATGGAAAAATTGTGTTTCCAGTTTGGAATCCATTGCCTCCTCAAGGCATGAAGAAGTATACAGATATGTTTTAATTTTGCCCTAAAGAATAACAGCAATAGAATAATAGCTATCATCCAGCAAGCATTTATTATGTGCCAGGCACCATGCTAAGCACGTTTAATATCCTAATTTAATCCTCAAACACTGTGAATTAGGTACCACCTTTATTCGCTTTCACAGATGAGGAAACTGAGTGTGTGTGGTAATGATTTGCGACACACTAGATGCCACCTGGGGCTTTCCAGGTGGTGCCGGTGGTAAAGAACCTGCCTGCCAATGCAGGAGACTCAGCAGACATGAGTCCAATCCCTGGGTCAGGCAGATCCCCTGGAGAAGGGAATGGCAACCCAGTCCAGTATTCTTGCCTGGAGAATCCCATGGGCAGAGGAGCCTGGCAGGCTACCGCCCATAGTGTCGCAAAGAGTCAGACATGACTGAAGCGACTTAGCGCACATTCAAATGCCACCTATTCCGTCTTCTTGACTAAAATAAATTTTCCAATCATTGACCCCCAGAACTGTAAAATACATTATATGAAGAAGAATTAAGAGAACTAAACAGAAGTGGTTTGAATTTTTCCCTTGTATCTCAAATAATTCTGTTTTTGCAACTAATGACCCAGAGGTCCCATTTGATGCTTTAGTAGATAATACTCCTTCAAATCTGCAGCCAGTTAAAAATTGGGTCAAAGACACTTATTTAAAGCCACCAAAGTTGTCAAAAATAAACCCCACTAAACCTTATTACTTGTACTAAAGTTAGGTCAGGTCATAAAAGGAACATGAAAGGTAAAGACTAAAAATGTCAACCTAGCCAATGCTTTCTGGAAATTTGCCAATGCAGGGACCAACCCCAAAGAGACCTAGACTACTATCTCTATGTACAAAGAAAAACCGTATCACAGGCATTATTAAAATATGAGAATTGATGGAGCAATTTTGATGTTGGTAAAAAATTATGACACTAAAAATATTTTCAAATATCCTTGTGAAAGGGACCATAATTTTCTCATGTATTAATTATAAATTAAGCACTATCAGTCTCTGCCTCAATTCTTAATGAGTATTTTTATCTGAGTTCATTTTTATTGAATTTCCCATGGGAGAAGAATGCCGGGTCTACAGATATTTTACTAGGACCCATTTATCATGGGCCATTTGCTGTGGCCATAAATTTTGTGGTTGAATGACAATGAGTGAAGAAGGAGTAGAGCAAGAAGTGGATTGAGGTTGAGAAATAGGATGGGATTAAAGGTGGGTTTACACAGAAAACAGTTTGTACATTTTGATACAGCTCAAAATGACCTGGTAAAAGTACCATGTTGAAGTGTTTTTTGAATGAAAATAGCAACATTAAAATGGACTGCTTCACTTATATGCCTATCAAAACCCTCACCTCAGCTCAGAAGATTCACAAGCATAACACACATTGTTTTGGCTTTTTCTGCAAACCCTAAAAGCTGTGATTGGAATCCTGGCTTGTGAGACCAATGTGCTGAACCAAGATCCTGAGCTAGTGAGTGAACCCAGCTGGGCACTTAATTCCCACTGAGGTTTTGATGTCCTCAATTTATCACTTAGGGAATGACTCCACCTAAGTGATACACACTTTGTTTTATTTTGGGTTTGTTATATGTGTATGTGTGCCCATGTATGTAATAAATGGAGACAAACAAAACTTTAATGAAATCTGCAAAAGGCAACCGATTAGTAATGGTGATATGGAACAAACGAGAACAGTAAATACTAGTGTCATGTTGGAAATGTGATTCCAGAA
This sequence comes from Bubalus kerabau, assembly GCF_029407905.1. NCBI lineage: Eukaryota > Metazoa > Chordata > Mammalia > Artiodactyla > Bovidae > Bubalus > Bubalus kerabau. The sequence goes on from NC_073627.1 coordinate 128,791,394, forward strand.
ATCATGAGCCTACATATCTGAGTTCATTATTTTGGTGATTCAGAAGGATTTTGGGAAGTGTGGCATAATGACTGATTTTTCTTTCTTGTGTATGATAGATTGTTGTTTAGTCACTAAGTTGTTTCCAACTCTTTTGCAACCCCATGCGCTGTAGCTCACCAGGCTCCTCTGTCCATGGAATTTCCCAGGCAAGAATGCTAGAGTGGGTTGCCGTTTCCTTCTCCAGTGGATCTTCCTGACCCAGTGACTCAAACCTGTGTCTCCTGAATTGGCAGGTGGATTCTTCACCACAAAGCCACCTGGGAAGCCCATATAGTAGATAGCTCCATTTTTGCTGAGCACATGGCTTCCCAGAAGAAAGACTACATTTCCCAGACTTCTCCACAGATAGTTAAAAGAGTTAATAAAGCTTTGTAATAAAGTTCTCTCTATGAGGTGTAAGTCATGTGTGCAACTTGGAGGTTGTGCCCTTGAAGGAAAGAGGCATGTTCTCCCCTGGCCCTTCTAGCTGGCTGGAATATGGACACATGGTGGGTCATTTTGAACCGGGTGAATGAGGAAACCCCAGGATGACAGAGCAACGAGAGAGAGGAAGCCTGGCTCCTGACACCTTCACAGCCAGGACTGCCATCCTGCCCAGACTTACGGTTTCTGACCTGTTTCTTAACTAGCACTGTAGTAAGTCAAGGACCCATTGTAATTGTTTCCATGCTTGTCTCCATTACCAGGCTGTGAACTCCTTATGAAGATCTCTCCCCATATTTCCAGGTCCTCACTGTAGCCCCAGAACTACTCTGGGTCCTGTCACAGAAAAGGCCCTTATGAATGTTTATCGAATGAATGAATGAATGTTCTGTGACATATACCAGCTTGTGACGGAAGTCGTGACAGATGCGTCAGAAGAACTGCGGAGGAAGAGCCACCTCCCATTTGAAATGTATGTCTAGGAATTTCTGTTTGGCTGCTTGTAACAGAAAACCCAAATAACAGTGACCTACAGCATAGTCATTCATTTCTTCACATGGTGAGGGTTTGCGAGTGAGTGATTTCTAAACTGGGTCTAGTGCCATCAGGCCTAAGTTTCTGCCAGTCACTTTGCCTCTTCCTCATGGTGCCAATATAGTAGCCAAACTCCAACCATCATGTCTATGTTCCAGAAAAGCAGGAATATCAAATGGTGAAAGGGAAAGCCAGCCAAGCCTGTCCCCTCCTAAAGGGCTCATGCTGCTCCAGATATCTGCAGGGACCAGGACAAGAGTATGAAGGGAGACCCAGCTACTATATGTTTGTCTATTTAAAAGTTGTTAATTCAAGTCAGCAGACTATTAAATAGCATATCTTCATCTTATTGCTTTGACAAAAATACCTTCAAAATGACAAAATCTAGAATATATGTCAAGTTATAATTTTTATATGACTGAAAATCAACAAAATACCAAAGATGAATTTAATTATGACTGAATATATCTGTGTATTCTTTTGATGAGCTGGCAAAGTCTGAATGAATAATAAAATCAAGGTACACACAATTCATAAGTTATTATATATTTATTCCATATTGTTTTGGCTTTCATCTCAACAAAATTAAATAATTATGTTATTATCAAGGTTTTCACAAATTTGTATTCTACTAACAGTAATGATCTAATGATCTAAAGCAGAGGTTGGCAAAATATGATCTGCAGGTCTGTTGCCTGTTTTCATAAATAGAGTTTTATTGGCATTCAGCCAGACTCATTTTTTACATGTTGTCCATGGCTGTTTTCATGTTACAGTGTTAGAGTTGAAGAGTTGTGACAGAGACCATATAGCCTATAA